>NW_025222687.1:1186437-1223378 GCF_014066325.1 Apis laboriosa
TATATATTATATATATATATATATATATATATATATATATATATAAATCATCGAGTTGAATTGATCATTCTTAATCCTCTATGCGATGTGATATTTATAAATTATATATCTATATTTATATTATATATATTTTTTACATTACATTGATTCGACTTGTACTATGTTCCTTTTTTCATTCCGTATCGACGTTAAGTTTTTTTTATTTATATACAATATAATCATTATCCAAAATAAAATCCAAAAATAAAATCTCAAAATCAAGGATAATTTTATCCTGTATCTACGTTAAATTTTTTTCACTTATATACAATGTAACGTTATCCAAAAATGAAATCTCAAAATCAAGGATAATTTTATCCTGTATCGACGTTAAATTTTTTTCACTTATATACAATGTAACGTCATCCAAAAAATCAATCTCAAAATCAAGGATAATTTTATCCTGTATCGACGTTATTTTATAATAATAAATTTATTTATTATTTTAATTTATTTATTATTTTATTTATTATTTATTTATTTTTATACAATGTATCGTTATCCAAAAAAATCAAAATCAAAGATAATTTTATTTTCTATCTACGTTAAATTCTTTTCATTTATATACAATGTAACGTTATCCAAAAAATCGATCTCAAACTCAAGGATAATTTTTCTTTTACACCGAAACTGAGTAACGAGGAGAGTAATCGATCCTTAAAGTTTCAGTATTTCGAGGGAGAGAGAGAGAGAGAGAGAGAGGGGGGGGGGGAAAGAAATATACCTTTCGAAAGAAGAAGGAAGGAGGGAGAGGAAAGACAAGCCAATTCCTTCGTGTGCATCTGGCCTTATCCTTCTCCATCAGAGATCGAGAAGGAAAGGGGGCTCCCGTTTTTCGCAGTCAATGAAGAATGAACAACTTCTTCCACGGAGGAGAATGAACGAAAGAAAAATTTTCGAGAAAGAAACTCCACTACTACTAACAAGCATAGGGAGAAGCATAGAAGGATAATTCCGCGTAAGAGGATTCGATTCGAGGTATTCGACTGAAGAAGGGGTTAGAGAGGCGACCGCGGTCCACGCAGGGGTGAGAAAAATCCATTGTGCCCTCCCCGTCGCGAATTCCTTCTCTCCTGCGGAAAGAACTTACCCATAGAAAACTCTCGGATTCCGTCATTAATTTTGCGCGAGGGTGGGGAGGTGGGGGGTGAGTTTACCGGCGAAGATGGAGGCGCCGGTGACGCTGGCATTGAGCGATCATCTCATCTCGGCGTGGAAAGTTAGATGAGGAAATTTGTCGTTGCGATAGGTTCCCTCGTTCGTCTGGCAAACTCTGGCCGAGGTCTTCCCTATCCTGCAGGGAGGGAAGGGGGAGGGGAGAGAGAGAGAGAGAGAAAGAGAGAGGTTCTTTATAATTTCCTGGACAGATTCGATGCTCGAAAATAATGGATAGAGTGGACACATCTTTTGGGGGAGGGAGATACGAATGTTACGTGATGAAGAGTCGCGAAGAGGTATGCTTTCGAATTTGATATTTTTAACGAGCTTCGATTTTTTAATAAAAATTTTTGTAAAAAATATTTATTAAAAAAAATATTTATTAAAATATTTATTATATAGTTGGAGAGAAGATTCTATCGATCGGAGGATCGTTCGATGATGGTTTCAAAAATCGAACGTAGATACCTGAAATCGCAGTTCTCGAACATTTGGGTGTAGATGTAGGTTATAATATGTAGATAAAGGTTATAATATGCTTTTGAATTCGATATTTTTAATGAGCTTTTTAATGAGATTTTAATAAAAATTTTTTAGTAAACCAAAGTTAGTTGGAGATTCTGTCGATCGGAGGATCGATCGATGATGGTTTCAAAAATCGAACGAAGATGGTAAATATTTGGAATCGTAGTTTTCGAACATTTGGGTGGAATGTTATGGGTTATAATATGATTTCGAATTCGATGAGCTTTGATTTTAGTATTTCGTAAACCAAAATTAGTTGGAGAAAAGATTCTGTCGATCGGAGGATCGTTCGATAATACTTTAAAAAATCAAATGGAGATGATAAATATTTGGAATCGCAATTTTCGAATATTTTTGGATGAAATATATTATAATAATTAATATATTAATATATATAATAATATATATAATAATTATTATATATAATGAATTAATATATAGTTGGAGAGAAGATTCTGTCGATCGGAGGATCGATGATATTTTCGAAAAAAATCGAACGAAGATGGTAGATATCTGAAATCGCAGTTTTCGAACATTTGAGTGAAAAGAGTTATAATATGGTTTCGAATTCGATTTTAATATTCCATAAACCAAAGTTAGTCTTTCGATCGGAGGATCGATCGATGATAGTTTCAAAAATCGAACGAAGATATCTGAAATCGCAGTTTTCGAACATTTGGATGGAATGTAGATAAAGGGTTATAATATGGTTTTGAATTCGATATTCGATTTTAATATTCTATAAACCAAAGTTAATTGTGGTTTCAAAAATTCGTAGCGTGAAAACGAGAATCTCGTAAACGAATGAAATCCGTATATTTTCATGTTATATAATCGTTGTTTTTTTTTTGTATTAAAGTTTGTGTTTTTTAAGAAACGAATTTAGAATATTATTCTTATACGAGTTTAAGCTGATATCAAGTGTTAATTTTAGGAGAGAAGATTCTGTCGATGAGAGGATCAGTGGTTTCAATATCGATGAAAGTAAAACTATTGTCCATTTTGACCGATTAAAATCGGTGCGAAATAAAAAATATTCGCTAATATTCCGTGACCGATCGATCGAAGAAGAATAAAAGTGGTCCCTGTTTTCAATCTCGACACTCGTCGTTAACCACTTTCGATCTCCCAAAAATCATTCTAATCGGATGAAAGTAAAACTACTGTCCATTTTGACCGATTAAAATCGGTGCGAAATAAAAAATATTCGCTAATATTCCGTGACCGATCGATCGAAGAAGAAGAAAAGTGATCGATACTCGTCGTTAATCACTTTCGACCCCAAAAATCATAGAGGTAAAACTGACCGATTAAAATTGGTGCGAAATAAAAAGTATTCGCTAATATTCCGTAACCGATCGATCGAAGAAGAAGAAAAGTGGTCGATACTCGTCGTTAACCACTTTCGACCCTAAAAATCATGGAGATAAAACTGACCGATTAAAATCGGTGCGAAATAAAAAGTATTCCCTAATATTCCGTAACCGATCGATCGAAGAAGAAGAAAAGTGGTCGATACTCGTCGTTAACCACTTTCGACCCCAAAAATCATGGAGGTAAAACTGACCGATTAAAATCGGTGCGAAATAAAAAGTATTCCCTAATATTCCGTGACCGATCGATCGAAGAAGAAGAAAAGTGATCCCTGTCGTCGATCTTTATTAACGAGAGATCGGCTTTAAAGTCGTGGAGGTCTCGATCACGTTGGCGAGAAAAAGATGATCCCTCGTTAATCACGGAGGACAGAGGACACGAAGGTAATATCAGCGGAGCAGTATCGAAGGACGCGTCGTCGGAAGATGGCCGGCCGGCTGGCCGGCTTCAATTTGGCGCCGCTCCAAAACGGACAGATGTCCCTAATTCTTCCCTTTGACAAACGACCTGGTCCGCGAACCTTCTCCCTCCACTCCGTCTCTCGAGCATCTGCGCCTTGGCACGGCTCGAAGGACGCGTTAACGGAACAATCACGAGTGTAATTACGTATTATCGCGATTGTGGCGCGTCCAATCGGGTGATCGACGAACCACGACTCCCAATATAGTAATTCGATCCACTCGAATTGCGTTTGTTCTCGAATGCAAGTTTTACGTAGTTGAAACTCGGTTCAACATTTCGAAACGAAACGAATTGAACGGGAGGATTGTCTTTTTAAAATTTACATTCCATCCCCGAAATAAAATATAGAATTTTTTAGAGAGCTGGAAATTTCAATCGTATATTCGTGGAAGAAGAATAGACGGAACGGACGAGTTGATGGTAAGCGCGATGGAAAGCGAAGGCGAGAGACGACGAATCGATATATCCGCGTGTTGGCGCGTACGTCGTAGATGTAATTACGGTTGCATAGAGGAGCGGCGCGAGGCAGGCATCTAATCGCGTTGCCTCGACGCTCATTGAGGGAAAGCAGAGGGCGCGGTTGAGTCGAGGCGAAACGGGGACGGACGAAAGACGCTTTTGGGGCGGGTTATGGAAGGCGGAAAGTCGGGATCGAGGTCTCGTTTATCAACCGTTCCGGATTCCAGACGTCTGTCCCGCGTCCCGCAGGATGAATTTATCGGTTTTATAATTAAGCGTGGCTCGCAATACCACCATTTTGCCTCGTTTCATAATTTATCTCTCCTCGTGAGAGGAGTTGCTCGATCCGTGTTCTTTTATGATCCCTTGCTTTCTCTCGCTTCCCTTTTAGCTCTTATTTACGTCGCGTTTCCTTGAGCTTTTTGGAAATGGATTTAGAAAATGATCCAGCCTCTTCTTATCCCGTAATCGCGTTTGATTTGAAGGAATCGAAGCACGGAATGATTGATGTTGAAACGCGATTTTGCGCGTTTTTGAACGAATTTGGTGAATTGTGAAAAATAACAGAGATTTTCAATCGATATCGATTCTCTCAGTTTGCAATTTTGGGACAGAATTTAAATAAAAAGATAAAGGAGAAAATCTTTTTTCCATTCTTGACGTATATTATTTTCAAATAATTGGCTAGAAGGGAATAGGAATCGGCAGCAACGAAATGGGAAGGGAAGATTCCTGAATTATGCAGAGGAACTCTCTTATTTCGTGGTTATAAAATACAACCAATTGCAATTACGATTGATCGAAAACGTGCGCAAACAGTTTATCTTATCGAAAACACAAACGTGCTCGTGAATTAAAATGAAAAAAGGGGGGGAAAAATTTGCTCGAACCCCCTTGGTTAATTAACCAATTAATTTGTATAATAATTTCACTCCTTATTATAGGGAAATACATCCTCGCGAACGATACATCTCTCGCGATATTTCTTATATAACTCTCCTCTCCAAGAACAACAACAATTATTAACACCCTTTACAATTACATATTCCAATACATTATCAACTACATTATTAACATTATTAACTTAATTTTTAATTATTAACATTATTAACATTATTAACTATTATAAATTTGATTCGAAGAAATTAACGAGACGATCCTCCGTAAAACCAAATCACGAATCTCTCTCTCTTTCTCTTTTTCTCTATTTCTCTTCTTCCTTTCTTTCTCTCTTTTTCTCTTCTCCATTTCTTTCTCTTTTTCTCCCTTTCTTTCTCTCTTTCTCTTTTTCTTTCTTTCTTTCTCTTTCTTTCTCTCTCTTTCTCTTTTTCTTTCTTTCTTTCTCTCTCTTTCTCTTTTTCTCTCTTTTTCTTCTCCCTTTCTTTCTATCTTTTTCTTTACTTCTCCCTTTCTTTCTCTTTCTTTCTCTCTTTTTCTTCTCTCTTTTTCTTTACTTCTCCCTTTCTTTCTCTTTCTTTCTCTCTTTTTCTTCTCTTTTTCTTTCTTTTTCTTTCTCTTCTTCTCCCTTTCTTTCTCTCTTTTTCTCTTCTCCCCCCCCTCTCTCTCTCTCCCCCCCTTTCTCCTTGAGCTGGTAACTCAGGGGAGTAATTACAACGAAACGATTGAGCCGTCGATGTCGCGGAAACGCGTTGAAGGAAATCCATGTTGTCGCAACTTCCGCGATTATCGCATCCCCCCTTCCTTTCCCCGAAAAGGGGTAAGAGAGGAGGAGGGTGGAGAGGAGGATAGTCATGGGAAGTGAAACTGACACAAATAACACAAGAGGAGGAGGGGATAGATGGAGAAAGGAGAGCGAGGATGTATCCGATATGCGACGGGGATAGTCGAGGGAAATGGAGAAGAGGAGGAGGAGGAGGGGAGGGGGTTAGATAGTACGCTACGATCCCTTGGAGTTCGAGGCTTGTTTGAACAGGCTCCAGCTTCCAAAGGGAGGGGGAGGAGTTGCTATGACGATCACGCTCCATCGAATTACGCGAAAATTGGCCCACGCACCCTCCCCTCCCCTCCATGCCCCCCTTTCATCAGCACTTTGCCAATTCCCGCGCTACCAATGTGACGACGACGATAAACGTGTATATTCGCGCATGCGGTCTTTCTTTTCTCTTTTTCTTTTGATTCGCGTTTGCCCCGATTTTTCCTTTACAAACCTTTCTTTACAAACTCACCCCCTTGTTGTCTTTGTCTTGAAGAGGAACGGTTTTCTGAATGCTTTGGGAGAAACCTTCTCGGTTTCTGCTCGGTGAATTTTTTATTTTAAACAGATATTTATATATATAGTTCAGTTATATAGTTTTTTATTTTAAACAACTATATATATAGTTCCTTAGAAACTTATATATATAGTTTCATTATATAAATAGTTTCATTATTATAAATTTTTGTTTCAACAGGTATATCGAGGTATTCAAAGGTAGAAAGATTTTTTATTTTAACAGCTATTTATATATATATATATATATATATATATATATATATATAGTTTCATTATTATAAATTTTTGTTTCAACAGATGTATCGAGATATAAAGATACAAAGATACAAAGATAATTAAATAAATAATAAAGGAATTTTTTGAACGAATGAGATAAGTTGAACGTCCCTGAATTATTATATATGAATTTAAATTTTTTCACTTGAAATTCTACAAAAGTTACAGGACGGGATAAGAAGAAGAATCCTGTTATAGAATTATAATAGTTTAATTTATTTATGGATAAAAATGGGAGAAATCGTAGCAGAAGAATTATATATATCGGATTAGAAATTTCTCTCAATTCTGAAATTAAATTTTTCCAAATCGATTGATGGAATGTTCGAACTTCTTTACGTAAAAAAAACTGAATGAAAACGAAAGAATCTTCAACTTTCGATTGTTGTCTCGCGTAATAAGCGTCATCAAGCCTCATCGTTTTCCACCCTTTTAATGCGTTACGTGAAACAATTCCCGAAGGGTTGTTCGATCCTTCCTGACCTCCCTCTCGGTTCCCACCCTTTCCACTTTGTATATATCGACGGAGAGAGAGAGAGAGAAAGAGAGAGAAGAGAAGAGAAAAAGGGAGAAGAAGAGAAAAAGAGAGAAAGAAAGGGAGAAGAGAGAGAGAGAGAGAGAGAGAGAGAAGAGAAAGAAAAAGAAAGGAAGAAGAGAAAGAGAGAGAAAGAAAGGGAGAGAAAGAGAAAAAGAAGAAAGAGAAAGAAAGGAAGAAGAGAAAGAGAGAGAAAGAAAGGGAGAAGAAGAGAAAGAGAGAGAAAGAGAAAAAAGAAAGAGAAAGAAAGGAAGAAGAGAAAGAGAGAGAAAGAAAGGGAGAAGAAGAGAAAAAGAGAAAAAGAAAGGGAGAAGAGAGAGAGAGAGAGAGAGAAAGAAAAAAAAGAGAGAGAAAGAAAGGAAGAAGAGAAAGAGAGAGAAAGAAAGGGAGAAGAAGAGAAAGAGAGAGAAAGAAAGGGAGAAGAAGAGAAAGACAGAAAGAAAGGGAGAAGAAGAGAAAAAAAGAGAAAGAAAGGGAGAAGAAGAGAAAGAGAGAGAAAGAGAAAAAAGAAAGAGAAAGAAAGGAAGAGAAAGAGAGAGAAAGAAAGAGAGAAGAAGAGAAAGAGAGACAAAGAAAGAGAGAAGAAGAGGAAAAGAGAGAAAGGGAGAAGAGAAAGAGGGGGGGAGGGGGGGAGGGCTTTATGGGACACAACAAGCTGTCGTTGACCGAGGAAACGCGCGTCAACCTCGACGATACAGGTTTATCGAAGCTGCAGGCGTCGATTAATCGGATTTACGTTGTAATGAGATTAATCTCTGGCGCGGTTTCGAAAACCGAGCTCCGTGCAAGGCCAAGGGTAAAGTCGCGCCTCCCTCTAAACTATCCCTTGAAAGGTTCCACAGCAGCTTGCAAACGTTTCTTTATTAAAAGCGAACGAGAAGGAAGGAGAGAGAAATATCTTCTAATTATATTTATGGATCACTTTTATTCGTTCAGAAATGAATATGCACGTATAACGCGATTGTTTTGACCGTTTTTAATGAAATCTTCTTCGAGTCGATGGTGGTGTAATAAAGATAATAAAAAGAAGAATAATATCATCGTTTCTATCGTTACATTGCTGAGGTCCTCGCTTGTGGTCATCTCGCCATTTTGAATGTGTAACGAGAATGTGGTATAAATTTGGTATAATATTCTTAAAATTTCTGTTGATTGGGCAATAATAATAAATATTGAAAATTGAAAATAATAATAATAATAAATAATAAAATTGAAAATTTATAATAAAATTGTATAATAAATAAATAATAAAATTGAAAATAATAAATAAAATATATGGATTTGATGAATGAATGTTTATTCAATTATAATTATGCGTTTAGAAAACATTTGAAGTATATTGTAATTATTATGATATATGATATATATAATTATTAAATATATTATAATGTTTAAAGTATATTGTGAGCATAAGAAAAATAAATAGGTACCAACTATGAAATAATGATATTGCTGGCAATTTTTAATAATAAAAAATGAAATTTTAGCGAACTTTAAATTCTATAACACTTAGAATTAGAATATTCGTCATCTGGATCCAAAACTATTTCCATCTTGAGAAAAATTCTGAACTGTTTTAAATACAACAAGCAAGAAAACACGAACGTTTATCATTATTACAGTTAATGGCTGTTAAAATTAATATTCGTCTGGATCTAAAACTATTTCCATCTTGAAAAAAATTCCTCGAAGAGAAATTTAAGCAAAAGATTTAATCTACGATTTGCTCCCCTTCGAGAAAATTTCGAGCTATACGTTTTAAATACAATTATCACAGTTAATGGCTGTTAGAATTAATATTCGTCTGGATCCAAAACTATTCTTGAGAAAAATTCCTCGAGGAGAAATTTCAAAAGATTGAATAATTTATGAAGAGACAATTGATCCACTTTGAGAGAAATTGAAACTATACGTTTTAAGAATAAATAAATAAATAAAAAAATATTGATGGATAGGTACTGTTATCTAAAACTATCTCCATTTTAAGAAAAACTCCTCGAGGAGAAATTCAAGCAAAAGACTTAATAACAATCTACGATTTGCTCCACTTTCAGAAAAATTCGAGCTGTTTTAAATCCAACAAACAAAAAAATATCCACGAATTTATTATTATCACAGTTAACGATTCTTTGTATCCACTGATCAATGAAAACTAAATAAATAAAATGTACGGATTTAGCTGAATGAATATTTATTCAATTATAATTGCGCGTATCTGTTTACAAAACATTTGAAGTATATCGAAGAAAAATAAATAGATATCAATTATAAAATAGTGTTGCTGGCAACGTTCAATAATAAAACCACAAATAAAATTTCACTCAACTTCAAATTCTATAACACCCTAATTTCTTTCCAATTAATTTCAATTAATTAAAAAAAGAAAAATGGAAAAATATTATGTCTTGATAAGTCAATTATATAACAAACATCAACCTTTTGCCCAAATTATTCTGACCACAACACCTCAATTTTGTATAATATTTAAAATTTTAAAGTTGAAGTTCCTAAATAAAGTTAGAGTTATAGTTCTTTAAAGTTTTACACTTTCTAAATAACTTTTTCAATAAACCATTTTCATATTACTTTCATAACATTCCTGTGGAATATCTTTCCAAATATACCCACGAAGATCCAATTCTTAAATCAGTCGAATATGGCGCGGCAGTCAACGTGTTAAACTGAAATTTCAAATTCCGCCCCCTCGAACAAATTCATTTACTGGTTCAGATTTCCATTACCAAACACCTTTCTCTTCCTCCTCCTCCTCCTTCTTTTTTTCCCTTTTATTTTTCCACGAGGAGAGAATCCAGCAAAGCGCCCGCGCAACAATGGCGAGCAACGGCTGGGGGAAAATAGATATGAATCGACTAAGAAAGGAGAGAAGGGAGGAAAAGAATAAACAAGAGATGATATTTTCCACGCGAACCCGTTTTCATACCCGCGTTGGATAAAGTTAACCAACAACGAGATTTTATTTTTACTATTATCGCCCCTAGAGGGGGAGGGTTTCTCTTCTTACATTCAGCTTTGTGTAACGCGTTTGTGAGGTGGAATTTCAATGTTTGCCGCTCCTTTTATTCCCAAGAGGCGAAACAAATTTTTTAATTTTTTAATTTTGCCGCAGGTATCGTATTTTCTATACAAATTAAATTTTTTAATTTTCTGTTATTTTTTTCTCGAACAGTAACGATGTCCTTGGGCTCCCTGTTAATCTATCCTATTCTTGCTATCCTGTCCTTAATGTATACAGGGTCCGCTTGAATTTATCGTCTCGCGTATCTCGGTTGTTTTTGGCGATATTAAAAAATGTTTTGGACGAGGGTTGAATGGTTTGGAGGGGAGCGTGTTTTGGCGTTATTCATTTTTTCGTTGGAGGACGCGTGGAGGTTGTGCAGAAGATTAAATTGTTTTTTTAAACGAAAGCATATGTTTTTGGACGCATTGACAGATGCAGTATAGTGTTCTATGTAAAAAATTATTGAGCTATTTGTGGCGAAATATGATTGGTTTAGGAGTTATGATGAATATCTTCTAAACTAATGATTTTTCGACCTGTATAGCTTGATACTTTTTTATAGAGGATGTGAAACTGTGTCGGATAAGGGATTTAAAAATGTACGATCTCGTTTAAAAAAGCAAGGTTGGCCTTCGCAGCTTCTTTACGCGTCCAATTATAGAAAAACTAACAACGTCGGAATGTACACCTTTCGAAACCATTCAACTTTTGTCCGAAACATTTTTTAATATTGTCGAAAGCAAACGAGATATTTTGGATGATGTAATTGGAACAGTGGTACACCCGGTATATTCCTAAATCCTTTAGAATTAAGTAAAATGTTGAAAAAAGCAAAAAAAAAAAACAAACAAAAAAAGCAGCTGTGAAAGGTAAGTATTTTAAGGTAAGTATAGGTAAGTATATAAAATTTTATGAAAATTCTTGGAATTCGAATTCTTGGAAAAATTGCTCGAACGACCTCCTACCAACTTATGTTCTCCTAATACAAAGTCGAGTTTTCGGCCAGAATTTTGTTCGCTCGATCCAAATCGAAATTTCCAAGAA
Organism: Apis laboriosa; assembly: GCF_014066325.1. NCBI lineage: Eukaryota > Metazoa > Arthropoda > Insecta > Hymenoptera > Apidae > Apis > Apis laboriosa. Next base: position 1,197,562 of record NW_025222687.1, read on the forward strand.
ATTTAGAAATTCTAGGAATTTGACATCATTTCCAAGAACTGCCGAAATTCTGGGAAAAATTTCTCGGACGACCTCCTATCAACTTATGTTCTCCTAATACAAAGTCGAGTTTTCGGCCAAAAATTTTAAATTTTAAGAATTTTGAAATTTCCAGGAATTTGACGTCATTTCCAAGAATTGTCGAAATTCCGGGAAAAATTTTTCGAACGACCTCCTACCAACTTATGTTCTCCTAATACAAAGTAGAATTTTCGACCAAAATTTCGTTCGCTCGATCCAATTCGAAATTTCCAAGAAATTTAGAAATTCTAGGAATTTGACGTCATTTCCAAGAACTGCCGAAATTCTGGGAAAAATTTCTCGAACGACCTCCTATCAACTTATGTTCTCCTAATACAAAGACGAAAAATTGGCAAAATTTTCGTTCGCTTAAGAATTTCGGTAATTCCGAGAATTTGACGTCATTTCTAAGAACTGCCGAAATTCTTGGAAAAATTTCTCGAACGACCTCCTATTAACTTATGTTCTCCTAATACAAAGTCGAAAAATTGGCAAAATTTTCGTTCGCTTAAGAATTTCGGTAATTCCGAGAATTTGACGTCATTTCCAAGAACTGCCGAAATTCTTGGAAAAATTTCTCGAGCGACCTCCTATTAACTTATGTTCTCCTAATACAAAGTCGAATTTTCGACCAAAATTTCGTTCGCTCGATCCAATTCGAAATTTCTAAAAATTGCCGAAATTCTCAGAAAAATTTCTCGAACGACCTCCTACCAACTTATGTTCTCCTAATACAAAATCGAATTTTCAGCTAAAATTTTGTTCGCTCGATTCAATTCGAAGTTTCCAAAAATTTCCGAAATTCTCAGAAAAATTTCTCGAACGACCTCCTACCAACTTATGTTCTCCTAATACAAAGTCGAATTTTCGATCAAAATTTCGTTCGCTCGATCCAAATCAAAATTTCCAAGAAATTTAGAAATTCTAGGAATTTGACGTTATTTCCAAGAACTGTCGAAATTCTGGGAAAAATTTCTCGAACGACCTCCTACCAACTTATGTTCTCCTAATACAAAATCGAATTTTCAGCTAAAATTTTGTTCGCTCGATCCAATTCGAAATTTCCAAAAATTTCCGAAATTCTCAGAAAAATTTCTCGAACGACCTCCTACCAACTTATGTTCTCCTAATACAAAGTCGAATTTTCAGCCAAAATTTTGTTCGCTCGATCCAATTCGAAATTTCCAAAAATTGCCGAAATTCTCAGAAAAATTTCTCGAACGACCTCCTACCAACTTATGTTCTCCTAATACAAAGTCGACTTTTCGACCAAAAATTTTAAATTTTGAGAATTTCGAAATTTCCAGGAATTTTAGAAATTCTAGGAATTTGAGGTCATTTCTAAGAACTGCCGAAATTCTGAGAAAAATTTCTCGTACGACCTCCTATCAACTTATGTTCTCCTAATACAAAGTCGAATTTTCGATCAGCAAAAATTTTTGGCCGAATTTTTCGACTTTGTATCAGGAGAATATAATTCGAAAGGAGGTCGTTCGAGAGATTTTTCTTGGAATTCGAATTCCAAGAATTCTCGATTAGTTCCAAGAATTTTTTTCGAAATTTGAAATTTTTGGTGAAAATTTTCGACCGAATGTCGAGATTTTATATCAGGAGAATATAATATAAGAGGAGGTGGCACGCGAAATTTTTCTGAAATTTAATATATTTACCTTTTTAATCTCGTTTTTTTCTGGAAATAAACATTTTTTCATCATTTTACTTAATTCTAATTATATAATTTGATATACTTACCTTTATACTTACCTTTATACTTACCTCTTTCTTCCATTATATTCATTTCAAGAACTAGACATTTTTTCATCATTTTACTTAATTCTAATTATATATTTTGTTATACTTACCTGCTTTATACTTACCTTTTTTTCCTCCAAACGGTTAGCATACATAAAAATGTATATTTTATATCTCGCGTGTGTATAATATATAAAATATACACACACACACACGAGATATAAAAACATAAAAATGTATCTACCCGTTAGTAAATAGGAGGAAAGAAGCAAAGTAAAGAAGAAAAGAAAGCAAAGGATTACACATGAGATCTATGATACTGACTGTATGAAAGTGAAGCGAATAAAATCAAAGGAAAACAAGGAAAGGAGAGGAGAGGAAAGGAAATAACGATTCTGAAAACTTCTTCCATTTCCAAACTCTTCTTTTTCTAGATTCTAAGGATAAAACTTCTCTATAATGAAAACACGTTAACCTCGGCAAACAGTGAGAAAAAGAAGAAGAGGAAGGCGAGACCAAACTGACGGAAGAAGCATAAAAAAAAAAAAAAAGAATCAAAAAAATTAAAAGACGAGAGAGAGAGAGAGAGAGAGAGAGAGAGAGAGAGAGAGAGAGAGAGAGAGAGAGAGAGAAATATACATTAGAAAAAAAATACACGCGAGAAATATTCCTCCATCCGTAAAAAAATTTAAAACACGATTGAATCTGACAGATTAAATTGAAAATTTTCGAGATTAGAGGCGTAAGCAAAACTGAAAAGCGCGTGGGATAATGAGAGGCGAAACACGAGAGAGGAGAAAAGAAAAGGGTGGGAGGGGGACGACAAAGGGAGAATGCGAACAAACGCGTGGCCAAACGCTTAGACAAAGTGCAAGCAGACAGAGGCAGCAGGCAGAGCGTTCTCGTATAAACGCTTCCATCTTCAACGGAGTCGAGAATATTGCGTTAACACCGAGGGTGCAAACAGCCCTTTGTCTATCCCTCTCCTCCTCCTTCTTCCTCCAGCATTCTGTCACGCTTGCATAAACTGAAAGACCCTCTCGAGTACAGTCAAGCTAATAATTAAAGTCGGTAAAACCGCTCGTTAAATCGTACCGCGTGTGCCCTACATAGTCGGGGAAAACGTTCCTTCGCCCTGTGTGTGCGTGCAATTAGTAACGCTTGTCTTCATAATTGACACGGGGCCAGAGTGTGCGTATTAAATTATCAAAGCCGGCTCTTTATTCTCGGAAAATGGAAGAGAGGAAATTTTTACCATTTTTACTTTACCATACACACACATATATATTCCATCGTACGAATCAAAACTTACACAATTTCTCTTTTCTTTTATTTCAATTCGAACGAGCTTATTACGTTCCTTTAAATTAGAAAGAGCCCTAACAGAGAGAAATATTTTTTAATAAAAATACGAATACGAATATTTTAACCGATTTAACCGAGAAAAATAATACCACCAAGATCGATGCTTCATTTCCTTTTTCTCTCTCATTCTCGCTCAGAGCTAACGTAGAAATAATTGATCTTTCATGTTGATTCGCGGCGGCGAGTCGATAGTCAAGATTAACGATTTTCTCGATTAACCGTGTCAACCTCTTTTCCGCTTTTAACCCGTTTACGCAGAGATAGGGAAGGAGAGAGGGCAAACTGCGCGAGCAGAGGTGGGGTTAATGATTAATTCATCATCGTGTACAAGCTATAGGAAAAGCGGCATTAAGCTGCCTACACGTAAATGTTGTCCAACTCGAAATAAACTGATGAAGAGGAAGAATGAGGATGGGGGAGAGTGAGAACGTGAAACCCTTCTCGCGACTAATTCATCCTCTTAGTGTCTGTAAAACCATCAAGGGATTAAGTATTTGATCGAGATATTACGAGGGGAGAATCGAAAGCGCATTCGCGTGTTTTTAACGCGACGACAAGGCTGAAATTTAGACGCCACATAAAAAGATAAAATATATCGAGTATATAATTTATTACTTAAATTAAAAATCTAGTATTTTATCTGTAACTGATCGATAAACTTTCAAATTTCTTCTGCAATATCATTCATTCGAGTATAGCCAATATTTGATGATTTTATACGTAAGCGAAATGGACGTAAAGAAGTAATGGTCGTTAACCGACGTTCTGTTTACTACTGAAAAAAAGTCTCGCGAGACGGCAGAGAAGCAAGAGGGGTCGTCCTTCGTAAGACCGTTTATCCCCACTCTAGACGCTTTTGTTTATAATCCTGACACCACACGCTACACAGTAGTAAGAACAAGCTACAATTCGAACATTCCAAATCATAAAAATTATTTTCATTTATGAAATTACATTAGGATAGTCATTCAATTATTATCTCAATTATTTGGATACGAAATTACATTTATAGATTAAACTATCGATACGTTAGAATACTATAACTTGGACGCAGATCGTTCCTCTCTTATTGTCACGATCGGATTAATATACGTAACGAATAATACTGGAAAGAAAAATACGTGTTTCCTTCTACATTAACCGATCAGACCATGACTTTTTTCTCTCTCTCTCTTCGTTACTCTCCTTAAAAGCCACTCGTTAAAATTTACAATTGCGATATTTCGAACGGGGAATTTTCAAGCCTGGAAAAAAGAAAATTGGAAATAAAATTTCATCATTACAGAGGGCTAGTAGTGTTCGAATATGGCTAAAATCATCGCCTCCCACAATAGGAATGGTTCCACGATTCGGACCAATATAATTTCGCCGGTTTCGCCAAGTTTCCAATCTCCAAAACTTGTCGTCCTCCCCACTCCCAAGTCGTGCTTCCCCTTGAACAAAACTCGACCGATCGCCCCACCCCCTCCTCCAACGCGACAGATTCAAACCTCAAATTTATCTCGATTAAACCGCGATCTTATTTCGCGAGGGTCGAACTTCAAACTTGGGAACAAACTTCCGAGAGCAACAGAATTCCACCGCTACACACAGGGCATGGAATTATCGATCAATTTCAAGCGGCGCCCTCCCCCTCTCCCCAGTTATCCAAGTATATCTGTAACAAGGAGAGGGAGAGAGGGTCAGTTTCGGTGGCCGAATTTACGACTTCTCGTTAACGACACCCGATGGCAACAATTCACCGAGCGTGAGTACTTCACTCGGACTAATTAGTAATTCCGCTTTTGGCAAGATTTGCGAAAACGACGAACGAACGTTCCAACGTTTCGATTCAAATATAATCACGCGTGATTCGTGTTTTCGATAATGGTGTGTTTTCGAACAGTGACAGTTAAATTGGACAAAATTATTTCTTTTTTTTCAATAAGTTTTGAGGTTATGTGGAAATTTAGAAAAACAATACTGCTTTTTATTGTAATTTGTTATTTCATTAAAAATATATATATAACTTAGAAATATGACTAAATGTATACATATAGAAATATACAAATATTTGTGATTCGAAGTAACTTTTAACTGCTTTAACTTAACCGCGCAAAATATTTATTACTATTTTAAAAAACATGTAGCGAACAATTAATTTAGGAAGTTTCGAATTCCACAATGTGGAGAACATATAAAAAAATTATTGACGAATCGAATTATATTGTGTGAAAATATTAAGTAATTACTTAATTTTATAAAAAAAAAAAAAAAATAAAAAGCTTATCGATAATTTATAAATTTAAATTAAAATAAATGTTTCGAAATATTTTATATCAAATTACAAAATTGAATTTAAATGCTTTTTAAAAAATTTACAGAATACATTTCTCGATTATTGAAACGTGATCGATCAATTCTCTATACACGCCTATTTCGTTTAAAAAAAGGATTTAAAATTTTAACCTATAAAGTTGTTATACATCGCATCGAAATGGATTATTCCTTTTTATAATTTTGAAAATGAACACTTGTCCAGTTTAAATATATACTTATTATTCGAACCACCGTGACGTCGCCACTTTCTCACCGGAGGAATTTCAATCGCGTTTAGTTACGTGACCGATAATAATTGTGCACCGTTTATATCGAGGTTAGTGATCCATGGTCGTGCGAGCGTCACGATTCGACACGCTAAGCGCAGAGTCAATCCGTTAGTAATCGCGGTCAAGGGGAGTTGGGAAACGGTTTAGCGATAACGCTTCGCTTAAAAAAGGGGCTGGAGTTGCGCGTGCATTTTTTCCAAAAAAAAAATTCAACGTAATTTCCAAGTTCCAAGCTTCTACTCTACGAGAAAATTTTAATCGAAGCGTAAAGTGCCAGGGTAACTTTTCCTCCTCGAGGAGCACGAGGGAATTTCGTTATTGCGCCGAGGGACGGAAAGAGAGATAGAGAAAAAGAGAGAAAAAGAAATGCAAGGTCTTTCGCGGTGTTTTATTCATTCTCCTCCGTCCTGTCCGCAAGCTATTTCGCTCCTCTGTGTGTAATCGATTCTTATACGTGACGAATCGCGTTCCACTTTCTTTCTTATGCACTTTATACTACTTTATTCTCGATGAATCTGACAATTGATCGGTTACCTGGCGAATCGAGGCCGGCGCGCAGGCCTTTGTCGAGGCAAGATGAAAAAAGTGTCGAGTACGGTTTGGAGGAAGCGGAGGAGTGGAGAGGGAAACGAGGCGAGCAATTCGCTTGTACGAACGCGACACGGTCCAATGCCGTTTTCGAGCTCGTCCACGATATCGAGTACCGCTTTCCAGTGACGTTGCTGTGTCAGGATCCTCGATCACCAACGTTTCGTTAAAAACTGTCTTTCTGATTCTTCGCGTGCAATTGTTCTAAATGACAGTAGGATAAAATGTTGAGACGCGCGAGTAAACTCGAGAAAAGAGAATTTACCAAGAGTCGTTTATTACGCCAAAAAAACAGCGATAATCGTTCCCATCGCGCACGTGGCACGCGCTTGCAAGTGGTGGGGATTATTCGGCTCGAAGAGTGAACAAAGAATAACTCGATCGCGCATTTCTCCTTTACTATCCTTCGCGTCGATTCGGTATTACGTAATTCCTCGAACGGTTATATCATCGCTTTATGCCGATGTGATAAAATTAATTGTTGATTACGCGTTGTATTTTTTCCTTTCGAGAATTATTATTTTCATATATTATCCACGTGATACATATATACCGATATCGTGGCTTGATTAACTATAATATTAATATCCATAACTCGTACTCGATCTCGAGAGTTCAACGAGTAAACCCCTCAAGCGGTAACACAGGTATTGCTTACATCCGCCGCGGGAAGTTATTCCTTGAGACGAGCCCTGCTCATCGAATATTATCCTCCTTCATCCCTATTTACTTGTATATTTAACCACCAATCGTATATTCATTCGAAAATTATACCGGCAACAACTACGCATAATTTATGTTACTCGTAATACGATAATATTAGATTTTGCATCGAAGTTGCCAATTTTTTGAATTCTACTCGATCTGTATTTTATTTTAGCATATTTGCACGTTGTGTAACCGTTGTTCTTTTTTTATATTAAACTATCTTTGTATTTAATTATCTTTTGAGAAGCGAACGAATTTGAAATATTATTCTTGTACGAATTTAAGTCGATATTAAAATATCAAGTGTTAATTTTAGAAGAGAAAATTCTGTCGATGAGAAGATTAGTGGTTTCAAAAATTCAGGCGTTGAAAATGAGAATCTCGTAAACGAGCGAAGATGATAGATATCTCGAATCGTAGTTTTCGAATATTTGGGTGAAATGTAGGTAAAGAGTTATAAAATATGGCTTCGATTACGAGAACAGACAAGGCTTGGATTTTAATATTCCGCAACCAATTAAGATTGCGCTGATTAATGGAACTCTCGACACTCGCTAAATTCCTGAAAGATCGCGAAACAGAGGAAAATGTAAGGCGTTTTCGATTTTATTATTCCAATTAAAATTGTACCGATTTTAATCCTCGTCTTGGCAAAATAATGACGGTGAATGGAAATCTTGAAACAAATGATCGATCAACTGTGACTCGTAAATTGTACCTAACCTATATTTCGCTTAGCATATTTTCAGCTCGTCTTCTTATTCATTTCCTTTTCCATTAATTCAACTGTTTCTTTGAGAAGCGAACGAATTTAGATTATTATTCCTGCACGAGTTTAAGTCGAAGCTGGAAACGAGAATCTCGTAAACGAGCGGAATCCGTATCGAACGGAGATGGATTGAAAGGCAAGGCGGAGACGTATCTCGAATTACAGTTTTCGAACGTTTGGGTGGAACATGGGTAAAGCGAAAAAATGACAGAGAATGAAAAGTTGCGGTATTTGGAAGTTTCATCGAAACGAATACAATAATTCATTTTTGAATAGAATTATAAGCTGTGACGAGAAGTGAATGCTGTATGACGATCGTGCAATGAAAATCCTAAAGAAATATTTAAAAAAGTTATTGTGAGAATAAAAAAGAGAATAATTCGTTATTCTTTCGCGAAACAAGGAGATACCGTAATAGCAATGTTCTATTGCCAAGAAATTGATTAAAAGGGACAAACCGCAGCATACTCACAGGATATTTTACCGACCGATCATCACTCGTTTCGTTATTTATACTTGTTTTCAAAAAAATAAAAATAATTGACGCCCGAGAAGAATTTCTTTACATTAAAACCAACTGAAGTTTTACAAAACATATTTCGATCGAATAAAGATCATTCTTCCGACCGAAAAGAAAAACAGGCATTTAGATACGACCTAACCTAAAAATACATCGCGAATAAATTGAACGTAATCGAAAGTAGAAAGAATTTTATCTTGCAAAATTTACATAACTTTTTTCTTTCAGATAAACAATACAAATATATATACGTATCTTATGCAAATACATACATTTTGAATAAACGCGATTCGAAAATAAATCCAAATTCGAGGCAAAATCGTGCACGTGTCGCAATGGACAGGGCTTCCTTCTCGTTCGGCGAACAACAACGTTCGTACGGATTCGCGTTGAATGGAGGTTTTATACATGCGAGAAGCCGTGCGTGGGTGGAAAAACGGTTGGAAGCTTCGAATTGTTCGAAGGTTTCAAATATTTTTTACGTCATTACCAAAAGTGGATAACGGTGCAAACGTTTCAAAAGATAAACCAATTCTTCCTCGATCAAGATTTCGATCGTCGAACGTCCAACTCGACAAAGTTTCGAGGCGAGGCATTCGCGAAATTAGCTCACCGCTCGTATTCTTCGATTACGGATAACAGAGAGGATTGTTCGATTGGTGGATTGCGGAGAAGGATTTTAACGGATCGGTGGGGATAAGAGGAGTAAAAGCAATCTGATAATAGGGATAGAACTATTCACGTACGAATGCAATTATTTTTTTTTTTTTCCATCGCGAGCAAGTTTCAAGATATGTACGAGAAGGATATATAATACGCGACGATTATCGGCGAGTAAATTTTTCTTACTTCTTACCAGTAGAAGTTGTTAACCTTCTCGTTGGTTAAATTTTCTCCTTATTCTTTTTTTCTTCATTCACTTGCAATTGGAAGGCATCGATATTAATATTAACACTTTCGATAATTTTCATTAGCAAGATTCGCGAATATTTCATAATAACACACTCGTTTTATACTAAGTTAAACGACAACGCGAATGAACCGTAATAATAACGGCAACGCGTAGAGATAGAAACCACGTGACCGTTGCTAATGGCATACAACGCCTCTATCTGTCTGGATAGAAACTACAATGGTACAAGCTTTTAATGCAATTTCCACACTTATCGCGATAATAAAATATTCCAAGTATATGCCAACCGCGATAAATGTTCATCGTCGAATCCGCGAATATACACGAATATACGAATTCATTCGCCAAAGTGCTTTACATATCTCCTCTATATCGCGTTAAATAAAAGAAATATAAAAAAAAAATAAGCTTGCTACATGCTATGAAAAATAAGAAAAATTTACTCGCCGATAATCGTCGCGTATTATATATCCTTCTCGTACATATCTCGAAACTTGCTCGCGATGGAAAAAAAAAAAAAGAAAACAGTTATATCACTTTCGTGTTCGATACCGTAAAGTATAAACTTTTCACGAGGAAAAAGAAAAAAAAAAGGAAAGGAAAAAAATTTCGCTTATCTCCGTCAATAATTCTTCGTCAGAATTTCGTTTCTTCTGACTGAATCCAACTGTCCACCACCCCCCCCCTCCTCGAGTATCATTGACTTGGCGCGTTAATTCAAGCGGTAAGAAAAAGGAAACGCAGAGAGAGAAAGAGAGAGAAGAAAAGAAAGATCTCAGTGTCACGCCATCTTAGGCCCCCCCGTGGCGATGATTAGGACGATTAAAGAGAGGGGACGATGGATCAAGGGAGGTGGTGCAAGTTGACGTTGCATCACGAAGCACTAACCGCATTATTTATGCCACCTCGTAAAACTTGTCGCGTGCCCGACACGCTGCTCGCATGTCCCTTTTGTCGCCAACCTGCGCACACGGAGGGAGGCTACGGATTAAATGTTAGGCTAAACGTTCTAACCGGCACCCTTCTCTTCGTTCCAAAATTTTAACAATTTTTTTTCGATCGTGACGGAAGATTACGATTTTTTTTCTCTATCGAAGCTCTATTAACGATATACATAGAAATTCCTATTGGGAATATTTAAATAAGTGAGTAGTTGGGATAACGTACGATAGGAAGTTGTTTGATTTTCGAGCGTGGAATTAAGAGGCACGCGACGAGAACGAAGATAAAGTAAGAATGGATCCAGTATGAAATATCGCATGCGTGCTGCGATATGCACACTGGAAGCCGAAAGAGGTCGCCACGTATATATATACATATAGAGGTTCTCGAGATATTTTTATTACGCATGCGCGTGTTTGATTAATTTGCCGTCGCACCGAGGCGATATAGATACTGCTGAAAAATAAGACTTTACTTTCGACAATTAAATTATACTATATACATATATATATATTAAAATTTCATTTTATCAACGAATGAAATGAATTCGGGGATAAATAGTTTTACCATTTCGTTCGAAATTTCACGAAATTATAATTATTAAAGTGTCCCAGTTTAGTTTCTTTCGCGTCACGCTAGGAACCGTTTTAACTGGCTACTTTTATGTGAACATAAAAAGTCTGGACTTCACACCGAAGGAAGTTCTTTTGTCCATTTGGTAGGATTGGAAAGATATAGTTTATTGTGAACTCCCTTCCTCAAGGCATCGATCCATCAGTCCTGCAAAATATTGCAATCAGCTTGATAAATTGAAAGCAGAAAAACGGTCAGAATTGGCGAACCGACGAGACATCGTTTTTCATCGCGACAATGCAAAATGCTGCATTGAATAGTAAGAGAAAAACTGTCTTCTGGAAGAGTGATAAGAAGGCGATGCAGAACGGTTCATGTATAACGCGACATATGCTATTCTTTTCCTATCGAGAAAAAAGAAACTTATAAATTAATAAATAGAAATTATATATATAATTTTACTTATATATAAATATACTTATTATATATATATATATATATATGAAAAGTAAAATCTCATTAAACGAATGAAATGAATTATAAATTAATTTTACCATTTCGAAAGTGTAAGTATATTGGAAGATATTCTTCCACTCGATTCGAATTTCACTTCTCCCCTTTATTTATTATTTCCAACTACAGAAACTCACAGCGAGTGGAGGGGACGAGAAGTTTTCCATTTTCGTTTCGAGAAAGTCACTCGTTGTCCGTCTCTGTTCGCAGTTGCCGTACTCGATGGAGTTGGATTACGACGTGGTAGGTGTTCCAGAGGGTGTCGGCCCCGGGATGATGGCGCTGCTCCCCCCCAGGGTGAACGTCTCGGCCAGGGGAGAGGTGCCCGTCGCGTTGCAAGTGTTCAGGATCAGGCTTCCATGCTCGGGCCTGGTCAGCGCCGAGATCCCGTTGGCGTTGAGGCTCAACGTCACCGCGCCCCCCGGCACCAAATACAACGACACCGTCCTCGCGTTCAAGAGGAACAAGATTTGCTTCAAAGGTGAGACTCAAAGGTTTTTCTTTTTCTCGAAAGGAATTCAAATTTAATCGTTCAAATCATCCATCGGAAAGGGATTCTATTATTTAATTTCGAAAATATCGATCCCCTTCGAGTAGAAAGGAACGGAAAGATTCGGGAGAAAACGTTAAACTCGATTTAACGAGGTGATAAGTTTTTTTATTCTTCTGACGGCATTTCGAACTAAACTGCTCATGACTTGCGTTTAGTTCACTGCACGAAGTGAATGTCCAAGTTATGAGTCCAAGTCTGAATAATTTTGTAAAATTGTTGTTCGCGAAACTCTAATTTTTAAAATATGAAATAAAATTAAATATAAATAAAAAATTTATACTTTTCTAAAATTAAATTAATTATGAGTAGTCTGAATAATTTTGATTGAAATTGTTAAAAGATGCTCTAATGAAACTCTAATTTTTAAAATACGAAATAAAATTAAATATAAATAAAAGATTTATACTTTTCTAAAATTAAATTAGTTATGAGTAGTTTGAATAATTTTGTGAAATTATTAGAAAATATTCTATGAATGAAACTCTAAATTTTAAAATATGAAATAAAATTAAATATAAATAAAAGATTTAAAATATAAATAAAAGATATTTTTTTAAAATGAAATTAATTATGAGTAGTCTGAATAATTTTGATTGAAATTGTTAGAAAATGCTCTAATGAAAATATGAAATAAAATTATATATAAATAAAAGATTTATACTTTTCTAAAATTAAATTAGTTATGAGTCTGAATAATTTTGTGAAATTGTTAAAAGATGCTCTAATGAAACTCTAATTTTTAAAATACTAAATAAAATTAAATATAAAAAAAAGATTTATATTTTGCCAAGTTATTCCAAAATTTTTCAATAATTTCATTAATTTATTATAATTATTATAATTACATTAAATAATTTATTATAATATATAATTTCATCAATCTATTGACTTCCTGAAAAATTCCTTTGAAGAATCTTATATTCATCCGACATCGATAAATAGAGATCAGCATGATCAAGATACACCTACATGTCTGTTCACCAAGATTGGACCCCCTTTATAAGATTGTGTCTCTTTCGAAGAATACACAATCAAGAACATATTGAACCAAGCATAGAACCATCTCCACGCGTAGAGATGGAAAGCAATGCCTCTGAACCGGTAGATTCGGTATTTTTGTCGATATATAGATTCGAAATCGTTGGAGATATGGAAACGAGTCTGAGTGAATCGAACGCGATTTTAACATTTGGACAAATTGGCCTCGCGGTGGCAAGTTTGATTAGTGGGTTTGGAGGATGGCCGCCGATCGGTTGTCGAACGTTGGTCGCGCAATTTCCACGTGTTCGCGATTAAAACACAGAGGGAGGAGGGAGGGGAACCGAATTCTATGCACGATTTATGCCCCCTTTGTGCGATGCCCACGCGCGTCGCCGACAGCATAATTTCTGAAAGCGCAGAATTTCGCGTATGCGGGCCAAACGTGGCGCGAAAATCCGGAATCACTGATTAAACTTGGCGCCGCTAATTTCGTTTAATTACCACGCATCGATCCGATCCATCGTTCCGCGTGTGTGCAACTTCGTTAGTTTTGTGCATCTAGTGTGTCGGATATGTGCGGATAAGTTTCTTTTTTAGATCAGGTATCCAAGATTATTCAATTATTATAGTCGAATACCGATTCTTTTCACATCCGAGTTCGATTTTCGTCTTCCAAATTAAAATTTCCAAATTTAAATCTTTGATACATTTAAGATACACCGTTCTCTCCAAGTGACGCGTTAGAACTATTTCTAGATATTAGGTTTTAGGAAAGAAAGTTTTCACGGTTTATTTTGATTTGATAAATGTTTAAATTTGACTTTGTATATAATTTTAAAAGGTACTTTTCGCTCTGTGAAAATGTGATGTTAACTTTATTTTCAAATTAGTTTCTCCGATTTCTTATGTTGAAAATATAATGGAGAAGAAATAAATTCGAACAATTTTTCTATCTCAGTTCCACGACTCTAGAATTTTATTCAACCGGAATAACAAAACTTGTTTCTCTCGTTATCAAAAGTGTATCGATTCCAATGGTCTTTATTTCGATTAATAAACTTTTGTTTAAGATACGTGCATTTGAATTTAACAGTTAAAAACCGCAACAACTTTCCAATCTAATAGTTTCGATATCCGATTTCCCAAACTGGAGTGCAAAAAGTAAGAAATCGTCGCACAGGACTGGAAATTCGAGAAAGATCGTCGGCGGCCGCGTTTACGCCTCACTGCTTTCACCGTGTTTATTGGAAAAAAAACTTTCCTCGAAGAACGAAGTATTTAATCACATTTAATCACACTTTGGAATCGAATAACATTACATATTATATAAAAATATGATATAATCGTGCGATAATAATAATAACTGTTGAGAACGATATGAAACAAATGATTAAAAACGAAATACATTGCCAGAGAAAGATGTACTCGAATCGCTCGTCGTGCCACGTGCGACACGCGGCGTCTTGTGCAGAGCGACTGTAGTAACGGCCCTAGTAACGAAACGGTTAAAAAGAACGCTGTTACCAGATGGCGCCGCGAACGGTAAACTGATTCGAATTCGCTCGAAAGAGAGAAGAAGGATTCTGAAATTGATCGAAAAAGGGAAGTTAAGAATTTGTATCGTATTTTAAAAATTTTCAACGTTTCTTTTCATATATACTCTCGTATCGAGGAATAAAAGTTGAAAATCCGTTTTATCAGATTTATTAGAGCAGTTTTCGAATTATTTTTGAAGAATTTATATATATATATATATATAATATTTCTTTTCATATATGCTCTCATATCGAGGAATAAAAGTTGAAAATCCGTTTTATCAGATTTATTGGGACAGTTTTATTAAATTCTCGAATTATTTTTGAAGAATTTATATATATATATTTATATTTGTTGTGCAAATAAACGTGAACACGTGAGGTAGTATTCGAAATAAATTTTCCTCGATAATAATAAACGTTTTCAAAACGGAACAAAACACACCAACGAAAGGCGTCAAAAATTACAAAAGTAAATTACAAATGTAAATTACCAAACGATGAATTCTCCAATTGACTGCTAACGATTGACATTGAAAAATGCAATTCCAAGATCTCCTCCCCCTTCCCCAATATCACTAAGATTACACTCATCATTTTTCTCCAAATTTCAATTAAATGCTCTTCAAAATCAAGAGAGATCATTAATAAGATCTCGATTTGAAAGAATAATCAAAGTCTGTCTCCCAGCTTCCGATGTTTCAAATATTTTTGACGGAGAAAAAAAAAAGAAAAAAGAAAGAAAGGAAACGACGTGATTCTCGTGGCACAGCCACTCGTGGGGAAACATCCCTCGTGCCGGAAATCGACAAGAACATCGAGTATCGGGGAACTATAGTGGCAACATTTTGCCCGACAGGTGGATGAAATGGTGGACTTCCCGAGATACGGAAACTGTACTTGTATACGCTTACACCAAGAGAGAGGATAATAAAGGAGAAATAAGGAAGAGAAAAATAATAGAAACTATAGAAAATGGAGGATTGAAAAAAGGGAGAAAAGGAAAACAGATTAAGGAAACCGAAGATTTAAAAAAGAGAGAGGAGAAATAAAAGGAGACAAGAAGAAGCAAGTTGACTCTGATCCGGATCCGGTTACCGGTGTGCAGGGGACTACAACGAAACGCAATCCGCCGAATAAAATTGAATCTCGTCAGAAGTCGATGTATTTAATGAAAGAAGAAGAAGAAGAAGAAGAAGACAGGAAAAGGATCCAAGATCAAGAGTATCGACCACGTGGAAAAGTGGAGTGGTGAAAGGGAAAACGGGGTGGTGGAGAGCAGCAGCAGAGAAGGGTGGAAAATAAATACAAAGCCCCCTTCCTTCCTTTTTCTTCTTCTTCTTCTTCTTCCTCCTCTTCCTTCCTCAATCAGAAATTTGCTTTCTTCTTAGGCCCCCCTCTCCTTCTACTGGGTCAGAGGGGACGATTCTTTGCTCTGCAAGGAGGGTCCTGAAGAAGAAATCCGAAATCGGTTTGGAGACCACTCGAAAATAATCGAATCTCGTGTTGGCTCCTCGAGTGGCTCGTGTATTCTGTGTATATATACACTGCGGTTTCTCAATGGGCGGTCTTACGGCAAATATGTATACATCCTTCCTTGAATCAAAATTCAGGGGGAGGGGAATTTAAACGATGATACTGTCCCCTTCCTATTTCTCCAATCTCTCTCGATTTCTTGAAAGGTTTCATCGATCTAAGATTTAAAATTGTTGACAAATGTTACAGAAAAGTAAAGTTCAAATTTTAAAGTTGAAATTTTATATGTGGTTTCATTATTGAATTTTTGCAACATCACTATTTTCGTAATTTGTTTTGTAAACAGATACAATCAAATAGATTTTATTATTTTGTTTTCCAGTCAATAAATTAATTCTTTGCACTCCTCTTTCGCTCGGTCGAAATTCAGCAATTTCAGACTCGCGTATTCGGTGGCCTCATAAGATTACCATAAGATAATCATTCATAAGATTACGCCTCATAAGATCATAGGAGTTTATGAAGCGATATTCTAAAAGAATCGAACACAAATAAATATTGTCGCCGTTGCAATAATCCCAGTGGTTCTCATTGTAATTCTCACCGTTGGAGAGCAGAGTTAAGAGGGGAGGGGGGTATAGACAAATCTTATCATTATGCAACGAAGATATTAAATGTAACACGGAAACACGATTAATGACGTGGTGATAACGGATATCATCGAATTTCATTAACTAAAACGATTGCATTAATAACGTTATATATATATTATATATATATATATATATTTCGCAATATTTTATCGCGTTACAAAATTATTGAATTGCAGCGGGTGGGGAGGAGCCACCGGAGGGCGGTGTAATTTTCCTGCAAATATATAGGGATGTAAATTAATCTTTTATTAACAAAGCCACGCATGGCCTCCCCTCCCGGTAAATCGAAATATTCTTCGTAATTTCATCGCGACAAATTAACGTTAAATTTATCCGTCGGTGAAGCGTTATATACGTGATACAACGCGTATTTCACGATCGGATATAATTCGAATTAAAGATCGATATACGTCGTATACCAATTATCGTCCCGTTCGCGCAACGAAACAGAAGGATTAATAATTCGATATTATTTTTAGTATTATTATTATTATTGTTATATGTTATTATATAATATTATTATTGTTATTAATATATTAATATTACTTATATTATTATTATTATATTAATAAATAATTTGTGAGAATCGTTCTAGAATCCAAGTCCAAAACATCGTTTGGATATCGTTTTTTCTATGGTATTTCAATTTCTTCTATGATTCGTTCATCGAAATTCGATTTTGAATCGATCAAAAAATTTGTTGCAGATAAATGCATAAATTTTAATAGGCGAAGAAGAACGATAATTTTATGTTATTTTTCTTATTATTATCGCGTAATAAATTTCTGAGAATCCTAGAATTGTTGCAATATCGTTTATATATTCAATATCGTTTTTCTATGATACTTCAACTTTTCCTCGATCTAAATTCGATCAAAATCATCATCGACCAAATAAATGGAGGCGAAGAAAAATTCGATATTATTTTATTATTATTATCACGTAATAAATTTCTAAGAATCCTAAAATCGTCCAATATCGTTTGTATACCGTTGTATACCGTTTTTCTATGATACTTTAACTTCTCCTCGATCTAAATTCGATCAAAATCACCATCGATCAAATAAATGGAGTTTTAACCTGTAATAAGTAAAGAAAAATTCGATATTATTTTATTATTATCATCACGTAATAAATTTCTAAAAATTATCCAACATCGTTTTTCTATGAAATTTCAACTTCTTCTCGATCTAAATTCGATCAAAATCGACCAAATAAATAATGGAGTTTTAACCTCCAATAGGCGAAGAAAAATTCGATATTTTTATTATCGCATAATAAAATCGCGTAAAAATCGTCCAACATCGCGATATATCATTTGTATACTGTTTTCCTATGGTATTCCAACTTCTCCTCGCTATTTATGATTTATCGATAGAATAATAAGAGTTTGCATTCGATCCAAATATTTCGATAGACCATCGACTAAAATTCATTTCGATTAAATAGAGTTTTAACCTTTAATAAACGAAAAAAAATTCAATATTATTTTATTATTATTATCGTGTAATAAATCATTTGTAAGAATCATCCTAGAATCGTCCAACATCGCGATATATCACTTGAATATCATTTTTCTATAATAATTCAACTTCTCGTTGTGATTCATCGATCTAAATTCGATCTAAATAAATGGAGTTCTAACCTCCAATAGGCAAAAATTCGATATTATTTTATTATTATTATCGCGTAATAAATTTGTAAGTATCGTCCAACATCGCGATATATCGTTTGGATACCATTTTCCTATTCTTCAACTTCTCCTCACTGTGATTCGTCGATCGAAATTCGATCAAAATGGCCACCAAAATTCGTTCTAGATAAAATTTTAACCTCCAACAAACGAGAAAAAATTCGATATTATTTTATTATTATTATCGAGTAATAAATCATTTGTAAGAATCATCCTAGAATCGTCCAACATATATCCTTTTCCTATAATATTTCAACTTCTCTATCCACGATTTATCGATCGAACAATAAGAGTTTGCATTCGATTCAGGTATTTCTATATAAGCCATCGACCAAAATTCAGCCCAAATAAATGGAGTTTTAACCTCCAATAAACGAAGAAAAATTCGATATTATCTTATTATTGTTACCGCGTAATAAATTTCTAAGAATCCAGTATCGCGATGTATCATTTCGACACAGTTTTCATCGATATTTAATCCACTCGAGCATTGCGTTTGGAACTCAAAACAGTTCTCCTCTTTATCCACGATTTATCGATCGAACAATAGGAGTTCGCATTCGATCCAGATATTTCGAATATAAGCCACCGAGCAAAATTCCTCCCAAATTCGTAAATAGAGAATTTTAACCTCCAATTTCCACTCCATCAAAGGATATACAATAACACTCTCTATAATACGAAAAATAATAATTTTTTAAAATTGAAGCGGGATAAAATTATTCAAATTTCAAAATTCAAATAACATTTGAAAATAATAATAATAATAATAAAACATCCTATCTGGATATGCTGGAATCCAATCGAAGGATTTTTTTGCACGATTTTTTTTTTTTTTTTTTTTTTTTGCACAATTCGAGAGGAGACAACGCGTCTCGAAAGGGGTCATTTTCATTAATCGCGCTTACCCCCAACAACTTAATTCCAGACCTTCGTAAATCTCGGTTAAGGTTTGTTTGTTTGGCGGGCAACCGGGATTCAACCGAGATACAACCCCCCTCCTCCTCCTGTTCTACTGCTGTTCTCGCTACTCTTCTCTCCCTAAAAGAGCCCGGCTCTCTTCTCGAGTTTGCGCCTGTCCTTTAAAACTGCGAGCCAAGAGAGAGCCAAGCGTTTAAATCGATGCTCCCCGTGCACGGCAAATCGATTCCTTTGTCCTTTCCCTCCCCTCCCCTCCCTTTCTCTCTTAATCTCTTCCCTTCTTCTGCCCCCCCCCCTCCCCGCGTTTTTTAATTAAAAAATCAAGCGATGCGGTCGTCTCTTTGAACGCGCCAAGTCGTCCCGGGGATTAATTTTTTACTAAATTTGATCGAATTCTACGCTTTGGAGATTTATTATATATATATGGATGGATTAAGGATCGAAGCGATCGATAGCGATTCTTAATAACAGGTGGAAATGATCTTGTACGCACTTTCTAAGAAACGAAGGAGCGAGGAGTCGATAATCGCGTTCTTATTTAATTCAAAAATGTCTAACGCAAGTCACTCGTAGCAACTCGAGTCGTGAAACGGCACAAAACTAGCATAATTTTTAATAATGGAAGTATATTTTTTAGTGTTACAGTGTTATATTAAAAAACTGTAATTTCGTTTTGTTCTTTTCATTTTTATATATTAATTCGTTTATTAATTTCTTTCCTTAATTTTTTTATTTAAAGTTATATTGCAAGTTATATTACATATCTGTATATCTTTTATGTATTGATTACTTCCTTACTTTCCTTTTTATCCTATATTAAATTAATATAATATAAATTAATAAATTAATAATATATATTAAATTAATTAAATTCAATTTTATAATAATTCTTTTATTATACACGTATATTATACACGTGCGTTATAATAAATTAAAGATAAAGAGCAATATTGTTCTCTAAAAATTATATCTTTTCTTTGTTTACAATCAGTGGGTTATAATCAGGAAGAAAATTAACCTAAAATTCCCTCAAAGTTTTCCTCAAACGAGTTTTCTTCTTCTTATTCAATTTCGTTAACAATCGATTACAATATCATAACAGTTACATAATATATAGCTTTTCATAAATATTTACCATCGAACTAATTACCCTAGCGAATTTCCCCTAGCCCCCCACCAAACTACGCGCGATAATTAGCAATCGGCGCATCGAAACCAACCCGACCCGAAATTTGCCAATTCGACGTGTGCTAACTAGGTCGAACAAACAGGCGAATAATTAAGTACCGTGGTAAACTCATCAACAATTCAATTAGCTTTTCGTTGGTTCGCGAAACGGCGGAGAGAAGACGGGACAGAGAGAGAGACAGAGAAACGAGGCAACGTCGCCGCGACGCTACTCCCCCCTGGCGGAGAGAATGGCAACTTAGCTCCTTCCCCCACTCCCGAAAAGAAACACGACGAGAAGCATTGAAGATTTTAGAAAAGATCTGGAAATAAACAAAGAGAAGAGGAAAGATACTTCTCTTTCGAGAACTTGGACGGCGATTTATTTAACTTTTTCCACAATCTCTCCTTGTCCACCGATTCTTCCTGCTTCGTCCAACAGTGTTTCCATCGTTATCGAGCAAAACTCGAGCCTTGCTTTGCGTTATTTATCCTGGCAACGGCACGAATCCTTTCCTTTTTTATTCTCCCCTCTCCTCTCCCCAAACAGTGTCCGGTGAACGAAACGAGAGGGGGGATGGAGAGAGAGAGAGAGAGAGTAAAAAGTATTTTGCTAAAAAGGAAATTTGCGTCGTTGGGTAAGTAATGAGGTTAAGAAAGTTTTGCTTTTATCGTTCTGGAGGGGGTAGGAAGGGGGAATTGGTTCTTCGTACAGTTTTTCTTTATTCTATTTTTTTTGCACAAAACGAGAGCACAGTTTGGGCGTGTGAACGAAAAAGAAAATGTGTATTAGGAGATTCTTAATTTCTTTCTCCACGTACTTGTGCTTTAATGTTAATAAGTAAAAATCAAGTTTCTTCAACTTCGTTCGTAGCCATCGAAATATAAAAATTATACACCCAAGAGATTTTCAAATCCATCGAGTCGCAAATTTTAAAATAAACGAAACCATTTTCTCGTAATTTTATTCCT
This sequence comes from Apis laboriosa, assembly GCF_014066325.1. NCBI lineage: Eukaryota > Metazoa > Arthropoda > Insecta > Hymenoptera > Apidae > Apis > Apis laboriosa. The sequence continues at coordinate 1,218,804 of NW_025222687.1, forward strand.
TCGACATCCCTTCAAATCCTTTCCAATGTTTGATAAAACATTCTGAATCAACTCGATGAATTTGTGACGCGACTCGAGATTACGTTGAAAACTATGTACACGAGGAGACCAAGTTCCTAAACGCTTATGTCCAGAAGGTACATATTTAAATACGCGTGTATCTCTTTCGCTAATTAACCTCTCTCCAACGAATCTCCAATCCGAATATGACGAAAATTCAGGAACGGGAAGTAATTGAGAAACGATTTTTTAAGGAAACGGAACAATGGCCCTTCCTTGGGCATCGTCAAAGGCACTCGGACGTTTTTCATTAAAAAACGGAAGAATGTCTCGCAAAGTGTATCAAAGTGCATAGTTTCAAAGCGAATCTCTCGTGCAATTTATTAGAGTTCGCCTTCTGCGAGATCCCCCTCCTTAAAAAAGAGAGACAGAGATAGATAGATAGATAGAGACGGGGGGGGGGGAGAGAGAGAGAGAGAGAGAGAGAGAGAGAGAGAGAGAGAGCTTTGGAAAATGGAGTGAATCGAAGCGAATAGGGGAGAGGGGAATAGAATTTTATCAATTTGGAACGAAGAGAGAATTCACTCGTCCATGTCTGTAGAAAACAATTATCAAATTAGAAACGAATGGAAAATGGTAAGGTTCGAGGATGGTAAGGTTTCCATTTTTGTTTATCGCGCGAAATCCGCGGAGGAGAGGATCGACAAAGGAGGCAGCAGCAAAGAGTTATGTAGGGCGGAAAGAGGAAACGAACGTGAAAGGAAATCCAAAGAGGTTCCGAAGAATGACTACGTGGAGGAGCTTTGTGCAAAGCTCGTCGTTTGTAGTGGACGACAGCGCGAGCAGCCAGAATGTTCAAAGAGATTTTCCTTCCTTCTCCTTCGAATATCGCCTTTAAACTCTCTCTCTCTCTCTCTCTCTCTCTCTCTCTCTCTCTCTCTCTCTCTCTCTCTATTTTTCTCTCTGTCCCGTGGTTGCTCGTTTATTCGATCGTGACTCGATACATGTAAACGAACGATCGATCAGCGTGTCAACGATTCGATGGTTAAATCGGTTAAATCTCTCACCTGCTGTCTGGCGTCCAGCGATGGGATTAAGCGTATCGCGAGTTCACGGATCAGAGATCTTCGATATCGGAATGTATAATCTTCTATTTTCTTTCTAAGATTTAAAGAAAAGGGGATTTAGAAATCTTGGATGAGGTTTAGATTTTAACTTTACGAAGCGAATATTATTATTACTTACTTTCACTGTTGTTTCGACGAAGGTATTTTTTTTTCATCTCTTTTAGATTTAGGTTTAAATTTAATCGCGAATCTTTCGAATCTTTCGTTCGAAAATTGTTCGAATATTCGAGTCGGGCTCGATCCCATCGCTAGACTCGATACACACCGAAGCGGGAAAACGGTTCAATCGACAAAATGGATTGTCGATAGCGTAATGCGGCTTCGACAAGCTTTGTGGATGTAACACAATTATTTTACGCCGATACAGAAGTCCCCCTTGTTAAATCCCTCCCCTCCCCCCACGAATCTATGTTAATGATCGTGTTTCTGCGTTATTGAACGATGTCGAAGTCATCGCTCGAGTGGAGTGCTGCTATCGACAGCACGCGTCAACTCTTCGCGCGATCTATGAATCTTTGAACGAAATTTCAATGAACCAAACGTTTCTCTGACATCGTCGTTTACCGCCGATACGCTCGCGCACACAGAGAGAATATAAATTTCGTTTAATCGGTTCATCGATAAAAGCCGCTCTCTCGTTTGTTGTACACGAGAAGAGCTCTTGACTAGTCGATTCGAGGCAATTTTTCCTTTTTTTTCTTTTCAATTCGTCGTAGAACGTTCTTATATAACGAAAAATTCCTCTTTCTAGAAAAATGATTTCGTTTTCGTTTCGTCGATGCGTCGGATTTTTTAATTTATTTGGAGAAAAAGAAAAATTCTTTCTTCGAATAACTTTAATTTCTCTTTTTGCTTCTAATTTCTGGGAAAATCGACGAGACAATAAATATATCTTTTCTTTATAACAAAGACGATGTACCGTGCCGTTCGTTTTCGAGAAAAACGGGGAGAAAATTGTTATAATTTTGTTTCTGTCGCAGGAGTGCAAGCGCCTCCGAGGAACGATTCCGTACGTTTGGAGCCAGGACCTCTGAGTGGCGCTGGAGCGCTATACGTTGCTGCGACATGTGCGTGCGCTTTGATACTAGTGGTGGGGAGCGTGGCGAGCGCCCTGTACATTCGCAACAGCAAAGCTCGAATACAAGAGTCGCAGTAAGTGTATAAACAGAATTTTATGCACCATCTCTTTCTCTCCACTTTTTTAACTACGAATTTTTCTTTCCTCTTCATCACATTTTCACATTTTAACATTTTTCCACGCTCGAAAATTGAAATTGTGAATAAACGGGCGAAAATCAATTTATTATCGGCGAAATATTATCGCGAGGAGCGATGTAAACACAACGAGCGTACACATCGATGATCGTCGATGAATAAAATCGCCGGGGGGATCGTAAATTACCGTAAATCGAAACGGAGATCGGAACAAATATATTGAATTTCGTTTTTGGATAACGAACCTTTAAAAATGCAAATTTCCAACCATTGAACCGTTAAAAAGCGCGCAAATCCGTTCGATTTTTCAATTTTTCCTCCCCCTCTCCACCTATCCTAATTTCACAGACGAATCCAAAGAAAAAAAAAAAAGAAAATTTGCGATGCGATTAGAGAGCAATATGCTCGTATCGCATATCTCAAGAGTTCCCCAAGGGAGTTTCGACGAGCCAAGTTCTTCTTCTTTTGCTTCGGGTCGGTGGAAACGGGCGAAGAAGAGAGAAAGATTTCTACACTCCTCTCACCCCTCTCTCCCGGGAAATTCATGGGATAAGAACTCCGGTAGGAGAACTCGTCCGCATGAAATATCCTTTCAATAAGCCTGGGTGATCCGTCTGCCACCACGTTTTATTGCGCCAGCTTACCTTCTGCCTAAGAAAGGAGGATCTCCTTCGTCTCCTCTTTCGCGGAATTAACTAACCGCACCGGTTAGTTAATCGAGGTACCCGTCACCTTGATTCAGTTCTATTGATTGATCAATTCTACCGTTACAATCTTGTATATACACGCATAAATATTAAATTAACGCTCGAGGATCTTCTTTATCGATCGAGACGAATGGAAATTCTCTATTCTGAAATTTCTCGAGAGAAAGGAAAAAGATGGTTGAGATGGAAACTTGAGATTAAAAATTTTAATACACGGTATTCGTGCGCTTTCATCGTTCACCCCGCGTTATCTCTTCTAACGGGAATACTTTTATCAGAGGAGGGGAATTTTCACGGAGGAAAGTGGCCGATTGTCTCTACGTAGGGACGTATATTAGCCCTTTTTGAGGGTTCCCCCTCCACTCTGATGAACGCGCGGGAAACCAGGGCTTACGTTCTCTCCTTCCAAGGAGGAGGGAAGAAGGCGAGATTTTACATCCGTTCGCTCGAGTAAACACGGCACCGTCGCCACCCTCGTCGTCTCGATCTCGACGTCGCACAAAGGACGATTGGACGGGGAACAGGATGCTCTTTGCGGCTACGAATGCTTCTTCTTAGAAGGAATTTTCTTACGAGGAGAGAGAAGGAAAATTTCAACAATTTTTCCTCTCTTTTTTTTTCCTCTCTTTTTATTATCGTAGAACAAATCGATAAAAAATGTTGATGAATTAGAAAATGAATTAGAAAATAGAAAATGTTGATATTTTGCACGTGTAGGAAAATTTTCGAATGATGGATGTTTATACGAAACTTTTCAACAATTTTTCCTTTCTTTTTCCTCTTTTTATTATCGTAAAATAAATCGATAAAAAATGTTGATGAATATTTAGCACGTGTAGGGAAATTTTCGAATGATGGATGTTTATACGAAACTTTTCAACAATTTTTCCTCTTTTCCCTCTTTTTATTATCGTAAAACAAATCGATAAAAAATGTTGATGAATATTTAGCACGTGTAGGGAAATTTTCGAATAATGAATGTTTATAGGAAACTTTTCAACAATTTTTCCTCTCTTTTCTCTCTTTTTATTATTGAACAAATTGATAAAAAATGTTGATAAATATTTGGCACGTATAGAAAAATTTTCGAATGATGGATGTTTATACATTTATAGAGAGACTTAGTCATGTTTTTCGTATTATTCGATACCATCGTATAAACGTAATTTTTTTTTTCTCCCCTCCCTCCATTGAGTTTTTATAACCCCATTTCGCGATGTATAAATTATTAAGCCATACCTTAAGGAAGATTGCATCCGGGAAAGAAGAAGATTCGAGGCGAAGTTTCGAGAGGGGAAGGGAGGAAGAAACTTTTACTCTACTCTCCTCCTTTTTTCTCTTCTTCTTCTTCTTCTTCTTCTAGGGACTCGTTGCACTTACCTCGAATATATTAATTCTCCTCCTTTTGGAGAGGACTGTAGGAATTGTGATTTTTAGATTTAAATAGAAAAATATATACGTACATAATTTAAGCGAAGAAGATTTAAACACCGTTCCGCTTGCTTTTAATTCTCTCTCTCTCTCTC
>NW_025222687.1:1223432-1249555 GCF_014066325.1 Apis laboriosa
CTCCCCCTCCCTCCCTCTCCCTCTCTCTCTCTCCCTCCCTCTCCCTCCCTCTCTCTCTCCTTTCTTCGAAGAGAGAAACTTCTCGAAATTTCGAGCGTCTCGTCTCGTCTCGTCTCGTCTCGTCTCGTCCCTCTTCCTTTCGTCGCTTTATAATTAATACTAATTTGCATAGTAATAACTCCGCAGCGCAAGAGGAGATTCCGTACCGCGCGTTAAAATTAGATACGAAAATGAAATAAGTTTCATTGTCGGAAATATGGCAGGCGTGTGGTGGCTCGATGCATCGTCGTAAATAGAGCCACGCGCTTCGATCGAAATCCTTATCGACTCCCTGATTGACAGAGAGTTGCCTTTGTACTTTAATTTGTGGAAAGATCTGCTTAAAGGGAGGAGGGGGGACGATATCGATTAAATATCTTCGATTACTCGCTCGATTACACGATCCGTTGCGCGATGAAATTATAGAAAAATGAAGAGGGGAGTAGAAAAGTTGGGGGAGGAGGGGGCGCGCGCCCTTTGTGCGTCCGCCACCGTTCCAATTCACCCTCAAAGTGGACCAATTGTCTCTCCTCTCTAGCTACCGTTATTAAATCTTTTGAAGTTCCCTCCTCCTCCTCCTCCTCCTCCTCCTCTTCCTCGAGGAATTTTTCCCAAGATGGAAATAGTTTTGGATCCAGACGACGAATATTAATTCCAAGAGCCATTACAACTGCGATAATGATAAACGTTGATATTTTCTTGTTTGTTGTATTTAAAACGTACAGCTCGAATTTTTCTCAAAGTGGAGCAAATTATAGATTGTTATTAAATGTTTTGAAATTTCTCCTCGAGGAATTTTTCTCAAGATGGAAATAGTTTTGGATCCAGACGAATATTAATTCTAACAGCCATTATTGTAAAAATAAATTATTACGATATCTTTTTGTTTATTTAAGGTATACAGTTTGAATTTTTATCAAAATGCAACAAATCGTAGATTGTTATTAAATCTTTTGTTGAAATTTCTCCTCACGGAATTTTTCTATTTACTTATTCACGAAACGTACAATTTCATATTGTAAAAAACTTCAAAGTGGGCCAATTGTATTTTTCATAGATTATTTAAATTTTATTCTCGTCAACATTTTTTTCTATTTATTTATTTCTTATTTATTTCTATTTATTTATTATTATTTATTAGATATTTATTTTTCTTAAAACGCACATGTTTCAATTCTTCTTAAAATTCCTTTCACAGAAATTTCTTCTCGCGGAATTTTTCTTAAAATGGAAACAGTTTCACAATACTTGTGCATCAACATTTTTTCATTTATTTATTCTTAAAACGTACAATTCCACGTTCCAATTTCCCTCAAAGTGAACCAATTGTGTCTCTTCACAGATTATTAAATCTTTTGAAATCTTTTGAAATTTCTTCTCGTGGAATTTTTTCTTTATTTATTCTCGAAACGTAAACTTCCACGTTCCAATTTCCCTGTGAAAGTCGACCAATTGTCTTTTCACAGATTATTAAATCTTTTCAAATTTCTTCGAAGCGAAATTTCTCTTAAAATGGGAAATAGTTTCAGATCTACAACAATACATCAATATTTTTCTACTTATTTATTCTTAAAATGTATATTTTCATGTTTACCTCAAAATGAACCAATTGTATTGTCTTGTAATAATAACTCTTAAATCTTTCGAAATTTTTTCTCGCCAACATTTATCCTATAAAATATACACTTCGACGTTTACACTTTCAAGCTTCTTCTCCACGGAATTTTTCTCAAGGATATAATAGTTTCAGATCCGAACAACGAACACAATAATCACCAAAACTCGCTTAACCGATCCATCCATCCAAATCGTAATCATTTCCCATAATATAATATATAATATAATATAAAATATAATTGTATCGAATAATATAATTGTATCGAATAATATATACGCGCAACGATTAAATAAACTACTAATCATCGATGTTTAAACGCTTTTGCAACGACAAAAAACTCGACCGTTACAAACGCGATAATTTTTTCCTTTAACTCCATTCGACCAACGAACAACATCCTCTCCCCTCTCTCTTTCTCCCTCTCTCCCATATTGCGTACTTACACGCCAAATTATCGCGCCAAATTATCGACGGTCGAACGGAACGAAGGCGAAAGCGTATATAAAAAAGTATATACCCGTTGGGACGACGGACGTAAACCGATCCCCCCTCCTTCCTAGCGAATACAAAGAATCGAGGGAGGGAAGAGGAGGGAAGGAACCAAGGACAGCGCAATATTTGAAATGGTCGCCTCTCTTCTCCTCTCGTCCAACTTTTTCCCGTGGAATCGTGCATTTACCATCGCTTCAAAACGGCCGATAAATCCAGCCGAAATATCGGAATTACTCGCTGCTACTACCTCCGTAAATTCTCTCTCTCTCACATTCACTTTCTCTCTCTTTTTCTGTGTGGAGAATTTTAGCCGGCTGGTTTTCACCGTTCTCCTCGCCGGCCATCTCTCTGATATCTAGCAAAGGGGAACGGAACACGACCACTCTCCTTTGAAAATTTTGGCCCCGCGGGTCAAGCGGTAATTTAACACGGCGCGAGAATCGATCGTGGCGGATGTGTATCGTCGCATGGGTGGAAACGACGAACGATTTTCTGGCTCGGCGGCCATCGATGATTACGAAGAAATTTGAAATTTTTTTGTTGCGATATATATGTAATTGATTATATCTACTTTATAATATATATGTGTGTGTATATATATATATATATATATATATATATATATATGCGAGAAATGAGAGAAATCTTTTTAAAGTAATTTCTACGAGGAAAGGGGTGCGCATTGTAATAAGACGGCTTAATTTGAATATTTCTGGTACGAGGAAAGGCACTTAAAATTCCTCTCTCCCAGATAAGTTCACAGTGGTTGGTTATCTCACGGAGACACGAAAGTTTTATATCATGATTTTATAATCTTCTTTAAATAGTTCCTTCCTTCAACATCCCATCGTACCCGGTTTCGCTTATTCTCATTTTCTGAAAATTCCCCAATTTTTTTTTTTTTTTTTTCCAATTCCAATAATCGTTCGAATATCGAAAATGAAATGATCACGATCTTCCCTTCCAGGAAAACGCTGCCCTGCTGCAGCTATTCGGCGGCGGAAACTGGTGGCCTCGCGAGAAGTTCCGTCCTGGTCAGGGTCGACCCACGGCCCGGCAGCGCCAATTCCGGAAGCTATGCGACCATCGCCGATCTGGAGCCGCTTTACGCGAGGCCGTGCGGCTCCAGGGCGAGTTACTACGCCTCCAGCCACGTCACGCATCTGAGCCAGGTATCGTGCAATTAATCACTCGTTTCAAATCGCGATCACGAAGGGAATGATATTGACTTCGAGCGGCGATGAGACTGGAAATAAAATTGTCGAATTTCGAGTCGAGATCATTTTCGAAAAATCGGTAGAATTGTTGTGTTTTAAACTTGAATCCAATTTTTTCCGGATTTTTTTTAATTATTATCGTTCCAAGAAATAACGTAACAGATTTAAGAAATAGAATCGAAACTAAATGAGAAATCCTTATTATGTTATACGTGAATATTTCTCTTTAAGCTGATGGCTGGTATAAAGTATTGTCTTTGAAATTTGAATTCCTTTTTTCAAAATTTTTTTAAATTTTGCATAATCTATTTGTTGATTGGATTATTATTCACAAGATATATATATATTTCAAAATATTCTCGCAGGTACTGAACTCGTTGCACTAAATCAAGATCAGTTTCGAGCTCGTGAATGTTTCTTCTTAAACTGATGGCTGATAGAATTGTTGTCTTTGAAATATGAATCTCTTATCCGAATTTTTTTCAATTATTAGATTGTACTATATTATTCACATGATATACATATCTCTCGAAATTAAAATGCTCAGCTACTGAACAATATCATTTCCAGAAATAACTCAACATGTTTGAGGAATGGAAACAAAATCGAAAGTAAATGAGAAATCCTCGTTGCACCAAGTTAAAATCAATTTCCAATTCGTTTCTCTTTAAGTTGACGATAATTTAATTAATTATAGTCTTTGAAATTTGAATCCCTTTTTTCCACATTTCTTTTAATCGGTTTGTATATTATTCACACGATACACGATATCTCACGAAATTAGAAAATAGCTCTCGCAACCACGACTGAACGGTAACACACGTTGCCTGAAATAACGTAAACAAGTTCAAGGAGTGGAAACAAAGTCGAAAGTAAATGAGAATCGGATTTTCCCTCTTCGTCCATTCCTTCTCTCTCCTTCTCTTTCTTTCTCTTCGAATACCACGCCGTTCTTTCGCACGAGACAGAGACGATACGATTACTCCTCTCTTTCAGTTCTTTCAGCTTCGTCCACGTCGCGTGCAAGACGAAAGAAAGAGAGAGAGGGAAAGAGAGATACGCTCGAAACTTGATCGAATTTGCGGTCGTGGGGAGGGTGGAGCGAGGGCCGTTTTCCGCCAACAACTCCTCCTCTCTCCCTCTTCCCCCTCCTCTCCTCTTTATTCACTCTATTTCAAACCTTCCTCACGCTTGCCTCCGGAAACTGGTACACGTGTTAAATCCCTTTTCCCTTCCTGTTCTTTCTCCCTTTCGCTCCTCTCGGAATCTTGTTGTTGGAACGTTCTCCTTGGAGAGATGCTCTCCTCTTTGGGGAAGGGAAGGGAAGGGTTGGACGGGAGGGTTTGCTCATGGAGGAACGTCTTATGTACACTTGATTTGCGATACGAGAAGCGAGAAAGGATACATTTTTTTCTTTTCTCTTTTTTTTTTTTTTTGGATGGATAAGCTGGTGGATAATACTTATTAACATTTACCAATCTTGAAGCTGTGAAAGAAAAAGGAAGGAATATTAAAAGAAAGTATTATTAACGAATATATCATATTCTTCGTTCTTTTTTTTTTTTTTTTTTTTTGAGAGGAAGAAAGATTTTTTTTTTGAATGGATAAAGCGATGGATAATACTGGTTAATATTTTAATTATTTTTGAAGCTGTGAAAGAAAAAAAATATTATTAACGAATTATCAAATTCCCCATTTCATTCTTTTTTCTTTAATACTTGTTCCTTTTTAATACTGGTTAGCATTTTCCAATTTGCTATATTAACTATTTTAAAACTGTAAAAGAAAAAAAAGAATTAAAAAAAAAAAGTATTATTAACGAATTATCAAATTCTCCATTTCGTTCTTTCTTCTTTTGGAAGAGGAATTTTTTTTTGGATGGATAAGGTGATGGATAATACTGGTTAATATTTTCCAATTTTACCTATTTTTGAAAAAATGAAAAAAAAATATTATTAACGAATTATCAAATTCTCCATCTCGTTCTTTTTTCTTTAATACTTGTTCTTTTTTAATACTGGTTAACATTTTCCAATCTGCCATATTAACTATTTTAAAGCTACGAAAACAAGAAAGAAAGAATATTGAAAAAAAAGTATTATTAATTTAAATTATCAAATTTCCTGCTTCTTCCTATATATATACCCCACGATCAAACGAGATAGTAACTTTAATATTATTCTTTCGATTTGAAACGCAAATTCGAATCCTCCGTACCTGTTACAAAGGGGATATTACGACCGAGTAATATAATTGCGTAAAACGTTGATCGATGCTCGGGTGAATAATTAATAAAGCGGAGAGAGAGTCGACAATTTACAATTTGGATGGCGGTCGTCGAAGCGAGCTCACTCGCTTTCCTTTCTCGTTCTTTTCGCGTCGAGGAACGCGATCCCAGCGATCTCTTTGTGATCTTTGCACAGAATTCGAATTTCAATGGGAACCGGGGTAAATCGAAGGAGAGGAATGGGCGATGCGCCTTTTGTTGCTCGGTAAAGAAGATCCCCTCTCGATCGACTCATCGAAAGATTGTTTGACGCCGATCGAGCAGCATATTTCGTATATCTCATCGTACCCTTCCAAAATTTCTTATAACGGGAATTGCACAGAAAAAATTATAAATAAAAAGAAAACCTGAAAAAGAAAGAATAAGAATCGTATTGTAAAATTATTTCGAAAATTATTTCGTATTTAAAAATTTAATATCAACTTACAAGCTTTCTAATACTCTTACAACCGTTGTATCATAATTCTCACGTATATCTGTAAAAATCTGAATCTCGAAATCGAATCTCTCTCTCTTTCGTTTAAAACGAGGGAGAGGAGAAAGAAGATAAAAAAGAGAAATACGTACAAGGAAAGAGAGAGAGAGAGAAAAAAGGAGGGGAGGGGGATACAGAGATCGCGCAAATGTCGAATAAATATGCAATGGAGTTTAGAAAGAGCAGCGAGGCATCGCTCGATTCGCGTAACAAAGTCTAGAGGGGCACTTTCCGCCCGCGAAACGAGCGTTTTACATTAATTTCCCGGGGAAAAAGAAAGTGGGGTACTACCACCTGTGCTCTTCGCTATTCAAAGAGGAGGAGAGAGAAAGAGGGGTTGGGCGAAAAAGGTTACACACGCGGTTACCTTCTTCCTTCCTCTTGCCAAGGAACCCTTGTGAGTGGTGGAAGAGAGAAAGAGAGAGAGAAGTTGGAAGTGGGTCTCCTCCTCCTGTGATTGTTTCGGCTTTGATCTTGGATCAATTTACCGGGTATATACGCGTATATGCCTCAACCCGCTTCCTCCTCCTCCTCCTCCTCGTCTGAAACGCGCCACCAACTTTGTTGCACCGACACGAGAGAGAGAGAGAGAGACTTTATAGAAACGCGTGTAGATAGCGATGGGTTCGAGTACGTCGCGAAACGTGGAACCACTTCGATAAACTCAAAGAATTCTTCGTAAGCATTGTATAAGAAAGGTGATCGTAAGATCCTGAAGAAGTTTTTCGCTACTCAATGAATTTGAATTTTGAATTTTCGTTCGTATTGTACACATAAATTTATTAATATTACATTTATGGAATAAAAATTGATAAAAATGTTATTCCAAGTAATGGGAGTAGAATTCATCGGTAAACGAAGAAATAAATAAATAAGATAAATCACATATATAGATTGAAATGAATTTAATTGAAGTTGATATTAAAAAAAAAAAAAATTCGATTTCAATTTATATATTTCGTATGTAGACAGAAAATTTAATTAATCAATCGACGAGAATGACTAAAATTCCAATTTTAAAAAAATATATATATATATGTATATAAATAATTCGGATGATTTTAAAAAATTAATTAGTCTCCAATGAAGAAATAATTATTACAAAACTCATCATTTCGAATAATCGAACTTGTGTCACTTGTTCCACTGCTCTCGATCCCATCGCTAAGATCCAAGAGTAAAACCACCCGAGGAGGCGCGCGAAATATACACGTGTAATACACAGGAGGTGTGTGCACACACCAACGTTAAGAGGATGGGAAACACGGTTATCCTTTAACCGTGTGCGCAACGATCTCGTTCGCGCCCTCTCTTCTCAAAACTCGCCCAGTCATGTAATCCGGCAACGTCTTATCCCTCTTGTAAAACGATACGCTTGAGATCCCACCCATCGCCGAAGAAGAAGCCATTACTGCTCCTGTCTACCTGAGAGAGACTCCAGAGTCCTCTGTGGAACATATGCGTCTCCTTCTCCCCCTCTCTCCCCGATTTTCCCGATAAACTCGAAAAGGAACAACCGGTCCTATTATATATATATATATCCTACCCCCCTCCTTCCCGGCGAGCGAGATAACACCAGTGGCCCGCCACACCAGTCTCTCGACCAATCAGATGGCAACTTTTTAACGAATATATATATATATATATATATATATATATATATATGTATGTATGGTCGTGCAGCTATTTAATCCTCCGTGTGTATTTTTAATTGCAAATTCTTTTTTTGTACGCTCCTGCTGAATCGACGACTTGAAGAGATGGTGTATTGGTATTTTAGACGATTTTCCTCCCTTCCTCCCGCTTTATTTTTATTCTGGTTAAAAAGCAGAGCGGAGAAAAGTCGTGCACTTCCCTCTTCCCCCCCCCCCCCTCCTCCTTTTCGAAGCATTGAATTATTTAAATAGTTCGTGTATTCATGAAGCTAGAGGGGAGAGCGGAGGGGGGGATAGATAGATAGATTCCTTTTACCTTTTGGTTAAAAATACAATGGTCGAACTTGAGATTGAAAGAAAAAAGTGTGGTAAAAGTTTTCAAAGTTTTTCTTTCTCCTTTTCATTTTTCCCCTTCCCTTCTTCTCTGTTCTTCTCGGATAAAAATGGTGAACAAGGTAGGTAAGGGGGATAAAAGATCGTGAAAGGTGGCGGTTCTTTAAAAAAAAAAAAAAGAAAAAAAAATTCTCGGATCGTACAATCCGATCCTTCCGTTATTAATTAATCCCTTTGCTTCGCTTTTAAATCGAATCGACGGAATTATTAAATTATCGGAAGGAAGGGCGGATATTGTTAATTAATTATCCGACTTCAAGTTGAAAAGTTTCACTTGGACCGAAAAAAAAAAAAAAAAAAAAAANCGACGTGGCGTGGAATGGCCTTCTCTCGAAAAAAAAAAAAAATGAAGGCAAGTGGGCTGCCGAAAACTGTGGAGGAGGGGAGAGAGAGGGGGGAGGGGGAGGGGTGGACAAACGGGACGAGCGACGTTTGACGAGAGAGAGAAACTCTCTCGATAAATAAATCGAATTGATGCATTGCGTGTATCCGGCAAAAAGTTCGCCAGTGGCGCGCTGTTAAATCAATAGCGACTCGATTGTGATTGTATAAAAAAAAAAAAAAGCGATTTGTCAGTCTAGATTCGGTACAAGAACAGATAGAATAAATAAATAAAAGGAAAAAGATCGTATACCTTGTCTCTTCTTTTTTTTTTTTTTTCTTTTATTTTCCCCTTCCAATTTTAACGAAAAGTAAAGCTTCGTATCTTCGATTCGGTGATGCAATTAATTCGCATGATGCATAAGCAATATCATCGAAATCAATCGGAACGTGGCCAAGCGCGAAACAAATGATAATAAATCGCAAACGATCGAGGGGGGGGAGGAATAATATTTGTAGCGGTTCGTATTCGCGGTTATTTTTCCTCTCAAACTCTGCGATTGAACAGTACGAATAATAATAATAATAATCTGTTCGTTAAAATACCATATTAGAAAAAAAAAAAAAATTTACCATCAAAATGCGATCATCGTTGTAACGCAGGCGGATAAAGCAAAGCGTTTGATAACGCGATTACCTCCCTCCCCTGTCCTCCTTATTTTTATTTTTATAGTGCCACGGCGTTTGCTCGTAATTCACTTCGGCGGAGAGAGGAAACCCTGTTACTGGTTGCAAACATTATAATTAAAAGTAGTAGAAGCGTGGTCCGGTTATCGCCGGTTTAAACCAACGGCGTAAAGCAACGATGGAAGCATCCGCTTTTGCTCTCCATAATAACGAAATTATTGCACTTCCCTCTCTTTCTCTTTCTCTCTCTCTCTCTCTCTCTCTCTCTCTCTTTAGTGGCCGCTCTCGCGCCGCTGCGATTATCGCAGTTGAACAAAGCACGTTCCACTATTTATATTTATAAGCTTATTCTCCGCCCGTCGAAATTCCGCCGCCGTTTCTTTTCATACGATTATTATTTAAATCTCTCATCTTCGTCTCATCGTCTCGTCGCATTTTCATTAACGGAAAAAAAATGGAAGGGAGACGTGGAGAGGAACAATTGGAAATTGGTAATGGAAACTGAAATAACAAAAAGATTATTTAGTAAAAAGGAATCGCCTTTTTCTTTCGAATTATTTCAGTAAAACAAGAGGCTTCTTCCTCTATCCCATCAGGATAGAGAGGTTCTTACTTATTTAGTTATTTACTCTCCCCCCTCCCATTTACAGATTCGTACACACGTGGTCGTGTCCGGTAATAATTTGCACGCGTCGCGCTAATGCTTCTCGAAGCATCGAGCCTCTTCCTTTCTCCTTTTCCCACCACTACCACGCTGAAACACGTACACACAAAGAGGCCGTTGCACGCGTAGACGCGTGCAAATGGGATGGGAGGGGCCGGAGGCAAAACTGCGGAAAATTGAAATTAATGAATAACCGGCCTCCCCTCCTCCTGTTTGCTCCCCGCCCCCTGCTCCTCCTACGCAACGCGGGGACCCGGTGGAAAATCGTCGTGGAACAAAGGGGAGTGCGGCTGGAGTACGATGGAAACGACGATATAACGATGACACGCAACACGAGGGTATAAAAGCGCGGTGGTGTAGCAAGGGTTGTCTTCTTCCCTCCTTTTCCCTCCCCTCTTCTTCACATCGTCCTTCGGAGACACCTTTTTCGCGTCTTGTTACAGGCGACAAATGCTTTTTTAACGAGTTCTCCACGGATGGGATTTTCTTTCGTGATAAATTATGCAGACTGAGGGTGTCAAAGTGAGGGGAAAGGGTGGAAATTGTTTAAGAATCTCTTTGCTGTCTGCTCGTCGTCGGTATCAGATTTAATACTCTCGGATGCCTGTTAATTTGCAGTCGACCGATCCTTGCGAGAAGGCGAGGGCACTCGCCGTGTCGAGGTCTGCCCTCTACTGTCGCAATCTCGTGCAGGAGGGCACCTTCGGTCGGGTCTACAAAGGCACGTTGGAATTGGCCGGAAGGGAGCAAGAAGTCATCATAAAGACCGTCACAGGTATTGATGCGTTACAATAATTTATATCTAGATTTTTATTTCCGATTCGCGTGGTGAAAAAATAAATTCCTCGTTATATACTATTCTTGTTCGTATTCTTGTTCGAATTTTCGCGACGATAGTCTGCGTTAGCAACGCGCGATAAGGTAGAGAATCGTGCGTACCTACAGCCGGTTACACACTCGTGAAAACTTTTTTATTCGCGAATTCTCTCCCACTTTCGAAATTCAAAATCGAATCGAAATGAGTAATGGAGAAATTAACAATTTTAGAAGTGGCATCGGCTTATCAAGCCTCTTTGCTGGTGGTCGAGGGATCGCAATTGGCAGGATTGGTGCACTCGAACATAGCTTCGCTCGCTGCCGCATGCCTGGACAGTTCTTGCCCTTTATTGGCGTACACGAGCACGCCAGGCGAGTTGAATCTGAAGCTCTACCTTACCGACGGAAACCACCATCCCGGCACAAGGGATTTGGTGCACGTTGGTGCACAGGTTGCCAGAGCAGGGGCATTCTTGCATGGTCGTGGCCTCCTGCACAGGTGTGATCGCATCTCTACTACTTTTTGCGTTCGACCACTCGTCGAGAGTCGATTAGCGTGTTTTTAACCGATTTGTTTTCACGCAGAGATGACTAAGTGACAGTAGATAGTCAAATACCATTATTCGTGTCACACGAGTAAAACGTTATGCAAAGAAAAACCACTTAAAAATAAAAAAAGAAAAAAAAACGAATCTTCAAATAGATCGTGTTTATACGAGATACAAGAAGGAAATTGGAACGCTCTGTGTGTAATCGAGCGTATATACTTTTCAGGGATATCGCTGCCAGAAATTGTCTGATCGAGCCAAGCAGTCTTCGTGTCCGATTAGCCGATACAGCTTTGGCGCGAGATCTCTTCCCTCAGGACTACCATTGTCTCGGTGATAACGAGAACAGACCCATTCGTTGGATGGCCTTGGAGACCCTCCAGCACAATCAGTACAGCACTGCGACAGACGTGGTGCGTATCATGAAGCATTGCCATAATCTCAAGATATTTAAATTATTCCTAAAAATAATCGTATATTATTAGCATTAAATGTAATTATAGTACGAGATATAATTACTCTTTTTTTTTTCTTTTTTGCTTTGGATTTAAATATACAAGATTTATACATATACGTGTAATAATGTTTACAATACTTATATATAGTGGAAAAAAAATTATTCCAAAGTACAAAAAAAAAATTATTTAAATCAAAAGATGTACCGAACAGTTAGTTAATTTACTTATTAATAATACATACGCCTCATTAAAAATGCATGCATAATGCAATTTCTGTTGCAATATTATCGAACTGATACATAGAATACAAAGTATATAGTTACTTGCAACAAATTATCATTTTCAAGTGACATTGTCGAAGATATGGTAGACGTTATCGAGGAAACTTAAAATTGAAAAAAGCCACATGTCATAAATATGAATAGAGTTAATGAATATTAATTACAAAAGAACTTGGAAAGGAATTGCTTCCAGCATTGTTTCAAGCTAAATATTTGGCTGAAATTCATTCATCTTGTTTGATTAATATTTTGCTCGAATCGAATAATCCAACCAATTCGAAATTAATCGCCGAAGATAAAAAAAAAAAAAAAAAAAANAAAAAAAAAAAAAAAGAAAAGAACACATCGTTGTATCAACAATTATTGCTTATTACATATACACTTCGAGAATTTCGAAAATTGTTCACACATTTAAAAAAACCACTCGCAATAACATTTTTAACTTTGTATCCGATAACGAACGGTTTAAACGTATGATACCGAATGTAAATGACACAAATGATGATTCACTTTTACCGACCAACGACAAATTCTTCCACGTTCTCCCTCTCTCTTCATCTTATTCTTTTCCGTTCCAGTGGTCGTTCGGTGTGTTCCTGTGGGAATTGGCGACGATGGGCCAGCAACCGTACGTCGAGGTTGACCCGTTCGAAATGATGGCGTGTCTCCGGGACGGTTACCGACTGGCCCAACCGAGGCCCTGCCCCGACGAATTCTTCGCCGTGATGGCCGTCTGTTGGTTAGGCCTGTCCAGGGATCGGCCGACCATGCCTCAACTCCTCGCCTATCTTCAAGACTTTCACGACGCCCTCGGCGGTTTCGTTTAAAGAATATAATTCGAGACTCGTGTTGCTCCCAACAGTTCCTTCGAAACTGCGCTACACACATACACACACATACACAGAGTCGCGTTAAATCTCGAGTCTTTCTCGATTCTCAAAGAAAGGAAGAAAGAGAAGAAAAAAGAGACTCGATGAAACGCGACAAATCTTTGAAAGTATGATGATGAAAACACGTACGTCCAAATGGTGGTGGTACGGGTTTAAAAAAAAAAAAAAAAAAGAGAAGTGGAAAAGAGATGGAATTGAAAATCACTGCCCATTTGCGATTATCGATTGTCAAGCGACGGTTATTATTATTATTAAGTGGTACTCGATTGCTATTCCCTTGTTGCCGCGCATTTCGTTTTCGAAATTTCCTTTCTTTTTTTTTTTTTTTTTTTTTCTTTCTTTCTTTTTCCTTTTCGAAAAACACGCGCGCAATTCCACGCGGATTTAAAAATGATTCGCTGGTGGACAACGTGTGTAGATATAGATAGATAGATAGATAGATAGATAGAATCGCGACCCTCCCCTCCCTTCCCCTGATGAAAAAACATCGACGAGCGTGTATGTAATATATCCGTCCATAGCAGTTAAAAAAAAAAAGAAAAAAAAAAAAAAAGAAACTTGAAGCGCACGATATTCCTTTTTTTTTGTTTGTTTGTTTATTTGTTTTTGTTTTCTTTCCCGCGAAACACGCGACGAAACATCCGCCGAAGCGGATAGAAAACGCGGTAGAACGCGTACGAGGGCACCTGTGAACCTGCAACCGGTGCCGCGCGGCGCGCACAGTCTTTCACAGCGACGTTGAATGAACTATGCTTGTTGCATGGCATGCGCGCACGCGAACTTTATTCTCGAAACTTCTTCGCTTCTTTCTCTCTCTCTCTTCTAAATATGCATATATCGTTCCATCTCTTCGTAAAGGAAATCTCACTTTACGCGATGATCGCTTTTACTTTTCGAACTTCGGATTCGATTCTACGAGCGCAACAATCAAAAAAAAAAAAAAAAAAAAAAAGAATTTTGTCCGCAATCGAAGAAAGTGTTTTTTTCGATCTTTCGAAAAATTTTGAGGCAAAGGGGACGAATATTTTTCTAGACTTTTGAAGTTCGCGTCAATATTTTTACATTGTACATTTATTAGAACGCGTTATTTGATCGGTAATTCCAGTCCAATGCGAAAAGAAGAAGAAAAAGAAGAGGGAAAAAAGGAAACAAAGTTTTTCGCGTTCTTTTTTCTCTCGAATATCTGTTTTGCAAAAGTACATTCGGGATATCGATCGATGGTGTAAGAGATCACGATATTATGTTACGTAAGAATATACTTTTTATGTATATATATTGAGAATAAGAAAAATTCTCGAGCAGAGCGTTAGAGCATTAGGCAGGTTCGCGGAGTGAAATTATCTATGCGGTTATCTACAGTGTGTGTTATACACCGGTGTATATAGGTGGCGTTAACCTGGAAAAAATATTTGCTTGCAACCATTTTATAAATAATGCATTAAGTTCGAAAAAGGGGAAAGTACGAAGCGAGAGGGGAGAAGGCGAACAGTGGCGAAAATGGCTCGCCTCCTTGCTGTTCCACGAGAAATTATTCTCGAGGAATCATCGAAACGAAAAAAAAAATCTCCTAAAGAGACATAGAGAATGTCACATAAAATTCTCTGGATTATTCCCTAAGATTAATTATTAAACATGAAATTAGAAAAAAGGAATCGATATCGCGAATGTATTTTGGGCAAAAATTTAATGAGACTTGTTCGATGGAAAAATTGCAGTGACCAACGTTATTAACACAGTAACACAGTTTCGAGGTTATGTTTATGCGCGCCGTTGTTGACGAGATGATTGTCCAGCGAGAGGAAGTTTCAACATTTCTACAATTTCGAAGATGAGAGATGAATGATATTTCTTCGATTCTCGTACAGTTCCCTCTACCTCTGCTCTCGTATTATATTTTCACACTCGTCTCTGAAACACAATACGCGTGGCATCAATACGACGAAGGTAAATGGGAAAGGAAAAACACTTTCGCATTGTGAATTTATAAGAGCGCGAGCAAATGTGGAACAATGTATCGTCGTTAAGCAAAGAAGGAATTTCAAACAAATTGTTAATCAAACACACTCTCTTAACCTTTTGAAACTTTTTGTTGTTCGCGTCGTTTCGCGTCCAATTTCACGAAGTCCTCCATCATTTTTACGAAGAATCGATATTCGTCCACCAGATCGCGCTCTCTGCGTTCGTTGCGTTTAAGCGACGACAGACGGCGAAACGTAAAGAAAAGCGAACAACGACGGGGGAGAAGAAGAAAAAGGACACACTTGTCGATGCGTACACACCGTTGCGTAAATGGGCGGTAATCGAACTTGTAACTTAGTATTTATGTATCTATTTAATACCACATCGCGCAAGCAAGTCACTTCATCGCAATATCCACCACCAGACGTCTCGCGTCTCCGAATTAAGCTCGGATTTTCACTTTTATCGTATATCCTCCTCGAGTGGCCAACCACTCGACATTTTTGTGAACCATCTTCTATGGTTCCAGCCATTTGACACGCGATGTATAAGTGTACATGGTACGGTGGAAGTGTCAAGAAGGATGTTATTTAATTAATATTAAGTAAGATAAGAGATGTACATAGTGAATTTTAAACGGTGAATTGTAAAGATGCTAACACGATACTAGTCGTGTTATTTAAATTACATATTTATTTGGATATGTACGGCCGACTCGAGAAGAGAACACTTCGTGGACACACTTCTAGTCTCTTTCTCTAGTCTCGATTGATTTTTATAATGATACGTTAATCTCGTTATCGAGCTTACTAGAAAAGCGTATTTTTAAACTATCGATTACTTTTTTTGTACAACTTTGATGTTGTACAACTTTGACATAATTTATATATACATATACATATATATATATATAACGTTTTGCTTTCGATCTATATAAAAGTCGACTCGAGCAAGAAGGAAGATTCGCCGCATTTCGGAGAAGAGAAGAAAGTTGTTGAATTTAAAAAAAAAAAAAAAAAGAAACAGCGGCGAAAAATCCCTGAAAAGACGCGAGATGACGTAAAACACACACGTTTTTTAAATGTATTCGATGTGTAAATGTCGCATGTTCCTGACTACGACCATTAATAACTTTATCGCACTCTTTCTCTTTCACTCTCTCCCACTCTCTCTCTCTCTCTTTCTCTCTCCAGTTTTCAACTTATACACACCTCCACCTTTTCTTTAGCATTTATAAAAATGCTAAAAATCTACGATCATTTCACGGTAAATGTGTAGCTATATACGGCTCACGAGCATATTTCAACTAACCACTAATTAATATTTAACCCACTATTTAAAATAATTATCTCTCCCGCTAAACTATTCATTATATACGACGTTTATTCATCCTGAAGTCGAGTTTCATTTCCCAAACGAAATCGTCGTCGACTTTATAATACAGATGTGTATAATTCACCGAGATTAATCATAGAGATAAGGGATCCTCTTCGATGTCTTATTCTCCCCTCCCCCCGCCCGCCTTCGTTTCATTAATGAGGAGGAACAGGGTAGGCCAGCGCTGCACACTTTTTTTCGCTATCTCGCCGTATTTAGAAGAGGAAGAAGAAGAAGAAGAAGAAGAAGAGGAGGAGGAAAAAAAAGGAAAGAAAAAAGCTTCGCGTCTCCACGCCACCTCTTTTCTCCCTCTTACTTGCACTCGAAGAGAGGTACTCGAAGAGGAAATCGGCGGTATCCGCCTTCCCCCCCCTCCCCCCACCTAACGCAACCAAAGACAACCACCTCATCTCACGAGACAGTTCCAATCATCTGTAAATAATAATCTCTAGCGAATAATAAGTGGTGCGCCGAGTGAGTTGATTTGTGCAGATTCTATTATTTCCTACGACGATTTACGGCGATTTATTTTTCAACGGAGAATGAAATATACGTGTTAAAAAAAAAATTTCTTTTCCATCATTTTATCCAATAATAACTTTCCATTGGACATCCATCGAAAGAAGAAAAACTTATTAATAAATATACTTAAGATGATAATTATCCTCATATCCCGATAATTTTTTTTTTTTTTTTTTTAATACTTCAATAAAATGTTTCAATTGACTTTGTTTATTGAAAAAAAAAAAATTTACTAACCTAAACCGATATTTATTAAATTTTTCTCAATCTCTTTTTACATTAATTTCATCTCGAATCAAAGTTAAATAAAAATTCATCGTCGCAACAAGTTTCGATCCTAACCTTAAAAACTTTTCACGAATAATTACCAAATCTACAAATCTAAAAATATTTCTATTACACAGTTTCGAGAAGATAATTTTTAACCAAAAAATCGAAGCAGCAATGCATCGAGTCGAACTCGACCATGCCCGCTCTCCAAAGAGCGTGGTAAAGGTACACCTCGTACACATTGAGCTGCTGTAGGAGAGAGACCCTTTCTAAAATCGCGGGAGCCGACCGGAAACGGTGCGAAGGCCCCGAAAGAGGAGGACGAGGAGTGGGGGAGCGTGGTCGAGCGTGGGGGAGGGAGAGAAAGAGAAAAAGACGCGAGAAAAGAGAAGGAGGAGGAGGGCAAAGCGTGGAGGGGCACGCACTATTTCCTAATCGAAGCGAGAGAGAGAGCGAGAGAGAGAGAGAGAGAGAGCGAGAGGCAACCGACCAACGAAAATGAAAGTGACGGAGAAAGTTGGGGCATTGTTACGGAGCGTAAGCCCAGCGTGTGACGATGTTGTATGCCTGAAAATCCGATTTCGATTCGTGTGGGCACGCGTTCTCACTCCTCCGCTCATGCGCATGCGCGTGCGCGTGTATATATCGATCACGTGCGCAATAAGAACTGAAACCTTTGCTCACTCACGATTTTTTTTTTGATTATTTTTAGAAGAGGAATATACGTACGTAAGTACGATTTATCATCGATTGTAAATTTTTGATAAATATTTGGAATTTTTCTTAACCCACTAAGCTGATTGTTTACGTTGTTCGTAACGAGTTAATAAAAAGAAAATATCCATTTTTCGAGTCTAAACATGGATAGTTACGCGATTAATATTCGCGTAAGGGCGCGAGTCAAGGACAGTTAACTCTATAGATTTCTAAATTATCGACTATCTCTGTTTACCGGCGTTGCGAAATTCATTGCTCCGAGTTGGAGAAGAAATTGGGTCGTTAAATACGAATTTCTTTTTTTCCTTTTTTCTTTTTCTCTCGTTTCTAAGTAATTTCCTTTTTCATGATAATACAGTGATACCGTAACGACGTAACGTTTTTTTGAATCCAATAGATGATTTATTCGCGATAAATGAGAAAAAAGTCGCTAAAATTTTTTTGTTAGCGTCTGTTGGTATTTTTTCCAAATTTAAATTCTGAACGAAACCAAACTTTTATTCATATACGTTATATTTCGACTCGGTAAAGTAAAAAAGAAGTTAAAAAGAAGAGGCAAACTCGTTGCAAATTTTAAGAACGTAACTCGAATAAAAACGTGAAAAAACGTGTATACACGTAGGAAAAAGAAAACGTTTCGGTTCGAAAATAATCTTACGAATTATTATAACCGATTTTTATGTCGAGGTTATCGTTACCAAAAACGTCTCACGAATATTTGGCAGGGTGAAAGCCCTAAGTGTCCTCCCCACCCTCCTCCACTACTAGTTACGCCATTCACTATGGATCATTGGTATTGCGATATCTCGAAACTTTCTCTTTGAGTTAATAAATCGTAATAGATTATTAACCACTATTGTAGACGAAGAAAACTTTCTATGTAACAATTGATTACTTTACTGGTCTTGTACACCAGTTGAATAATTTCTAACCATTGTTATCGTAAATGTTGCGCAATCTCGTCAAATCTTCCAAATTTATATATTTTTCGTTCTTACAAATATCATTATTGTGGAACAAACGTGAAATGTAGATGATAGAATTTCTTCGTATTGTACGAAGAAGTTAAACTTTGCAACAAAGTGAAAATGAATTTCACTTTGCGTTCACATCGATGCCCGAAACAATTTTGCTCGCTATCAGTTTTCAATTATGTAGCTCGTTCAAAATTTAATTATTCGAAAGTAAACGCGTTCCAATAATATATATAATATGTATACACAACGCTCTCGCTCGAATCGTCATATTATCGATGCGATCATGCCACCAAGAAGCTTGAGGGCAAATATCATTTCCAGATGGAAAGAAAAAGAAGAAGAAGAAGAAGAAGTAAAAGAAACTAGAAAGAAGTATAGAAAAACGAAAACAACGTTGCAGAAAAATATGCGGTTACTCGGCAGAGAACGGAAATACGAAGCAATAAATACGAAGTAACTTTTTTGTATTTTCTTTTTCTCTCTCTCTCTTTCTCTCTCTTTTCCGCGAAACCGAATAGTAACGAAGTATAGAAAAGTTTCCTTTCCTCGTTACCTAATTTCCGTTTTTTACCATTCGTCGCGATGACAAGGTTACCATCGTCGGCCATAATGAAGCTCTCGCTCCGAGAAAGAGAAACAGAGAAAGAGAGAAAAAGAGGCGAGAGAAGAAAGGGGAAAGAAAAAAGAAACACATACATACATACATATATACATACATACATACATACATACATACATACATACATACATACATACATACATACATCATACATAGGTGCATGTAATCGACGCATTAGTGCACGGACACGACGTTAAAAGTCTAACCAACTGACATAAGAGGCGGCCGACGAAAGTGCCACCTTACATAATTCGAGCACGGGACACATTCGTCCTCGTGGTACGAGTGGTAGAGGGAAACGAATTGTCGACACTCGTCGTGGAAAAAGAAAAAAGAAGAAGAAGGAAAAAAAAATGGATGGAAATCGTGCAAGAAACTAATTACCGATTGTTTCGTCGAGCAGACATGCGCTTCGCTTTTTTTGCGATTCCACGCTCGTTCGAGAAACGACGTTTATTACGAGGAGGATTCCGCGATCCTTCATCTTGAAATATTATTTAAACGGACGTTTTTTCGAATAATTCTTCCCGATTCTTTTGTGCCTCGTGTTTTCAACATTCGTTGAGAAATATTTATCTGTGTATGAAAGATGCTTGAATATATATCCTTTTCAAAGGATATTCGAATCTTTGGGAAGTTTATTATATATATTGAGATTTGACGCGTTTTTTTCTTTCTTTTTTTTTTTTTTTTTTTTTTTTTAAATGATATCTGATAATATCTTTATATAAGTTAAAAGTAAGTTAAAAATAAATTTCCTTTCTTAGGAAACGAGGAGCTGGATCGTTCGAAAAAAAAAAAATATCATTCGTTTTATTCGAAGAAAACGATCGATTTAAATCTATCTATCGTAATAACCTGTTCCAATTATGCGATATAATTTATTCTTGGATTGAGTCACATCCAATTATACACAGGCTCCACATTGTAACAACATTTTAACAAAATACTCTTAATATTCGTATACAAGAATAATAAGTCGAATTTGTAAATTGCGTTCTATTTCGCGCATTCTATTTGAATTTTTTAAAGTGGAAAAATTCCCAACCGATAATTTCACTTCTTCGTCATATTTTTTAAAAAGCTAGAAACGCCATACGGGAATTTTCCATTGATCCTTCTAAATTCAGAATCTAATTTTATCACTGATTTTATCACGGTTATTACTTTTAAACGGCAATTTTCTTTGGCCTTGTATTAAAAATTATAGTACTAACTGCAATAACGCGTTGAAATTGCATTTTACTATACGGCGGAAACAGATAAAAGCTTTTTTTTTTCTCTCTTTTTTAAAAAAGAAAGAAGAAAAAAAAAAACGCTGAAACGACCTTCCAGAAGACACGATAAAAAGAAAATAAATAGTTTTGTCTCCCGACTCAAAAATTGGTCACGAGGAATTTGTCACTGTTGCTTGATTTTGAAAAAAAGAAGAAGAAAGAAAAAAAAAAAAAGAAACTTCAACTTTGCCGATCAATGATACGATCAGCGTCACGGTGCAACAAGTGTGTGTATATATATGTGTGTATGTGTGTGTGTGTGTGTATGTACGTTCCAATCCCCGTGAAAAATACAAATTAAATTTCAATACTTCAAGGGCGGCGATCCATCAATTACCAATACTTTTACCTTGGAGACAAATTAAAAACTTCAAAATTAATTTCAAAGAGTCAAGTTCAATGTATATACATTTTTAAATACCTACCTACGTATAATTCTCTCTTATTTTCCACGTCGCTCCTCTTTTCCACGCCCATCCCTCGAAATCAAAATCGTGAGTCACATCACTGTGAATCATGAAGCGAGCATCATCATCATCATCATCATAATCATCATCATCATCGCAATTTACACGCATATAGACGCAATTTCTTCTCTTCTGAATGAAAAAAGAAAGGATCGCTCGATATATCGGGTGACAAAACGTCGATTCGCATTATCCCGGAGTTTGTCCATCCGGTTCTCCTCCTCGACCAGTTTTTCCCTGTCCGATTAAGGACAACCGACCGGTCGCCTCACCCCTCGTTGCTTTACTCGCTGCTCGCGGCTTCGCTCGAGAGATGGCTCTCGATTGTTTCCCCCTCCCCTCCACCACCACGCGCAACAACCGTAATCGTTTCGAACGAGACAAAGGGACTCGATGACGATCGATCGCTCTTCTTTATAATTATCGATTCTCTCGTTCGCAGATCGACGAAAAAAAAAAAAAAAAAAGAAAAAGTGCGAGATAGAAGGCAGAATAGGAGGGAAGAATAAATAATCCATCGAATTTTTTTCAAGGTTCAGAGAATCGTCGAACGAAGGTTTAATTTGGGAGAAGAGGAGAAACGGTGGACAAACGGTGGAGGATCGGAGATTCTAATCAAACGTTGCGGCGATCGAGGGGAAGGGTTAAAGTGAAACACTTGGAAAGGCGGCTCAAGGCTCGGCTAGCCTTGGACGCGTTAGATTGCCTAATATTCAGGCTTCGAGCAATGCTGCGTGTCGCCGGCAAAAATACGCGTGAAACTGTGGCGACGCGATTCAGCCAACCGATTCGAGCAACACGATTTTGCGGATTATCGTTCGAACGCACCAGGGACACGGGCTTTCGACAGGCTTTGTCCAAGGAAATCCTTCCAATTTCCTTCGAACGGGGCCATATTTTCCATTCCAATCGGTGATATTCTAGTTATTGAACGTGACGATTGTCTTCTGGAAGAAAAAAAGAAATAATGTTGTAATGGACAGAGAGAGAGAGAGAGAGAGAGAGAGAGAGAGAGAGAGAGAGAGAGAGAGAGAGAAAAGTCATCAATTATTTATTCCTTCTTATCTCAGCATCTGATCGAGGCATATTTAATTAAGATTGGATTAATATTCAACGAATATTATCTGTCGTTCGGGCCACGTGGGAATACATTTCTAATCCAGTTTTTAATCTTTTTTTTTTTTTTTCTGATCAACGTATATCCATTCTCTGTGCGTCGATTAGCATACCACAGGTTCATTAAAAATAAATCTACAGCTTTTCCTGAAGAAGTGCGGCAGCGTTTTAATTTTATAACGTAACTGCTTTTTTTATTCTTTTTTTTTTTTTTTTTTTTGCTCAGCAAAAAGCGGATGCAAAAACCGCGCGCAAGCAGCAATCTTCGAAACGAATTTTTCCCACGAGACGGTTTTCGATCGCGAGCAAGATTCGCGAATATCGTCGAAGGTCGTCGTACGAAGCCCTGTTCTCGATGATGATATCGTTGCTCGATCGTCTAGGCGCGTCTAGGCGCACCTGCACGCATCCGCCAACTATATACATATCGTCGTGTATACAATGTATATACGCAATGGCGTGCAGGTGCGTGCGTCACAGTGCTCGATCGATGAAAAGTAATCGAGACAAATGGCAATTAATAATTTGGAGAAGCGGAAATCTCTTCGAGAAGAAACTCAAATTGAACAT
The DNA here is from genome assembly GCF_014066325.1 of Apis laboriosa. Lineage (NCBI taxonomy): Eukaryota > Metazoa > Arthropoda > Insecta > Hymenoptera > Apidae > Apis > Apis laboriosa. Next base: position 1,246,145 of record NW_025222687.1, read on the forward strand.
GTTCGGAGAGCGAAGACCTCTTAGAAAGAAAGAAAGGAAAAAAAAAAAGAGCTTGAATCGTTTCCAACTTACTTTCGTCGAAAAAACAATTGTCGTCATGTAATGTGCGATTTTCATGTCGTCTACTATGCAGAAAGAGAGAGAGAGAGAGAGAGAGAGAGAAAAGAGGAAGAAAAAAAAAAGAAAAAAAAAGTGGCAGTTGGTTCACTTTCTAAGACCGATGACTGTTTAACCGAACGCCCATTACCGACGTGGTGGACGTCGTGGCAGAAGGATTTGCGAAACGTTACTGCTACCTATACCTGTCTCTCCCGCTCTCATAATAGCTGCAACATCGCAACCAATAAAACGAACAATATTTGCCTAATAATGGTGATTCACTTGCACAAGCGTGTGCTCGAGTGAAAGTACGAGTCGAGCGACGGATCCTCTTCTTTCTTTTCTTTCTTTCTCTTCCGACGGAGAAAGAGCGAACATACTTTTTTTTTCTTTTTTTTTCTTCGAACGATACGACGCCAATGACTGGTAGCATAAACATTCTATTTTAAGACAAACGATCCTCGTCGCTCGTTCAACTATATTCTCCTCGTTCGTACACGTGTTCTCTCTAGTTTATTTTGCACACAAAGTGTATCTTCGAAACATGTATATATATATATATATATATATATATATATATACAAGTTCGTTTTTTACCGTTCGAGATATTGTTCTTTATTATATATTTATTTCTTTCTCTATCTCGCTCCACGTGAGTTATAAGGTAATTATCGTTTAATTGGTTCGAGCATCGCCATTATCGCTACCAATTACCGCTCTTGTAAAATGGATTTTTCAATAGGTGCTTCCCAAACTTAATTATCTCCATCTTCTTTATCTTGAAGCTTTTTTTAAACGTTTTCGATCTAGGACGGATATATTTTTAAAGCGATTTGTTGGAAGAATTCGCTTCGAAAACGTTATCTCGAAAACAAAGAACGAACGAAATTCTTCGTCCATCTCCTTTCTTCCAAGTTGCGTAACGAAGCGAAGCATCATCGATCCACGCGTGTGGCTTACGTTTAAGCTTCCTCTTCCTTCCTCTTCCTTCTGCTTCGGGATGGCAAAATTTCGAATTAAAATCCTCCTTGCGGGAAAGGGAAAAAGAAAAAAAAGAAGAAAAAAAAAAAACGTGAATCGCGCGGCTATAAATACTTATCGCGATTCTAAATATATGTAAAAGTTGATTAACATTACGAGAAACGATAAGGATTGTGCGCAACACGTGCGCGGACACGCGTTTTCGTGTTCGCCCGTGTAGTAACACAACACGGCTTATGACATAACCGTGTGTAATGTATGCGTTTAAAGGAGACCATCGTTGAGACGAGGAGAGCCCCCCGTCTTGCTCGGGGGAAAGCAGCGCTCACTTTCACCGGGTCCCAGTGCCTTTTACATTGTAAGAGCACACGTCCACACGTTTCTTCGTGCATCGCCGGATACGATACAGTCGAATCTTGCTAACTCGGCCGACCAATTATATCACGCGAAATAATCGTATAGAAATATTAATTGATATAATATTATATCGATATAATATTAATATAATATAATAGAAATATTTTTATCTGATGATGGACCAAATTTTCATTTCCAATCGAAAAAAAAAGTATTCGGTTCGATTTTCTCTCTCTCTCTCTCTCTTTTCTTAAGATATAAGAGAGATAAATTGGAAAGAGAGTATATATCACACGGATGCGTAATTCTCTCGAATTACACGATTCCTTACGTAATCTCTATCCGAGGAAGAAATATTCTCTCGTCTTTGGAAATTTTCCTTTTTCTTCGAAATCTTTGAAACGCGCGACGCAAAAGATATACGAAGATAAGCAATTTCTCGGCTTGCAGGCAGGCAGGCAGGCATGCCAGGCGAGGCCTGGTGGTGAAATTGCACGCCGCCAACGTTTAATGCCACCGCATAGCGTAATTTACCGCTTTATCGTTTATCTGGATATTCTTTAATCCGGTTCCTTTTTATTTCTTTCGCATTATATTCCCCGGCTTCGACTTCGACTTTCACCCTCCGTATATCTTGAACCGTTCGGCCGGTTAAATATCGGCAATCGAAATTATCCGTTATCGTAAATTGTAAATTTTCACTTTCGATTATTTTCGAGGGACGATGACTCGAATTTTTTTTTTTTCTTTTTCTTTCCATTGTCAAGCGTTCGATTAATAAAATTCGATTCTCGAGAGTAAATTTGATCCACTTTGGTTTCGAAGAGGAAATCAAAAAAAGGAAGAAGAAGAAAGATACTTTCGCGGATAATTCCCGTCGAATAGCCACGCTTAATGGCCATTTTCATTAATTTCATTGCCAATTAACTACTTTTTATGAATATATTTAATAAATATGTTTACTATGTAAATGCAAAGAATGAATAATCAATCATCAAGCTTCAAAGGCTGAATTGATTAACACGTTTTAATTAAAATTCCATACATAATGAACTATAAAGATACACAAGTAAAACGTATTTTTTTTTTTTTTTTTTATATTAATCCTCGATATTCAATACGTGTAGATAGATCAAGCATAGAATCCACGTTTCGATATCTTTACCTTCAATAATAATAATTCTCTGCTACTAAATTTCCATAGACCCAATAATTCCAATTCCAAATCGTATGGATATATCTCTCCATTTTTACTCCTAAAAAACCAAATAAAGGAGAATTAAAATTCCATATCCGCGAATTAATTCCAAAAAATTAAAAAAATTCTAGGATCGAGAGGGAAAAATATCCCCGTTCCTTTCTTTCTTTCTTTCTTTCTTTTTTCTTCGATGTAAAAAAGCACGCGGCTAAAACGCGCGCTCGGTTCGCAACGCGAACACCGCGTCTCGTATCCTCGCTACGATACGTAAAGTAAGGCGGGCACTTTCGAATTGCATAACCGCGGCCCGCGCCTTCGGTTCGGTTATGTCAGAAGAAAGCTGGCGAGAGGAGGCTGGCTGGGAAATGTAGGTAGGCATACGCGCGCGCGCGGCCATTACTGTCTTCCTCTCTTTACAAACGTTATAAATAAACCAACGCTCCACCTTCCCTACGAAGCATCTTCGCGCATCGTCGTCCTCCTTTTTCTCCCTCGCCTCCCTCGAGAATTCGGCGCGAATCAGCGCATAATCCCCCTCTTCAGTAACTTGGGTATACAGAAGGAACCACCATTTTCTTCGCATACTTTGGAATTTTTTATTTGTTCTAATATATATGTGATGGATTTGGTACTGCATCCATGGTTAATAGTCTAATATATGTAATATATATAGTATAATGGATTTGCTATTACTTATCCATAGTTGATAATCTATATTATATATATATAATGTAATGTATGAATTTGGTTAATAGTCTAATATATATATATATATA
>NW_025222687.1:1249781-1261121 GCF_014066325.1 Apis laboriosa
TATATATATATATATAGTAGATTCGGTATTGCTTATCCATGCTTAATAATATGGTATAATATAGCATATATTATATATATTATGAATTTGGTATTGCTTATCCATGGTTAATAGTCTAGTATATACATAACATAATGGATTTGATATTGTTTATCTATAGTTAATATTCTAGTATATATATAATATATATATAATATAATGGATTTGGTATTGTTTATCCATGGTTAATAATTTAGTATATATAGTATATATAATATACAATATATATAATATATATACTATAATGGATTTAATATTCCTTATCCATAGTTGATAATCTACTATATATATTATATATATTATGAATTTGGTATTGCTTATCCATGTTTAATAGTCTAATACATATATATATATATATATATATATATAGTATATAGCATATAATATATATAGTATATATAGTATAATAGATTTGATATTACTTATCTATGATTGATAATCTAATATATATATATAATGGATTTGGTATCGATCTATGGTTAATAATATGTATATGTTCCATGTATATATTTCATGGTCTATATACAGTATATATAGTATATAGTATGAACTATATTTTATATATTACTATAGTATATAATATACTATAATATTTTATATATTAACTATAGTATAATGTATATATATATAGTATATATAGTATATATATATATAATGGATTTGCTATTACTTATCCATAATTGATAATCTATATATATTATATATATAATGGATTTGGTATTGCTTATCCATGTTAATAGTCTGATATATATATAATATATATAGTATAATATAGTATAATATATAAGTATAATATATAAGTATAATATATATACTATAATATATAAGTATTCCTTATCCATGATTGATAATCTAATATATATATTATTGATTATTAATCTAATCTAATTAATGATAATCTACTATATATATTATATATATAGTGGATTTGATATTGCTTATCCATGGTTAATAATCTAGTATATATATACTAGATTATATATATATATATATATATATATACTAGATATATATATATATATATATAGCATATATTTATAATGGATTTGGTATTGCTTATCCATCGTTGACAGTATGTATATATATATACTACAAAACAAAATTTCACAAGTCTGATATGGAATTCTCGATATCCACTTGGAAGAAGTGGAAGATATGTAATTTCGGCAATCGAAACGACTTTACACGATCGATAAAGCATTTGAATGAGAATTGAAACTACGCGTATAATCATCGCGAGGATGAGATATATCTCGTTGGAAAGAGATTGATCTAAATGGGGGAGAAGGGAAAGGTAAAAGGGAGAGGGTAGTGCAGCGGCAGGAGCAGGAGCAGGAGCATCCTCAAGGTAAGACGAGCGAGCACCTGAGCTCGCCTCGATTGGATCCGGGTACCTGTTTGCTCCAAACACAATTAGCCCCCCGTGGAGGGGCGTAGCTTCTCCTTTTGTCGAGCTTCAAGGGGGGAGGGGGGCGGGGAATTGTCATCGTGAAACGGTCCCACGTCACTGCCACGCGTCCAACCTGATTTACAACCGATTTGCATTTCATTTCCAACCTTTTTCCACCCTCTCTGCCTTTCTTTAGTTTCACCGACGCGATCCACAGTCGTGAGAAATGGTTAACGCCAGGCGGGGCAGAAGGTCGCCTGTTTTCAGAAAACAAGGTCAGTAATGCCAATATTTTCGGGAAACACCCAGCTGGATAGTTCTCCTAAAGGAATTTATCTTTCCATTAGGAAACAGAGCCTTTCACGTTTCGTTCGTTTCGAATATATATATATATATAAACGTAAAGGTTTAATAAAAAGGAGAAATTCACAAAAAAAATTTTTCTTTTCTTCTCTAAGAAGTAGAAAATAAGAAGAAGGAGAAATGGAGATAGATAGATACGGATCGGGAAACGAAAACGCGAAGGGATACGACGAAGGCGAATAATTAATCGATTACGACGTGTAATAATGGAATACTCGAGCGATAATAAGAAACATTGTATTGCATTGTAGTTTTACAGTGATTATCGAGCCACTTTCGAACAAACCCCTGATAACGAATGTAAAATTGGTAAAGTATCGCGTTATCGCCGTATCATTGTCATTCACGAACTCATCGTCATTCACGTGGTGTTATTATTTTTTATCAAAATTACATTTTATCTTTGAAATATTATTAATTATACTTTGTAACAATTCTACTACTTCGCCCTTATCTCCAAGCATTTCCATTAAAATTCATCGACAAGTGCCTCTTGAATTCTCATTTCACGTTCGTTCGCATTCATTCGTTGTTTATATCTCGATTATTTCATCGAAATTACTCCATAATTTTGATCGATCGAATGATGATCAACTTTGTTCGATCACGGAGAATCGAATATCTTTTTTGTTTTTTTTTTTTTTTGGAAAATAAAATTTAACAAGTATCATTCGTGTTGTATTTTTTTTTCACAACTTGATCCGCTGTTGTGATATAGAGATGTAATAACAGAGAGAGAGAGAGAGAGAGAGAGAGAGAGAGAGAGAGAGAGAGAGAGAGAGAGACAGAAAATATTGAGAAACATCGATTAGCTACATGAATATATATTAAATTCGGGCAAAGTTTGCTATTTGGAAATGCACATAAATTGCAACGTAGGTTCGGGTTTCAAAAAAAATATACGTTACGTAACTATATAAGTTGAGTAACAATATTATTCTAGATAATCATCAGTTTAAGTCAAAAGTAAGGCGTTATTAACCGGCATTATGCACAATGTATATATACACATCGAACATAAAACCGAAAACATGTACAAAGGTTTTTCTTTTATTATCTTTCATGCCATGTTTAATAAGTTCGATGATTTGTAGGAAATTTGTTTAATTAGCGCTAATCGCTGGTAATAGTAAACAGCTTTTAAAATTTTTAAAAGCCCTATTACCGACATATTCATTTACGCAACACACGGCTATATCTTTGTTTCCTTTTCATCTATCTTATTCTTATCTATCTTTGTTATAATAATACTTATTTAAAAAAAGAAAAAAAAAAGAAAAGAAAAGAAAAGAAAAGAAAAAAATTAAAAAAATTCGCGTCCATTCATCCAAGGATACACTTTCACGAATCGTAAATTTTGTGATTAATAAACGAGTATTGTATCTATCTCTTTCTCTCTCTCTCTCGAAGAAATCCTATTAAAAAATTAATCGCCGAATACGAATCTCGCAATTGCGTTACAATGATCAAAAGCGAAGAAAAATACTTCCAATTTTTTTTCCCCCTTAACGACCTCCTCACCGTTTCGCTGTCGTTAAAGACCGAGAGGCAAAATGGCGGATTCGAAGATTCGCGCGACCGTTCGTGGTCTCGTGTGGTCGTGCAAATTTGTTCGCGATTGTCAATTGGAAATAAGGTCACCGTGCGAAGAAAGAGAAAAGAAGAAGAAGAAGAAGAAGAAAAAAAAAAAGGAACGGCGCTGGCCACTTTCCTTCTCGTTCCTTCGCCTCTCGTGTGTAAGGTGTCGCGAACCGTGTACAAGCAGTGACCGACGTTTACCTGCCCCGGGCGCTTAAACGGCTCGCTCGAACGATTTTAAAGCAGCAACGTGCTCGTTCGACTTCCTCCTCTCCTTCTCCCTGCACGATCCTTAACCTGTAAAAAAAAGTCTGCCGGTTTATTCTCGGATACCGGAATGAACTTGATCGAGAATCGAGAGGGGGAGGAGGGGGGAGAGATCTCCTCTCGAAAAAAAAAAAGATCGATGCAAAGTCGAATATTCGCATCGACCTTAACAACACAACAGTTTACGACAAGCCCAAGAAACAGTTAGAAATAATTGGAAACGTTAGGAGTAACGAAACACGGTTTTATCTTATCTTAGCGATTAACCAGCCGTGCGTAAACACGGCGAGAAATTTTCAATCAAGGAAAATGGATCGCTCGAGGCATTCGAGAGAGAGAGAGAGAGAGAGAGAGACAAGAGGTCAAGTTTGTAAATCTTTCGGATAAACAACTATTACACGAATTTTTCGAATGTTTATAATACTCGCTTCTTTTTTTCTCTTTTACTCCAAAGTCTAGAATCTAGAGTATAATAGAAAGATCGGAATCGTAGTGGAAAAGCGGGCGGGAGACGAATGACGTTGGAAGTGGGTCGAAACAGTGGATGTCGAAAAGAATCGGGGACGATATGGGTCAACGGCGGAAACGATGTCGAAACGAATCGCTCGTCTAGCCGCGCTTTCTTCGTGACCTTCCTTCTAGTCTATAAATAAGCGTGCATGTGTGCGCGCGCACCACCACTAGCAGGCACACGCGGTGCGTGCTGGGTTGAGAGCGCGCGTATCGCTCGTTCATTTGTGCAACAATTGTTCCAAAGCGAAATATAGGTTGGCGCCTATACGATATAGCCCAGTGGTGGAGCAGTGCTTTCGTGCCGGCCGTTACCAACAAAAAGCAACGGTCCGCCACCGATGAGCCAAAATTCGATCACGGCCTCTCGATGGATTCTTTCCAAACACCACCTCTTCCTAAACCATCACCCCTCCCCCCTCCCCTCCCTTTCTCTGTTCTAAATTAAAAAGCCTCGACGATTATTATGTCGCGTATCGGTAGGTGGCGACACGTTTTCCCTTCTTTCTTCCCCAAAACTTTTCGATTTCGGACCGAATCGATTTCGAAATCGCTCGGTTTTTTACGTTCGTTTCAATAAATTCAAGATAATATTATATATCGGTTAACGGCGGTTGGCATTTGAAACAACTTTTCCCAGTTCTACTTTTCGATCATTTAATAACTTTTCTTTCTTTTTTTAATCGGCACTGCCTTTCCAATTCTGCTTTTCGAAAACAGATAATTTTACAATAAAGCGAATTACATTTAACGAGATTCGAATCGAAAAACGAGGCTTCAAATATATACCATTACAGATCAGAAAATAGTCTCTCGGGTAGTACACGTGTACTAAATTCCCAAGCAATTAAAACAACGTCTCTTTTACTCGTATCTTGATTGGACGAAAACAATTTTCTTACTTATTCACGCCGCTGCATTTATTCTTAGAACTTTTAATCACCGAGCTCCCAGTATCTGCGCCTCGTATCTGTTTCTTTATCGATATCGGAATTAAACGTTACGATTCCTTTACATTTTACATGATCACTTTACCACGAAAATCCAGATCTTCGAATCGAAATCGTTCGATTCTCTTTCTTTTTCTTTCTCTTTTTTTTTTTTTTCCCCTTTACCAAACTTTGCTCGTTTAAAAATAATGTTAAAAATAATTCATTGCCGATTTTCAAGATTAACCGATGAACGCGTTACCGCGCGGTTTACGATAATTTTTCAAATCGGTCCCCTCGGCGACGATACAATATCCTTATTTTGCAAGGAATATACAACAAACAAACAAACAAACAAACGTTGCAGAAAATGGCGCGGTTGGACGATATTATTAGTGGCCGGTCTGGATATGATTGCTCGGCAGCTGCCTCCTCTGCCAAATGGTCAAACGGTCTAGGCGCGCTTTCTTCCTCGACCTTCCTCGTCTATAAATATATCGCGCGTGCATGTGTGTTGTGTGTGTGTGTGTGTGTGTGTGTGTAAGTGCGTGCGTGCGTGTGCGTGCTTACGACGACGTGGCGCGTTTATGCAATTGTCCGTCGTGAAATAGGCCACAACCGATCGGATAAGGCTGTTTTATTTTATCGCCAATGCCGTTCCAACCATCCCAACATATTTCTTCCTGTTTACCAATCCCGTCCACGGCAACGCTCAATGTCAACAAATTGTTTTCCTACCATTTTCTACGCAACTATGTGTGTATATACTCCCTTATCTCGTCGAGAGCCTCTCAGAGAGCGCTACGTACACCGATTCCGCCGTTCAATCCCGTCCTCGATTTTGGAATTCTCTATGATGATTACGTAAACGATGATCGGAATATCGTGGTGCACATTTGCGCGAGCAACTTTTCCATTATGAATTAATAATGACGAAGAGGTTTAATGGTATAGTTTTTCTTTTTTTTTTTTTTTTTTTGAAATTTAGATGAGGGAAAAGTATACATATTTTCCATCGAATTGATGATAAAGAGGTTAGGTTTAATACAGTTTCTCTCTGTCGAAATTTGGACGGAGATTATGAATTTCCATAATGATAAAGAGGTTAGGTTGATATATTTTTTTTTTAATCGATTCACATCTTGGAAGGAATGTTTTTCATTACGAATTAATGACAAAGAGATTAGATTTAATGGTACAGTTTTTCTTTTTTGAAATTTAGACGGGGAAAGGTATATATATTTTCCATCGAATTGATGGTAAAGAGGTTAGGTTTAATGGTATTTTTCTCTGTCGAAATTTAGATGGGGAAAGGAATATATTGTGTCTTTCATTATGAATTTCCATAATGATAAAGAGGTTAGATTGATATATTTTTTTTTTAATAGATTCACATTTGGAAGGAACCTTTGCATTACGAATTAATGAGAAAGAGGTTAGGTTTAATGGTTCAATTTTTCTTTCTTGAAATTTAGACAGAGAAAAATATATATATTTTCCATCGAATTGATGATAAAGAGGTTAGATTGATTTTTCTTTTAATTCACATTTGGAAGGAATCTTTCAATTACGAATTAATGACAAAGAGGTTAGGTTTAATGATATATTTTTCTCTGTCGAAATTTAGACGGAGAAAGGAATACATTGTATCTTTTCCATTATGAATTTGCATAATGATAAAGAGGTTAGGTTGATACAGGTTTTTTCTTTTTAATCGAATTCACATTTGGAAGAATTCTTTTCCATTATGAATTAATGATAAAGAGGTTAGGTCGATATAGGTTTTTTCTTTTTAATTTAATCGTTTCACATTTGGAAGAATTCTTTTCCATTATGAATAATAAAGAGGTTAAGTTTAATACAGTTTTTCTCTATCGAAATTTAGACGGAGAAAGAAATACATTGTCTTTTCTATTATAAATTAATGATGAAGAGATTAGTAGAGTTGATCAAGTATACACATTTGGAATCTTTTGCATTACAAATTAATGATAAAGAGGTTAGAGTCAATCAAGTACGATTTTTCTTTCGATTCTACGCGAAAATAAATTCTCTTTTGAAATTTATGGAAAAAAAATACACGATGCATATTTGACGAAAAAGGAATCTTTTACATCGAATTAACGATAAGAGAGGTTAGAATCGATCGAGTATAATTTTTCTTTCTTTCGATTCTACGTGAAAATAAATTCTCTTTTAAAATTTATGCCGGAATACACGATGCACATTTGACGAAAAAGGAATCTTTTACATCGAATTAACGATAAGAGAGGTTAGAATCGATCGAGTATAATTTTTCTTTCTTTTGATTCTACGTGAAAATAAATTCTCTTTTAAAATTTATGGAAAAAAAATACACGATGTACATTTGGCGAGGAAAGAATTTTTTCCATCGAATTAACGATAAGAGAGGTTAGAATCGATCAAATACAATTTTTCTTTCTTTCGATTCTACGCGAAAATAATATATTAAATTTTAATACTTTATATAATAAATTTAATACTTTATAATACTTTAAAAAAAATTTAATACTTTATATTTTCTTTTTATTATATAATAAATCTAAATAACCAATCCTATAATTAAATTTTAATACTTTATATTTTTAATATAAATAATAAAAATTTTAAATATAAAATTAAAAATTAATTTTATTATTTATATTATTCATATTATTAAATATTATTATTAAATTTCATATTATTAAATATTATTAAATATTATTATTCATATTAAATAATAAAGATTAAAAATTATTAGTACTCTTTTGAAATTTATGGAAAAAAAAATACATCGAATTAACGATAAGAGAGGTTAGAATAAATCAAGTAAAATTTATCTTTCTTTCGAATCTTTTGAAATTTACGCGGGAAAAGGAATACACCATGCATCCTCCCTCGAAATTTAGGCGGGAAAAAGCGGGAGGAGGAGAAAGAAGAGGCGGCGGCAGCAGGCGAGCTTCGAGGGAAAATAGGTCAGAGGGCGGTGGCGTCGCGGGGAAAAATTCGGGTCGCCGCCGAAAACGCTTTCTTCGCGCCCTTCCACGACTTCTTCTCCGTTCCTCGCCACGTTTACCGCGCGTTTTCTCGCCCGTCTTATAAATAGACTCGTCGTTTGTGTGCGCGTGCACGCATCGCGACGCACCGCGACGCTATTATTCCCGACCCAACGGCGGCTGCTGCGTTGCGACACATCGATCCACCGTTGCGACAGATCCTCGGCTTTATAGCGCGCGATACGAAGGAGGGGAGGGGATAGGAGGGCTTCCCTTCGATTCCACGTGTAAACGCTCCCTACTCCTTCCTTCCTCGACTTCAACGCCTCCCCTCCCCGCCCTTTTCACGGTAAATAGTACAAGTGAAAAAGTAGCAATCGGTTGCGCGCGAAAAAGAGGAAAGAAAAGAGCGTAGGGAATTTTTCGAATTCGTTCGAAAATTTATTATATATTTATTATGTATATATATTATATTATTATAATATATATAATTTATTATATATATTATTATATTTATTATTATTATATTATAGGCAAAATTTATTATTAAAATTTATTATTATATCATAGACAAGTGTAAAGAGAATCGATGAACAATAACGTTTAAAGATACGGAATTTGCGATTGTGGTGGATAGAAGAGAAGAATTATTGGGAATGAATGGGTCAAGGTCTGGTTGCATATTGGAATTGGAATGATCGCAAATATCGTTCGGTGATAAACAGATATCCCTAAGCTAATTAGAAATGCCTTGGATGATGATCTCGACGATTAACGGACGTTAACTAACTGAAACGCTATACATATATATATATATTTATCATCTGGAATATTTTTTTCAATTAAGCAGCCAAGATTGTTGAATTATTCTTATTTCGAATTTCTTTTATAAATAATTGGGATTGAAAATTGTAATTGCGTGTAACCAATATTCGAGGAATTTGGAGATAGATAATATTATCTCGCATGTGCGTAGGATTGAACGAAATTTTTCTTCTTAGGGGCGATTCAAATCTTTTATATATAATTTACGCGGCTATGCGATTGGATTATCATCGATTGGAAAAATTTATATCAAGGTCCAAGATGTGTACACAATATTGACTCGAGGCTGCGTTTTGTCATTGATAAACGGGTGAAATAAAATTCGTCGTGCGGAAGAAAGATAGATATCTGTTATCTAGAAGAAATACGTACATAGGAAACTTAACCTTACTCAAAGGTTAAGTACTCGGTATACTCGGACTCAGAGATTCGAACACTTTTAACGAGTCTCTCGAGAAACATCGTACAAAATTCCTTCCCTCGACGTGCTTAATCCACTCTCCTTCTTTCTGTATCGAAAACGAAAAAGAAAAATGATCCATAAATCGTATATTTACGAGAGAAGAAAATCCAAATATTCTTTGTTTTTCTATGGCTATCGATCGAGTAAGAGCGTTTTCTTTTTCTAGAATAATTGGATAAAAAGAAACATCACGTCGAATAAAATTTCCACAACCCTCTCTCGATTAACGTTGTATCGAAAACGAAAGAAAAAAGATCGATAAATCGTATATTCACGAGGGTGAAAAGAAAGAAGAAAATCCAAATATTCTTTGTTTTTCTATGGCTATCGATCGAGTAAGAGCGTTTTCGTTTTCTAGAATAATTGGATAGAAAGAAATATCACGTCGAATAAAATTTCCACAATCCTCTCTCGATTAACGTTGTATCGAAAACGAAAAAGAAAAAAGATCGATAAATATATATTCACGAGGGTGGAAGAGAGAAGAAAATCCAAATATTCCTTCTTCTATGATCATCGATCGATTAAGAGCGTTTCTTTTTTCAGAATAATTGGATAAAAAGAAACATCGTCGAATAAAATTCCTACAACCCTCTCTCGATTTTTTCTGTATCGAAAACGAAAAGAAAAAAGAGATCGATAAATCGTATATTCACGAGGAGGGATCGAGTCAATGTCTTCTTTTTCCAGAATAGAATAATTGGATAGAAAGAAACATGGAACAAAATTCTCTTGCTCGACGTGCATTAAATTTTTCCATTGGATTTATATTAGTTAATCCAGGAAACATTCTACCTCTTTCCAAAATAGTTGTAATGTAACCATTTATACGTGCTTCTTCCAATACATTATTCAACCATTTAGATATACTTGGATATGCATTCATAAAAGATTCCAAAAATTCATTGGCTATTAATTCTTTTAAGTTCATCTGCACAACCCTCTCTCGATTAACGTTCTTTCAGTATCGAGAACGAAAAGAAAAGAAAAGAAAAGAAAGATCGATAAATAATATATTCAGGAGAGATCGAGTCAGAGCGTCTTCTTTTTCCAGAATAGAATAATTGGATAGAAACATCGTTACACATCGAACAAAATTCCCTTCCCACGATGTGCATAACTCTTGATTAACGTTGTATCGAAAACGAGAAAGGAAAAAACCCATAGTATAAGTATAGAAAGAAAGAAAAGTAACCACAGTATATTAGTGAATAGTATATTCACGAGAGAAGAGAATCCAAATATTCCTTCTTCTTCTATGAAAAAGAAAAGAAAAGAAAAAAAAGATCGATAAATAGTATATTCACGAAGGAGAGAAGAAAAATCCAAATATTCCTTCTTCTTCTGCAGCGTCTCTTTCTCTTCCTTTTTCAGAAAGAAAAAGCCGGATTTGGAGTGATTGGATGGAAAGCGAAACGTTAAAGAGAGGGACAAGGATTCGATGTATCGCGAGATAAATTCGATCGTCAGCGGAACGGTGGAACGGTCATAGTTACACGTGACATTTCACGATCCTATCCGAAGGTAGCCGTGTTGCTGAAAACACGGCTGTTCGCGAATTTTAACCGTACAAACAAACTCTCCCGGATTATAATTAATACCGTATACGGTGATTTATTATTGTTTAAACGGCCGTAACCACTTCACTTTCCACCTTGCTTATTGTTCGCGAGAAAGGAACAGTCGTTTGGTTATCCGTTATTTAAAAATAACTTGATTTATCGCTTTCGACCGGTAGTGCGAATAGCGCTCCTCTCGTCTTTATCTTTATCTCTCTTTCCCTCTTTCTCTCGAGGATGCTCACACGCTGCGTACGAAAATATCGCGGAAGAAAGGTAACGAAAGGTTGGAAAAGGCGGGAGAGGTTGGAACGCGTGTATAATTACGCGTTGTATCTAGAGAGAGAGAGAGAGAGAGAGAGAGAGAGAGAGAGAGAGAGAGAGAGAGAGAGATAGAGAGAAAAAGATATAGAGTAAGTGA
>NW_025222687.1:1261461-1278175 GCF_014066325.1 Apis laboriosa
GAGAGAGAGAGAGAGAGAGAGAGAGAGAGAGATTAAAGAAGGGTGGGAGGAAGAGGGATGGACGGTGGAAGAGCGGATCGGTGAAAGACAAGGGGCAAGACTTGCAAGGGAGGAGGGGGAGGGGGAGTGTGGAAAGAATGCGTTCTCTGGAGGAGAAGGTTGCGGGCTTGTTCTCTATGAGGACGCGTCGAGTCACCGATGATCGGAGGCCGACCTTAACTCTAGCACTCGAAACGGGAGCATCGTTTCTAAATGCGTCGTTCGCGACACTCTTTGAAAGCCGTGTTATTGCGACCAACAAACGCCGCTGAATTAACCTTGTTTTACCGTAGCTCGTGGACACGAATATTGTGCCAATACTTGTGGCCTCTCCTCCGTACACTCCTCTCTCGGTCCGCTCCTCTGTCGGTAAAGAGGAGGGGAGAGAAAAAGGAGACGAAAAGAAAAGAAGGAGTAATTATCGTTTTTTCCCATTTCTTTTTCTTTCGCGTGCGAATATATTGACGAACTTTCTACGATTTTTTTCCTTTTTCGTGAATGTATCGATTTAGTGAAGAGAAGGAAAGAAGAAATATTCTTACTCTGCGATCAAAGTTATTAAATTTTCCCGCTAATCCACGTTCATTTCCTTTTCTTTTTAAATGTATTTGTTTATTAAAAAGAAGAAAAGAAAAAATACTTTCACCCTGTGACTAAAGTTATTGAACTTTCCTGTTAATCTACCTTCATTTTTTTTCCTTTTTAAATGTACTCATTACTAAAAAAGAAGAAAAGAAGAAATATTCTTATCCTGCGATCAAAGTTACTAAACTTTCCTACGTTAATCTACGTTTATTTTCTTTTTTTCTTAAATATATCTATTTACTAAAAAAGAAGAAAAGAAGAAATACTCTCATTTAACACATAATCTTCATTTCCTTTTCTTTTTAAATATATCCACTTTAAAAGAAGAAAAGAAAAAATACTCTCACTCTGCGATCAAAGTTACTAAACTTTCCTTAATCTAATTAAACCTTCATTTTTTTTTCTTATACTCATTACTAAAAAAAAAAGAAAAGAAAAAATACTCTTAAATTTTTAACTTATTAAACTTTTCTGTTAATCTATATTTATTTTCTTTTCGTAAATGTACCCATTTACTAAAAAGAAGAAAAGAAGAAATAGACTCTCGTCCAGTTTTTCCTCATCCCTGCGACCAAAGTTTTATTAAACTTTCTATGTGAATTTTCTTTTCTTCCTTCTACCTATTTACTAGAAAAACAAAAAAAGCAAAAGAAAAGAAAAAATACTTTCCAATCCAGTTTTTCCCACTTTTCCTTATCCTTCGTCAAAGATCTTTCCTTAAACTTTCCTATTAATCTACCTTCATTTTCTTCTCTTTTCAAACATACCCATTTACTATAAAAAAAAAAAAAAAAAAAAAAAGAAGAAATACCCTGCGATCAAAGTTATTAAACTTTCTTGTTAATCTACCTTCATTTTCTTTTCTCCTTCAACAACAAAATAAAAAAAAAATACTCTCGTCCTTGCCATCAAAAAGTAATTAAACTCTCCTGTTCAATCCATCTTCGTTCTCTTTTCTTCTCAAATATACCCATTTACTAAAAAACAAGAAAACAGAAAAGATAAAATACTCCAGTTTTCCCCATCATCATTCCTCATCAAATACAATACCCATTCACGTTTCCATTTATAATAAACCATACCAGAAACACGAATAACAAAAAGTACCAAAACTCTTCTATTTCTCTTCTAACGTTCGCGACCTGTTGTTCCGGATATATCAAGCTCGAGCGCACATACATACATACATACATATATATATACACACTATTGCCAAATCGTGTAACATCATAGAGCGAAAAGAATGGCCGGATCGATCGGGGCGAATCGACGTTCGCCACTCGACGTTCGGTAGTCGGTCAGTGGAGCGACCGAGGGAGCGCAAATATTTGGCCAGCTAGATTTCAGACAGGTTTTTCTTGGCAGGTAGGAACTGTGCACTCGGTGCTCTCGATAGAAAGACAGACAGAGAGAGAGAGAGGGGGGCGAAAGGTCGAAGACGAGGAAGACGAGAGATGACAAGACAAGAGGCGTTATTATTACATTTTCGATATCGGTGTGCGGCGGCGTTCCCTCCCCCCCACCTGTGGCTTACGTAACGCTTGCTTGTGCCGAGAAGCAAACGAAAATGAAAGTAAAGTAAGCAAACATTCCTCCGGGCGAGAGGAGAGACCAACTACCGTTAACCTGCCGTCAACGAGGTTGGAGGGAACCGGATGAGGAAGGTGGAATCTTTGTTTGTGGTTGAAAGGCGCCTCTTCCTCGCTTCCTGTTCTTTCATTTCGGTTCGAAATTTGGGGGTTAATTTTTTTTTTTTTTTTGGAAAGAGTTTTCCAAGGAAATTTTTTTGGATTAAATAGTGATTCATTTCAGGTTATGAAAATAAATGAAATGTGAATGGGGAAACGTGAGGGAAGTTAGTTAGACTGAGAGAAAAGAAATTTTTAAGGAAATATAATGGTTTGAGGAAGAAAAAATCGTAAGGTGTATTCTGACGCGTGAATTCGATGGAGTTTTCAATGAAGGAAATTTTCGGGATTGCAAAGTTGTAAATGGAAGAAAAGAAAATCTTTGAAAAAATTAAGAAAAATTTTAGGAAAAAATTAAATGGAAGAAAATTTTAGAAAAAATTAAATGGAACAAGAGAAAATTCTAATGAAGGAAATTTTCAGGATTGCAAAGTTGTAAATGGAAGAAAAGAAAATCTTTGAAAAAATTAAGAAAAATTTTAGGAAAAAATTAAATGGAACAAAAATTTTCGAGATTGCAAAATTTTAGAAAAAACTGAATGGAGCAAGAGAAAATTTTAGAAAAAATTAAATGGAACAAGAGAAAATTCTAATGAAGGAAATTTTCAGGATTGCAAAGTTGTAAATGGAACAAAAGAAAATCTTAGAAAAAATTAAGAAAAATTTTAGAAAAAAATTAAATGGAACAAAAGAAAATTTTAGAAAAAATTAAATGGAACAAGAGAAAATTCTAATGGATTGCAAATTGTAATTTGCAGGTTGTATTGTAAATGGAACAAAAGAAAATCTTTGAAAAAATTAAGAAAAATTTTAGGAAAAAATTAAATGGAAGAAAAATTTTCGAGATTGCAAAATTTTAGAAAAAACTAAATAGAACAAGAGAAAATTTTAGAAAAAATTAAATGGAACAAGAAAAAATTCTAATGAAGGAAATTTTCAGGATTGCAAAGTTGTAAATGGAAAATCGTAGAAAAAATTAAGAAAAATTTTAGGAAAAAATTAAATGGAACAAAAGAAAATTTTAGAAAAAATTAAATGGAACAAGAGAAAATTCTAATGGATTGCAAATTGTAATTTGCAGGTTTCATTGTAAATGGAACAAAAGAAAATCTTAGAAAACATTAAGAAAAATTTTAGGAAAAAATTAAATGGAAGAAAAATTTTCGAGATTGCAAAATTTTAGAAAAAACTGAATGGAGCAAGAGAAAATTTTAGAAAAATTAAATGGAACAAGAGAAAATTCTAATGAAGAAAAATTTTCGAGATTGCAAAATTTTAGAAAAAACTAAATAGAACAAGAGAAAATTTTAGAAAAAATTAAATGGAACAAGAGAAAATTCTAATGAAGGAAATTTTCAGGATTGCAAAGTTGTAAATGGAACAAAAGAAAATCTTAGAAAAAATTAAGAAAAATTTTAGAAAAAATTAAATGGAACAAGAGAATGATGGAATAATGAAGGAAATTTTCAGGATTGCAAATTGTAATTTGCAGGTTGCATTGTAAATGGAACAAAAGAAAATCTTAGAAAAAATTAAGAAAAATTTTAGGAAAAAATTAAATGGAAGAAAAATTTTCGAGATTGCAAAATTTTAGAAAAAACTGAATGAAGCAAGAGAAAATTTTAGAAAAAATTAAATGGGACAAGAGAAAATTCTAATGAAGGAAATTTTCGGGATTGCAAAGTTGTAAATGGAACAAAAGAAAATCTTAGAAAAAATTAAGAAAAATTTTAGGAAAAAATTAAATGGAAGAAAAATTTTCGAGATTGCAAAATTTTAGAAAAAACTAAATGGGACAAGAGAAAATTTTAATATGTAAATTCGATGGAATTTTCATTATACGAAGGAAATTTTCGAGATTATAAAATTGTAAGAAACTTAAATGGAACAAAAGAAAATGTTAGAAAAAATTAAATGGAACAAGAGAAAATTCTAATGAAGGAAATTTTCGGGATACAAAGTTGTAAATGGAACAAAAGAAAATCTTAATATGTCAATTCGATGCAATTTGCATCGTTGGAAAGAAATTTTCGAAATTATAAAATTAGAAACCTAAGAATCTAGAAAAGAAACAAAAGAAAATTCTAATACGTAAAATTTCAAAATTGCAAAATTTTAAAAAAAATTAAATGGAACAAAAAAAATTCTAATATATGAATTGGATGAAATTTTCATTGTACGAAGAAATTTCCAAGATTACAAAATTGTAGAAACCTAAATGGGACAAAAATCCTAATGTATAAATTCGATACAATTTGCATCGTTGGAAAGAAATTTTCGAAATTATAAAATTAGAAACCTAAGAATCTAGAAAAGAAATAAAAGAAAAAATCCTAATATGTAAAATTGCAAAATTTTACAAAAGAAAATTCTAATATGTGAATCGAATGAAATTTTCATCGTACGAACAAAAATTTTCGAGATTGCAAAAGTTTACAAAAAGCTAAATGGAACAAGAGAAAATCCTAACGTGTAAATTCGATGCAATTGTAGAAAAGAAATTATAAAACAGAAACTTAAATGGAACAACAGAAAATCCTAAAATTCGATGGAATTTTCATCGTACGAAGAAAATTTTCGGGATTACAAAATCGTAGAAAACCTAAATGGAACAAAAGAAAATTCTAAACGTGCATCGTGGGAAGTTAAATAGACTAAAAAACAAAAAAACAAAAAAAAAAAAAGGATAGAGTTTCCATTGTACAAAGAAAATTTTCGAGATTACAAAATCGTAGAAAGCTAACTGGAACGAGAGAAAATCCTGTCTTGTGTAAATTCGTTCGTGTGAAATTTTCCAAAATCATAAAATTCTAGAAATCTAAATAGAGCGAGAGAAAATCCTTATGTGCAATCCCTTTCAAAATGGAAGTTTTCGAGAAATTTACAAAATTACATATAAAAAAAAAAGAAAAAGAAAAATCCCGACGACGAGAAAATTTTCCCGTGGCAAGAAAATTTTCCACAGATCCAATTAAAACGTTAACAACGTTCTCCCCTCTTCCGGAGATCTTAAATAATGCAAAGAAGAAAAAGAAAAGGAAAAAAATCTCGACGTGCAAATTCGCCTCATTCTCGTAATGCAATGGTCTGGAAATAGAACTCGCCGCATAACGGTGATGTAATTGATGGTGAACGTGTTATTATTCCGTTAAACTTATTTTCCCGGCAATATATAAAATTAGAATGGCTAATGAGCCGGAATGAAGACAAATGGCGCGGTACAAATTTTCAAACGTTTCGACGTTTCCCAAATTATAATGGCATCCGACCAACGAATAATAATATATACGTGTACATATACACATATATATATACACGCGTGTACAGCGTGTAGGCGCATCGGCGATAAAAGTAAAGGGCAACGAGAAACGAGAGCGACAGAGAGAAATGCCGTGAGCGACGAAAAAGGGGGAGGGGAGGGGATGGTGAAGGTGCTACGCGGTGCTCCATTTGAGCAACTCCGGTGAGCGCTTCCTAATCTCCAGAAAAATGGTGACCCACCATGCCTCTTTCTTCCTTCCTTCCTTCCTTCCTTCCTTCCTTTCTTTCTCGAGTGTGTAACGCGATAAACACGACTAGCGAGAGCTAAAGAAAAAAAAAAAAGAAAAAAGAAAAAAAAGTTGACAAATTGCGAGGAATTTCTAAAGATAAAAACCCGTAATTAATGATGTAACCGGGAGGAATTCGGTTAAAAATTTTTCTTCTCTTTTCAATATTTCGGACCGAGATAAATATAAAAAGAGAAAAAGAGAGGGGAAAAAAAGTACATTAAAAAGAATCGCGTGAGTTATTATTCGCAGAATATATCGAAGTGGGATAATTTATCGAGGGATAAATTTTTTACCCGAAGATCGTTAAAATTTGTGTCGTTTGATTTTTTCTTATTTTTTTTTTTTTGTATATATTACTCTTGTTTGCGAACATGGTGTAAAAAGATTCTTGCGCAATTAACAACTAACGTAATTGTTAATGTTTACTAACCGAATAGAAGAAGCGTTTTACAAAAGAATCGAGCACGCATATACATATACATATATACATATATATATATATATATATGTATAATGAATTTTTTGTTCAATGTGTGAACACGTTTATTTAAATATTTCCGTAAAATCATACGTTACAAGGTTTCACTCAACTTTCTCATAATATTACTCGCACAATGTGGTAATAACTTTTTCTTATTTATCGAAGGAAGAATTACATCCGCGAAAAAAAAAAAAAAAAAAGGAGAAGAAAATCTCTATTTTCGAGAAGCATGGCAGGCGATAATAAAAATATATAAAAAAAAAAAAAAAGAAATTCGCAAAGTATATTGACCTCTTGGAGAGGAATTTTTGAACAGCGAGGTAAGAACAAACGATTCGCTCGAAAATATCCATCATCTATTTTTAAGCGTAATTCATCTTACGTTGACGCGTAATTTTTTTTTTTTTTCTTTCGAAAAAATAAACATCCATTACAGCGCGCGAAACACTCGATCCGCGTCGAGAGAGAAAGGAAAGGAGAAGAATTGCAGACAGAATTTTCGAAAATTTCGCCCGTCTGGGGAAAAAAAAAAATCGATCGCGCGAGGATTTGGAAGGAGGCGGTAGGTCGCGGCGTTCCACTGCGTTCGATCTATTTTCTCGTAAGTTAGTCACTTGACCAAAGCGCGGTTGGCTTCGAGCCACCTATTGCACCTTAGCAACCTCTTCCTAACTTTCCGGACCTTGCTCCCATTTCTCTAAACCGAGGTGAGGCCGCCTAAATAGATTTGCATCTCTCGCCGAGACCGACCGACTATTTTAACAAAACCTGACCGTACGCAAAATTCGCACCAGCTGAACACGTATACACAGTTCGAATATACGCGCACACATATATATATATATATATATATTTTTATTCGAGGAATTTTTTTTCTTTTCTTTCTTTAATCTTCGTTTCAACTTATTCGCGTTATTTATTTTATTAGCGAAACATGGATCCGTTTCTCAAGGAATCCGAATGCAAAATTGCTGAAATCCCGATTTCACCGACACAGTTTCTCACGGCGAAACGAGAGCCGGCCGGTTAGGCGCAATAAAATCGTTTCCCTCCCTTTTTCCGTGTCGGTGGCACGACCGGTGATGCCCTTAAGACATTTAATACGCGGGCGTCGAAGGCCAATTTCTAATCCCTTGCGCGCGAGACTCAAGGATAAGAGAAAACGCACGGCAATCTCCTTGTTTCGGCCGGGAGCAAAAAAAAAAAAAAAAAAAAAAGAAGAGGAAGAAGGAAAAGAAAAAAAAGATCTTCGAGAGAAGGAAAAACGAGAGTGAAAATCGTCTTGGATGACACGGTGGTTTCCTCTAGTAGACGTAGCAGGATGAAGAGGAAGAGAAGAAAGAGGAGAAGAAGATGAAAAAGGGAGAGAGAGAGAGAGAGAGAGAGAGGGAAAAAAATGATCGTTCCGAGGTAACTCGACAAAAACTCAGGCAACTTCCTTAAACCTCTTTGACAGTGGTAACAATAAAAACAAAAAAAAGAGGGGGCGGAGGAGGAGGGAGATGGAGAGAAGAGAGAGAGAGAGGGTTGGTATGGATGTAAAAACTCTCATAATCTTGGTATTGTGACTGGTAACGGGCCGAATAATTTCCAGCCGGTCGCTCGTAAATGCCCTCGTAAACGCCTCGTAATGCCATGGCCGTGCTCCTTTTTTTGGCCCCTGTCTTTCGACAGGTCTATGAAAAGAAAAGGAGGGAACAGAAAGAAAAAGAGAGAGAGAGAGAGAGAGAGAGAAAAAAGGGAGTTTCGTTTGCACTTTTCCTTTAGCTTCGAGTTAGAACCGAATGTTGCGTATTTCTCGACTTTACAACAATTGCCCTTTACAAATATCTTTCGGCAAGGTTATTTCGATCCTTTCCAACGTCGAAATTTCCTGCCTTTCCACTCCTCCTTCTTTAAAATCGGAAATCCCCTCCCTCTAAAAATCTAAGCGGAATTTATTCCTTATACATATATATATATACACATAGAACTTGGAATTTCTTTAAATTGACGAGGAAAACAATAATTGGAAAGTGTCGTGGGGAGGGAGAAACTGGCGAAAAAAAAGTAATCAAATTTTTTGTAGCCTTAGCAACGATCGGGGGCAAAGATAATTTCTCACACAGCGAAACGACGACGACGATCGTAAAATTTCTACAAACACGGAGAACACGGTGAGGCGAGAATCGGGAATTGGGATTGGGACAAAATTTTCTCTACCCTTCTTCTCGCGTCTCCTTTCTCGTGTTTCGCCGTGTATTCTTCTTCTTCCTC
Source organism: Apis laboriosa (assembly GCF_014066325.1). Classification (NCBI taxonomy): domain Eukaryota; kingdom Metazoa; phylum Arthropoda; class Insecta; order Hymenoptera; family Apidae; genus Apis; species Apis laboriosa. Next base: position 1,270,062 of record NW_025222687.1, read on the forward strand.
ACACCTCTTTTCTCACCTCCTTACCGTGGCCGGTTACCAACCGGCGACATCGTTTATGGCCATGCCTAAGTTGGCCGAGGCTACATTTTACGGCGTTTCTGTCTTAGATGGTTGTTTGCTATCTATGCTTCTACTATCTACTCGGGGCCCAAGGTTGCAACTTTGTCGCGCGCCGATTCTCTTCCAATGAGCTTTAACCCTCCTCCCAACGGTACGTTTGCTTTTTGCGTTTCTTCCATCGACTCTGTCCCGACGGGAAAAAAGCCGTGAGGCGACGCGTTTGAAAAAACCAATCGCGTTTCACACGATTACGTAATTGCGCGGTTCGATCGATTAAGGTATCGACGATTGTATTGAATACGAAAAAAGAAAGAGGGAGAGACACGATCGATCCTCGCTATGCTATATACCGAAGATTTATATTACATATCGAAACTGCCTTATTTTAACCAATCCTTGATCCTTAATCGAAAACGAGAAAGCTTTCAAGAGGAAAGAAAGTTAAAGGAAGGAGCGAGGAGAGGAGAAGAAGGACGCGTTACGGAACGAATCACGTTAACGTAACACGTAATTGGTAACCGAGAGCGAGATAGAAAAATTCTCCTTCCGAGATGGAATTGTACCGCGCGAACAAAGAATGTTTACACGATTTATACACGTTTCGAGGCGTGACGATCGATCGAGCAACGTTTCGTTCGACGATAAGTCGAATGCGTCGAGCCTGCCTAGGAAAGGATCGATCAATTTTCGCGCATCATTCTCGAAAAAAAAAAAATTGGTTCGACGAGAAATTGTCCACCAATATTAATCTCGTCCCTACCTAGCGTTGGTTGTCTCGTCTAATGATATTGCGTAATCCGCGTTAGCAATCGCGGACGTAAATAGCAGCAGGCGTTAAACGCATTTAACGAATTTTAGCACGGCGCTCTCTTCTTCTCGCCGCCGGTTAATTTTATTGCACGGCAGCATATAACGTCGAGGCAACATTATGCGCGGCTCGAGAGATAAGAATGTAGATTTTTCTTATGCGCAAAAAAAAAAAAAAAAAATGTTGCGCTCGTGTATAAAAATGATTCATACTAATTGGTGCTATATTATCGACGATGAAAATCGACTTTTTCTCTCTCTCTCTCTCTCTCTCTCTCTTTCCTTCCTTCTTCTTCTTCTTCCTTTCCCCCCTCTCCAAGATTATTATTGAAATAGCAATATCGTTTCTCGTCACTCCTACGAGCGTTATATCAAAAAAAGAAAAAAATATGCATCGAAACGAACGGAAGAGAAAACCGACGGCGGCGTCGCAGATGTCGCCACGGGCGGGAAGCGTTTGAACATTGCTGCACAGATAGATATACACATACACATATATATATATATATATAAAACTATGTAGGGAGTGTGGCATGCATAATGTAGCATTAAACTATAAAATATAGATATAAAATACGCTTCTTATTAGTGGAACACATCTTCTGTAACGAGTACAAAAAAAAAAAAAAAAAAAAAAAGGGGAAAAAATTGCCAGAAGCGTGGAAAATACACATTATCATTATTATTCTCCTTCCAACTGGTCGACGAAACGAAACGAGACGAGACGAAAATCGTTCCAAGATTCGAATAGAGGAACACGTTAATAAGAGAGAAAGAGAGAGAGAGAGAGATTCGATAACAGCCTCGTGTTGAATCTTAGCCGCGTATGCACTATGCACGGAGCGCGAGCCGTACGTGTATACATACGAGGGAGGGGGGGGGATTGCGAAATTGGGTCGGCCAGAAATTGAAGCTGATCCGCCTCTGTTCTTCTCGCCGATCAACTGCGACGCGCGAGAACGAAAATTCATCGATAACAACGCATCGAAAACGCTTCGTAAAAAGTAAAGGAGAGAGAAAGATACGTTCATCTTTCTCCAAGAATAGAATAGAATCGTTTCGAGAAGAAGAAGAAGAAGAGAGGAATAAAATAGAAAGGGAGAAGAAGTTTATCTCGATCGGCGTGCAGATAGAATTTACTCGCAACTCGAGGCGCGCTCGTTCACGCGTGATTGCAATAGCACCGACAGTGGGGCGCGTGCGTCGCTGCGATCAAACGTTGGAGAGACGCGTATAACACGCAACGCACCGGGTATAAGTAGGCCACGGTGCTTTCACACGATAAGACCTTATCAGAATGTACGCATACGCGCCGACGACTATTCGTCGTGTTTTCCTCCTCCTCCTCCCTTCCTCGCTTTTCTACCAATTTATCTCTCTCTCTCTCTCTCTCTCTCTCTCTCTCTCTCTCTCTCTCTCTTTCATATTCCATATTACATATTTCCTCTTTATTTATTTTATTTCTTCCTCAAGAAACTTTGAAGAAAATGGGTGGTTGAAAGTATGTTTTTTTTCTTCTTCCCCTTCCACGTTTTTCTACCAATTTATCTCTCTCTCTCTCTTTCTTTCATATTCTATATTACATATTTTCTCTTTATTTATTTTATTTCTTTCTCAAGAAACTTTGAAGAAAATGGGTGGTTGAAAGTATGTTTTTCCCCTTCCTCGCTTTTCTACCAATATATTTCTCTCTCTTTCTTTCATATTCTCTCTATTTCTCTCTTTCTTTCATATTCCATATTACATATTTTCTCTTTATTTATTTTATTTCTTCAGCGAGAAACTTTGAAGAAAATAGGTGGTTGAAAATATGTTTTTCTTCTTCTCCTCCCCCTTCCTCGCTTTTTTACCAATTTATCTCTCTCTCTCTCTCTTTTTTTTCATATTCCATATTACATATTTTTTCTTCATTTATTTTATTTCTTCGAGAAACTTAACAGAAGAAGGGATAAAAATTTCGGGTTGAAAGTATGTTTTCTTCCTCTTCCTCCCTCTTCCTCGCTTTTCTACCAATTTATCTCCCTCTTTTTCTTTCATATTCCATATTTTTTCTTTATTTATTTTATTTCTTCCTCGAGAAACTTTGAAGAAAATGGGTTGAAAATATATTTTTCTTCTTCTCTTCCCTCCTTCCTTCTTCCCTACTTCGCTTTTCAATTTATCTCTCTCTCTCTCTTTCTTTCATATTCCATATTACATATTTTCTCTCTTTATTTATTTCATTTCTTCAGCGAGAAACTTTGAAGAAGGGATAAAAATTTCGGATGCAGGTTTTGAGATGAAAGTGGATGGTTGAAAATATGTTTTTCTTCTTTTCTTCTCCCTTCCTCGCTTTTCAATTTATCTCTCTCTCTCTCTCTTTCTTTCATATTCCATATTACATATTTTCTCTTTATTTATTTTATTTCTTCCTCGACAAACTTTGAAGAAGGGATAAAAATTTCGGGTTGAAAGAATGTTTTCTTCCTCTTCCTCCTCCTTCCTCGCTTTTTTACCTCTCTTTCTCTCATATTCTCTTTCTTTCATATTCCACATTTTCTCTTTACTTATCTTATTTCTTCGAAAAACTTTGAAGAAGGGATAAAAATTTCGGGTCTCGATGGAGGTTTTGGGACGAGAGGGGATTATTTCATAAAATAAGGAAGAAAGTTGATTCCATGATGCTCGGCAATTATTTATTTTACGGTTGAAGAAAATTGCAATTAACCTTTAAAGGCTCTATCATCAGTCGAATGAAATGTCACCTGGTCACGAAAGCACAATTTCACAAGTAATCTTTGAAAATCTGACGAGACGTTGCATATATATATATATATATATATATTCAATCGTTTCTTTTCCCCCTCCACTTTCGTTGCTTCCTCCTCTTCACAGAGCCTCCCTCGCGATGAAACCCTTCCCACGCGCGGAAGGATCGTAAAAAAGAAGACGAAAGCCGCCGCGTGAATGAAAGCATCCCCCCCCTCTCTCGTTTCCTTTCCATCCCCTCCCTCAAGAACGCTTTGAGAGAGAGAGAAAAAAAAAGTAAAAGAGCGGTCCACCTGAGATTTTTGCCTCCCTCGAGAGCACGTGGTTTGATGAAATTTTTCCCATTTGTCGATGCAAGCAGCAATCGATCCTCTTCTTCTTCTTCTTCTTCTTTTTCTTCTTCTTCTTCTTCTTCTTCTCCAATTTTAAACATCATGGAATATTCGCTTTCTTTCTTCTTTACACTGTCTCTGTTAATACTCTGGAATTTTTTCTTTTTCTTCTTCTTGCATAGTTCCATTATCGTTAAAGAAGAAGAAAAAAGAAGGAACGATAGGTGCGGTTCGAATCGTTTGCACCTGCTTTTTTATGCATTTAAACAGGATCGTTTCGTATGCAGGCGGAATATAATCATCTAATCATCTTGGTATACGCTTAGAAGAAAAATAATCGAATAATAATAATATAATAATGATATTATAATAAATATAATAATGATATAATAATAATAAATATATATATATAATGTTATACATATAATAATAATATAATAAATATATATATATTAGTATATTATTATATATAAATATATAATAATATAATTAATAAATACAATAATGATATAATAATGATATAATAATAATAAATATGTATATATTATTATATTATTATATATAAATATATAATAATATAATTAATAAATATAATAATGATATAAGAACTCGTTTTCGAGCGTTATCGATGCTTGGAAAACAGTACATGTCTAATGATCAAATCCCCCTTCCTCTTTCTCCCCTTCTCTCGAAAGGCGAGGAAAAATTGGGAAGATATACTCGTCCAGTTTTCGAGAAGTAACGGGCCGAGTTGAGAACCGCTGAAGCGAAACTCGTTCGAAAATATAATTTCGACAAGGATGCAAATGACAATTGGGGAGAGAGAGGCGGCTGCCTTTTCGAAGATCGTTTCGAAAACTTCCTTTGTGCGAGAGAACCTTTATAGAACCTATATAGTTATTCCAGAAACGAGGGAATCCCCTCGTTAACCCTTTATTTATATATATATATATGTGTGTGTGTGTATATATATATTTATACCTGCACTGTTTGTAATTAACGTTTACGACGTTTCCTGCTCTCTGGAAAGTTTTCCAACCTGGAAGGAAACGATTATTGCTCTCTCTTTCTCTCTGTCTTCCTGTTTCCACGCTTTATTGACACCCGAGGGATCAGTTGTTGCGACCAATTCGAGCAAAGGGAAAGGGTTCAGAGAAGGAGAGGAGGAGGTGGAGGAAGAGGAAGAAGTCCCTTTTGAAGTCCCTCCACGATCCCTTTGCAATTTTAACGGTCCAAGGTTATCTTTTTTTCCCTCTCTCTCCCCTCCACTTCGCCATTTTCTCTCGGTAAGAGGAAGGAGAATCGATCGATTCGACTCGACTCGTCCAAAGATGTTCGAACGAGAGGAGGAGATTCGATGAAGAAGGAAGAGATGCGTTCACCCTTCGTGAGAGCTCTTTAAAGAAAGGGAAATTTTTAAGGGAAAAGTTTAAAAATTAAAAATTAAAAATTTTATTTATTTTATTTTTGATGAGAAAATTTTTAATTTTTCGAAATAAAATAATCGTTTCGAATTTGTGTAATAATTGTAAATATTGAAATTTTTAATTCCCCTTTTTAAACGAAATAAAGCTCGGTCACGTTTCGATAGTTGGGAAATATTCCGTAAATTTATCGAGAATCGTTTTCGATTATTTATTGTATACGAAATATCTATTTTAATTTAAATTATCGTTACAAGATTTTTATTTCTTTTATTTTCTTTTTCTTTCTTGTGAATTAAGCTTAAAGTGATTAGCTTCAGGAATTTGTCGATGATTTACTTTCTATTTACTTTTATTTCAAGGTAATGCATTTTCAATTCGCAAAACTTTTTCGAGATTATGTTAAAAATTAATTTTGTTCATTACATCCGTTCATCTCATATTTATGGATTAATTCCACAAACTAATCTTATATTGTAACATATTATTATTTCTATGATTGTTTATTTATTACGTTTTGAAAAATGGATAAATAATATTCCCAACTTCAATTTTTTTTTTTATTTCAATTATTGTATATTTTTATATATCTGTATTTTCTTTTTTATCTCTACAATAATCGTGACGTTAATTTTGCTTGTGCATTTAGTTATATTTTTATTATATATTATACATACATTTTTTAAGAAACAATAAATTGTATATAAAAAGCAGTATCGTATTTAATTTAAAAAATTAAATCTCCGTGTAAGCTCAAAATCGAAAAGGAAAATAATCTTGTCCTTTTTTAGTTAGGCAGCTGTCGTTCGAATCACTTTCACAATTTATGGATTTCGTTTAATCTCCTCTTATTAGCAAGAGCGCGATATCGATTCGTTTCTCACCTCTTTATTTCTTTAACCAGCAAATAACAGGAAACTTGTTGAAAACAAATGAGATATTCTGAATATAATGAATTCCTCCAAAACTATTTCTCCAGAGACAATGTTAACCTTAGTTCAAAAGAAATGAAATTAACTCGAAGATGAAACGAAACGAATCAATAACAGAGGAAAGGAACGAAATCGAGGAATAAATCGAGATAATCCGATAATCGACTCCTTCCTCTTTATTTATTTATTTATTTATTCCAAGAAATAAGAAGAAAGAGATATTCTGAATCTTATCAATTCCTTCAAAACTATTTCTCCTCAGACAATGTGTTAACGTTAATTCAAATTTAGGAAAAATTACATTACACGAAAAAAATAAAATTAACTCGAGGACGAAACGAGACGAATCAGAGGAAATTGAAAGCAACGAAATCGAGGAATAAATCAATAATCCAATGAATAAATTATAATCCAATAATCGACTCGTTTCTCATCTCTTTATTTATTTATTCCAGGAAATAACAAGAAACTTGTTCAAAACGAAGGAGACAAGAGATGATCGATCTTATGAATTCCTCCAAAACTATCTCTCCTGACGTGTTAACCTTAATTCAAGTTTAGGAAAATGGTACTTAAAAAAAAATAAAATTAACTCGAAGACGAAACCGAATCAGTGACAGAGAAGACTGAAAGCAATCTGAGGAATCTGAATAAATCGAGATAATCGATTCCTTCCTCTTTATTTATTTTATTCTCAAGAAATAACAAGAAATTTATTCAAAACAAAAGAGATATTCTGAATCTTACGAATTCCTCCAAAACTATTTCTCCTAAGACAACATATTAACCTTAGTTCATATTTAAAGTAAAAATTACATTATACGAAAAAAATAAAATTAACTCGAAGAATAAATAACAGAGAAGATTGAAGGAATAAACCGAGACAATCCAACGATCGAAAAACAAAGAAAGAAGAAGAAATCAAGAAATCGTGCGTTCCACAACTGGTGGAGATAACGCGAAGGGTCGAGAGAGGAGGAGGAGGAGGAGGAGGAAAGGACTGAAAGAAGTGGAAGGCACCTGATCGAACGAGGAGAGTAGAGCGAAGAATTTTCTCCAGTACGCGCGCGCGCGCATGCGTCCCTGGATCGCGTGGACGTGTTAACTCGTTGTACAAACAACAATGCAAAGACCTTGAGACCGCAGTGGTGCAAGGCGTCGAATGTAAAACGTTCACATAACATTATGAACATTACATAATGATCCGTAATGCCGCTGCAATGCCGCCGTGCCGCGTCTGGCCTGACTCGATCGGCCGCCGATCGAGAGAGAGAGAGAGAGAGATCTCCTCTCCTCCTCTCGTCCTGTCCACGAGGAGAAGGAGGAGGAAAAAGAGAGAAAAAAAAAAAATTGTATATATCATCGTTTATCTCGATTACCTCAATTAACGACACTTGTTCCAAGGCGGCGTTCAAAAGTCCAGGAAGAAGAAAATCTCCTCCAACGAAATCTCCTCTCTCTTATGCCTCCACGTGTCGATGGTGTCACAACACGGCTCTCCAAAAAAAAGGTGAACAAACACCTTCTTTATCTCGTACTCGCGTTAATCGACGAGGTATTCCGTGATACGAGAGAAAAAAAGAAGAAAAGGGAACACCGTGGCCGACATACTCTTCTTCTCCCTCGAAGGGAGAAGAAAATTATTTCTTTGACTAAACGAATCTCTCTACCTCTTTTATTTACACGGTAATGTAATAATAATTATTCAAGTATATACATATTATTCAAGTAATAATATATATTCAAATATATATATATTATTCAAATAATAATATATATTCAGGTATATATATATATATATATATATATAT
>NW_025222687.1:1278631-1283631 GCF_014066325.1 Apis laboriosa
TAATAATATATATTCAAGTATATATATAATTATTCAAGTAATAATATTCAAATATATATATATAGTATTCAAGTAATAATATATATTCAAGTATATATATAATTATTCAAGTAATAATATTCAAATATATATATATAGTATTCAAGTAATAATATATATTCAAGTATATATATAATTATTCAAGTAATAATATTCAAATATATATATATAGTATTCAAGTAATAATATATATTCAAGTATATATATATAATTATTCAAGTAATAATATAATATTCAAATAATAATATATATTCAGGTATATATATATATATATAGTATTCAAGTAATAATATATATTCAAGTATATATATATTATTCAAGTAATAATATATATTCAAGTATATATATATATATATATATATTATTCAAGTAATAATATAATAATTATTCAAGAGTAATGAAGGGCAAAAAATAAGAGGAAATATAGAGGAGGAGCGACATATAGCTACGAAGAAAAATTATTATTATTCGATTGTTATTATTGTTCCATTTACCCGGTTTCTCTTTTTAAAAGAAGAACAACAAGTAAGGCTAGCTCGACAATCCGCCTTCATCGTTCGATTCGATAGATTGCGTCGACGTTGACTTTCCCCCCCTCCTCCTCTCTCTCTCTCTCTTGCAACCGAGCGACCCATTGTTTCCAGAAGCCTACTGTATATCGTTCTATATTCCAAGGAATACGTGTATATTTCTTCTCCTCCTTTCTTCTTTTTCCTCTTCGAGACGAGAACAGGCGACCTGTTCGCTTTGCGAAAGAGAGAGAGAGAGAGAGAGAAAGAGAGAGAGAGGCCTATTATCCGCGAACACGTTCCGTGGAAAAGGGATCGCGTTATCGGGCATCGTTAACTCGACGTTGAAAATTCGTCACGAAGAAACGCAAGTGCGCCGATTCTTTTCACGATTCTAAGTCGGCTGGAAAATTCAGCGAAAACAATATAACCTATATATATACATATATATATATATATAAAACTATACATATACATATATACATATATACATTATATATATATGACTATACATATTATACATATTATACATATACATATTATATATATACGACTATACATATATATATACATATATATATATATATATAAAAGAGAGAGAAAATATTGGCAAAGGGAATTAATCGAACGATTCGATCGAGTAAACGAAGGACAGAGAGATTATTTCGATCTGTGTATGCAGGAAAATTATTGTTACGCAATAATAATATTACGTGACAAGGATGGCTTTCCTTCTTTTCTTCTATATATTTCTCTCTTTATTATTCTCTATACGATTATTCTAAATGCTAATTGGGAGGGAAAAAATCTCTCTATCTCTCTCTCTCTTTCTCTCGAACTCGAAAGAAGCGGCGTCTCGCTTCTTTCCGCGAAGACGAGACGGTACGTACGTACGTACGTGCAAAGTAGAAGGTTACCGTATGACATCAGCCCACGCTATTGCTACACTCTATTACCTCGCGAAGGAACAGATGATATCCACCTTCTTTCATCCGAATTTTCTTCCCTCGATGGAGGCGGAGAGAGGGGAATGGAACGATTTCCGTCTCTTTATAGTTCTTTCTTTCTTTCTTTCTTTCTTTCTTTCTTTTTGCCTCCTTCGAATTCGTTCTTCTCGTTGCGTTCAATTCGTATTGTATTCCGAGATTGAAGGAACGGAAGATCGTTCGCGTCGAGATTTTCCACGTGGATCGATTTTAAATTTCGTTCGCGAGATGTACAAAGAGAGGCGTAAGCAAAGTAAAGAGAAGCAAGTTTGAATGGGTAGAAATAGAATGGCACGATAGTATGAGATAGATGAATCAGTTTCGTGGGATGAATTTATTCGAGCAACGGTGTTGAGAACATCGTTCGATTAGGGCATTTTTTACGAGCGAAGAAGAAGAAGAGGAAGAAAGGAAAAGAAATAAGAAGAAAGAAGAGGAAAAAGACAAGAAAGAAAGAGAAGAATGAAGAGGAAGAAGAGAAAGAGGAAGAAAAAGAAGAGGAAAAAGAAGAAAAAGAGGAAGAAAAAGAAAAAGAAAGGAAGAAGAAAAAGAAAGAAAGATGTATTCAAAAGGAAGTTTCTTTGCGAACAATGAAAGAATAATATTCGATAATGGTATTTTTTTATATTGCGAAAGAAGAAGAGGAAGAAGAAAAAGAGAAAGAAAAAGAGAAAAAAAAAGAGAAAGAAAAAGAGGAAGAAGAAAAAGAGGGAAAAAAAGAGGGGAAAAAAAGAGAAAGAAAAAGAAGAGGAAGAAAAAAGAGAAGGAAGAAAAAAGAAAAGAAAGAAGAAGAAGGAAAAACAAAAAGAAAGAAAGACGCATTTAAAAGGAAGTTTCTTCGCGAGCAACGAAAGAACACTGTTCTTTCCTTATAATGGCATTTTTTTACGAAATTCATTCTGAAAGAAGAAGAAGAGGAAGAAGAAGAAAAAGAGAAAGAAAAAAAAAGAGGAAGAAGAAAAAGAGGAAGAAAAAAAAGAGAAAGAAAAAAAGAAGGAAGAGGAGGAACAGGAAGAAGAGGAAAAAGAGGAAAAGGAAGAAGAAGAAAAGAAGAAAGACACGTTTAGAAGAAGTTTCTTCGCGAGCAACGAAAGAATACTATTCTTTCCTTATAATGGCATTTTTTTACGAAATTCATTCTGAAAGAAGAAGAAGAGAAAGAAGAAGAAAAAGAGAAAGAAAAAAAAGAGGAAGAAGAAAAAGAGGAAGAAAAAGAAGAGAAAGAAAAAGAGAAAGAAAAAAAGGAGGAAGAGGAGGAACAGGAAGAAGAGGAAGAGGAAGAAGAAGAAAAGAAGAAAGACACGTTCAAGAAGAAGTTTCTCCGCGAGCAACGAAAGAACACTGTTCTTTCGTTATAATGGCATTTTTTTACATTCTGAAAGAAGAAGAAAAAGAGAAAGAAAAAAAAGAGGAAGAAGAAAAAGAGGAAGAAAAAAAAGAGAAAGAAAAAAAAAGAGAAAGAAAAAAAAGAGAAAGAAAAAAAAAGAGAAAGAAAAAGAGAAAGAAAAAAAGGAGGAAGAGGAGGAACAGGAAAAAGAGGAAAAGGAAGAAGAAGAAAAGAAGAAAGACACGTTCAAGAAGAAGTTTCTTCGCGAGCAACGAAAAAACACTGTTCTTTCCTTATAATGGCATTTTTTTACATTCTGAAAGAAGAAGAAGAGGAAGAAGAAAAAGAGAAAGAAAAAAAAAGAGGAAGAAGAAAAAGAGAAAGAAAAAGAAGAGAAAGAAGAAGAGAAAGAAAAAAAGAGGAAGAGGAGGAACAGGAAGAAGAGGAAGAGAAAGAAGAAGAAAGGAAGAAAGACACGTTCAAGAAGAAGTTTCTTCGCGAGCAACGAAAGAACACTGCTCGATAATGGCATTTTTTTACGAGTATTCAAGAAGAAGAAAAAAGAAGAAAGAACGTAAAGGAAGTTTCTTCTTCGCGAGGAACGAAAATCGTAAAGGCGCGTAAATAGATATATATCCACCTGTGCGCGGCCAGCTATTATTAGAACAACGTGTGTATGAGAAAACGTTACGCGTTACGCGTTTTATCTGGAAAGATACATACGTATGGCGACGCATTATGAATCGAAGATTTAACAGTCGAAAATTTACTTTGACAATTTTTCGTCCGAGTATAACAACCATATAAAAAACCATAATAATAATCCACAAACAATTATAATTCACGATGAAAGCTAATTATAACCAAGCTAAATTCCAATCTCAACCATTTTCATTTCTGAAAAATCCCCGTTCTTCCTTTTATTCGTTTTAATCGTCCTCGATTAAGGAAAGAATCACATGGAAGCACAAAATGTAACGGAAGGAAGAAAGAGTAGTCTCACGGTTTTAAGAAAAATTTACACGGTTTTATCAAATTGGGCGAAAATATATCTATCAATGTGAGCACACGTACACACACGTACACAACACACGTACACACTGTGCATACGATTGCACAACCTTGTTCTGGTTTCAGAGACCGACGACGCCGTATCTTTCCACGGAGGAGAAACCTAAGTATTTTTTCCTTCTTTTCCCCATCAATCGTTTTACTTTACTTTATCGCGACATTACGCGTCAATTTAAAGGAGCCTCTTCCGTTCCGATATACTCCCCCTCCTCCCCCAGTTCTCCTCGACACCTCATCGATACTCCTCCCGAATTTATAACGAATTATAAATTTCCCCTAAAAAAGGAAGAGAAGGAGGAAGAAAACGTTCGTTATTAACACGTTGTTGCGAAACCGTCGTCGATTCGGCGGTTGAAAACGTGCACAACGAGCGTACTCGAAGCAGGAAGACAAAGCGTCATAAATGACGCAAGTCCGACGATGCAAGAGCGAGATGGAAGGATTTTTCTTTTTTTCCTCGAACGGGGCGCGGCCGTTCCGAGGAAATTCCCATTTTTCCCCCTCCCCTATACTTTCCTCCTCCTCCTCCTCCTCCTCCTCCTCCTCCTCCTCTTCCTCGAGGAAAAATTACAAGAAGATGCCTGGGAAGCCCGAGCGCAACAATAATTGATCTCGTTCTTCGAAATCGAAGCGAATATCGAAGAGAATCGGTGCACGATCCGGCTATCATGACTCGAGCGGATATTTATCGATGACGAGCACGCGCGTATATCTACTTTGTACACACGCGTATCTACACGTACGCGCATCTAAGAAAATCGTTCGAGATGATCGGTGAGCTCGAGTGTATTATATATATATATATATATAGTATATAAATGATGGAGAAGGCAACCTTGAAAGGCGACCATCTCTCTGTCTCTCTCTCTCGCTCGAGCTTCGTCACCTCCATCACCTACGCAGGAGGAGGAGGAGGAGGCGCGTGACGCGCATCGGTGGTCCAACTACTGCCGGTAGCGTGGCCGGTAGCGAGAGAGCGATCGGTGTGCGGTTTATTCAACGGTAGCGGTAGCAGCAGCAACGATTCAGCAACACGTGGATCGGGCGACCGCTGCTAATGGAAAAGGA
>NW_025222687.1:1285170-1290170 GCF_014066325.1 Apis laboriosa
TCTCCTCCCCCGCCCCCGCTCCCTCCTCCTCCTCCGCCACTTCCTTCTATCTTTCGCACGTAATGATAAACAGCCGCGTGTTCCCTGTAACGATTACGCAAGGCGTTTGGCCTTCTCGACGCGCTTTTAATTTAGACCGCACCATAAATAAATAAATAGTATCGAGAGCCCGATAACTCGACGCCAGAGAATCGGGCCCGCCGCCGCCGCCGCTGCACGAATAGCGCCACGAATCGAACGCGCGCGAATTAATTAATTAATTAATTAAGTAATTAATTAATTAATTTCCTCGGCAATTATTACGCCGACGCGTGATAATAATAATAATAATAATAATAATAATATACGCGCGCATAATATTTGATTAATTAATCGAGGAAAAGAAGTTTTCCACCTTTTCACTCGGATCGATTCGATTCGAAGTATTAATGTTATTAATTCTCCGATAAGCGCGTATAAAATTAGGCAAATCAGGTATACGCAATCATATTATATTTTCCACGAATGTCGCGAATATTTATTATTCGCGTAACAAAAGGTGGAGGAAAAACACAACGCAACGTGCACGGATGAATTTGTTGTTTACCGATTCCTTTTTTTATTTATGGCGCGTAAAATCAACTATTTTTTAAATAGTTCCTTTCGAGTGTTCGTTTCGAGTCACGTAAACGTTTTGAGTTAACGCGGTATCGAGGCAGAGGGATATATATATATATATATATCGATTGATCGAAAAAAAGAAATAAATAAGCGTCGCCGATCTCGTAAAAAAAAAAAAAAGAAGAAAAAAAAATCGTCGATTTCTCTCACCGATCGAATTAATCAAAGCCGAGGGGAGGATGACGACGCCGAGGGTGGAAGAACGGTGACCGGGCCCCCTACAACCGTCTTCTTCCATCGTGCGCCGTCTCAAATCGCGAAATAAAAGCGAACGAGGTCGCGTAATGTTCGTACCGAGGCTCTCGTACGAACGTCGTATCGACATTTTCGCGTTATCCCGGCTTCGATTATTTCAACTCTTTGTTTTCCTCTTTGTTACGCTCCTTACGATCGAAAGAAAGAAAAAAAAAAAAGTGAAAAGAAAAAAAAAACCTGCAATTATAGCCGGCGCAATTAATTATAACGTTTGAATTGGCGCTGAGAGGCCAGAGTCGTATTCAACGAATTTTCAATTGTCTCTGATCTCAACGGAGTACCCCCGCCGATCACGTGAAACGGCAATTCTAATTTACGTAACGAATATTATTGTGGATTGTTTCCGAAACGTTCGCCCCTTCCTTTCTTTTTATCAATATTCCATATCCGAGAGAAGCTCGCCTCCGTGCACGGGGCGAGACAATAAAAAAATATAAACGTCGATTCTCTTTTGTTTGAAAAAAATATTGGCGGTACGCCAACCGATTATTCTCCTTCCAAAACACGTGTGTTGTGTAGCTGGACTGCGGATGTTTACGCGTTTATAGAAAGAAACAAAAAAATGTAAAGCTAAAAAAAAATATACGAATATATAACGCGTACGAAGATATGGAATCTTTATATATATATATAGATTGAATGAAAATTGTGCACATTACATGCGAAAATAACGATGATGGCTCGATAAGAATGGCTCGGTAAGAATGAAAACTTGATGTTAAAATACGAGTATCGTGATAGCGAGGAAGAGCATTCGAGAGAGAGAGAGAGAGGGAGATTAATCGCGGCGCAACGCATATCGCATCAGCTGTTTCTCGACCTCCTTTCGTACTCCGTCCCTCGAAGCGAAATTCGTCTACCGCTCTAAGTATAGCCAGGCCGTGTGCCGTAATCTTCGGACACACACAGCGTGCGCATCGTTGACCGAATCTACCGAATGGCGTACAATAGCTGCCCGCGTACGAGCCGGCCGCGCAGAGAAAGAGGAACGACGACGAAACAATCGCATACCTGGTGCACCGACTCGAATTCAAGCCGCACACACCAGTCGGCCATGAAATTCTTTCGAGGAATGTTTATAAATAGTACGAATGAAAAGTAAAACGTTCGCGAGCTAAAAAGAGGTTTCTTTAATGAAACGAATCTAATACGAGTCACGATGAATGAAAGAAAAGAAGAGAGAGAGAGAAAAAAATCGATTATATATATATATATATATATATATGGAATTCAATACGTTAATATTTTCAAAAGTTTCGAAAACCTTTTGAAAAGTCTCGTTTTTAATCCAACGATAATAAGAATGATTAATAAGATGGGACGAGCTAAATATCGTAATCAAAGTAAACGCGAAAGGAAGCTGGAAGCAGTAGGTGTTTACCAGCGAGTCATTCAAGCATTTCACTATCGATCACGGCTGAAAGCGTTTCCGATGCATAAATGGAGCAACGACATAATTCTCCGGATGAAAAAGAGGTAGATACTGGCAATACGTACGCGCGATACGACGGTGGCGCGCGCCGACCGATTGGAGGAGGATGGTCGCGGGCCAAAAAGTTTTTTAAAAGGAAAGAGGAAGAAGGAGAGGAAGAAGAAAGCACGTGGGAGTTATAGGTGGCGCGGAGAGGAGAATAGACGCGGGTTGGAAGGTCGGCGAGAGAGCGAGAGAGAGAGAGAGAAAGGAAGGGGGAGGGTGAAGGGAGATGGTGAAAACGTAACGTTCTATCTGGTCGACTCGCGGGAGACTGAAGAGGCGCGCGCAAGCGCGTTCGCAAGGAGGATCGAGGCGGAGTAAGAAAAGAAGCGGGAAAGACAAAGAGTGGGAGCGGGAGGGATGAAGGGAGGGCAGTGAAAAGCAAAAGATAAAGTTTCAAAAGCGATGATAAAGAAAGACGGAAGAGGCGTTGAGAACGGGATGGAAATGACTACACGCGAGAGGATAGACACGGTGGACATGCACGCACACGCGCACACGCGCACGCACACACGGGAGAAAAAGGCAGGTACAGGGGAGGACGAACGGAAAGAACGGAAATGTTGGGTGTTGCAAGGTGTGGGGAGAAGGCAGGGGAAGCGGGCAAGAGAGAGAGCTGGAATGAAAGGAAAGAGGAGAAAGGAAACGCGAAACGAAACGAAAGAAAGAAAGAAAGAAAAGGAGAAGTTTACGAGGGTCCGCGCGGAGCTCTCTCGCTCCATTCTTACGTATTACGTGCACGAGCACGAGCGGAGCCTTGTATTACACCATTACCGTGACAAAGAAGCCTGCTATCGAGCGACGAGGATGAGAATAAAAGAGTACGGAGAGCGGTTGCAATTCTCGGTGTGTGCGTCGCGTGCGTGTGCACACTGGGAAACGAGAGTACACGTACACGTATATATTGCGCTAGACGGAGAAACGCGAGAAAGAAAAGGCGGAAAACAGAGAGAGAGAGAGAGAGAGAGAGAGTGGGAGTGCGTAGAAGGAAGGGAGATAGGTAGGGAGGGAGGGAGGGAAAGAGAAGAAAAAGACGGAGGAAAAGAAGATAGAGACAAAGTGTGTATACTCTTATCGTACGACAGTTGGTGCATGTGCATCGTGGAATACAAACACAGGCTCCACACGTGAATCGAGGCGCGTTTGTAACCGCGCACGCACGCATACACGCATACACACGCACACACACACAACACGCAAGTGGAAGCGAATATATAAACGTACACGGAAGGAGCAACACCTCACAAACGTGGCCTAGGCAAGAGAGCTATTTGTAATGTAATAGTGAGAGCACCAGTGGGGAAAGGGAGAGTGGAGGAAGGTGGTGTGGTAGGTAGGTGGAGGGGCGATATGGTGGGAGGAAAGAGTAAGCGCAGGAAAGAGATAGGTAGAGGGAGAGCGAGTAAGAGAGGAAGAGAGAAGAGAAGAGAGGTGCCACTCGACGAGGAACCAATACTACGGTCCCTTTACAAACCAACTCACGAGGCTCGCGAGGTCTCCTCTCTAGCGTGAGTATTCCGCCGCCAGTTCTCGAGAGAGAGAGAACCGTGCTTTTCGGACCCTCAACCCTTTCTGGCCTCGCCTCTAAGCCACGGGGCCCACCTGGCCTCTTCTCTACCATCACCACCACCATCACCACCACCACTACCACCACCACCACCACCACCACCACCACCACCACCAACCACCACCACCACCATCGCCGCAACCATCGTCGTCGTCGTCGTCGTCGTCGTCGTCGTCGTCGTCGTCGTCGTCGTCGTCATCGTGGAGAGTCACCACTACCACCGTTACCATTATCGTCACTGTCACCGTCCTGCCACGTTCCGATCGGTGAATAGTATATACGCGCGTTTCGACCGGTATTCGTGCACTACCACCACCATCACAATCGGCGAATCGCATCAACCACCACCATCGTCACTACTACTGCCGCCGCCACCACCACCACCACCACCACCACCACTACCACTACCACCACTACCATCTCTCGTCGACTGCCCAGAGTCTCTACCTCTCTCCGCGTTTACCTAGGACCAAGCAGAGGAAGAGAGAGAGAGACAGCGAAATAGAGAAAGAGAGAAACTGCCATAGGCTGGACGAGGACAGAGCGGTAGAGATAGAGATAGAGAGGGAGGGAGAGAAAGAGGGAAAGAGAAAAGGAGGAAGGAGAAAGAGAGAGAGAGAGAGGTAAAAGAGTAAGAGAGGGTCCCGGGTTTGCGCAAAAGTTACGACGGAGCGAGGAGCAGTGAGACACACCGCGGAGACCGGAAGAGACCCTCTCTCCCTGAAGAAGTCCTCCTCCGGCCGAGCGCGAGAAAAAGAGAGAGAGATCGCGCGCGAAAAACATATATCGTTGGCCGATCGCGAATACACACGTGTGGTGGTCGCTTCTGTGCAAATAGAAGAAGAAGTGTGCGCGTGCGCGTGTGTGTGTGTGTGTGTATACCCCGGCCGCGCACGCCGCTCGCCCGCGTGTGCGCGTTGTTCACAAGCGAGTGAGAAAACAAAAATTCGTGAAAGCCAATCGCGGCCGACTACTTGTCAACGCGACGTTTTTATCGCGTTTGTCGTGGCGATCCGTTGCCGTCGTTACACCGATCCTCATTGT
>NW_025222687.1:1292670-1352327 GCF_014066325.1 Apis laboriosa
GGGTCGGTGAAAGAAGCGAGCGTGGTCTGGTTGACTCGCGGACTCTGCTACGTGGAGAAAGAGGAAAAGGAGAGAGAGAGAGAGAGAGGGAGAGAGAGGGAGAGGGAGAGAGAGAGAAAGAGAAGAGAGAGAGAGAGAGGAGGAACTGTCTCTCTCTCTGTCGAGGACACCAGTTGCGGAGGACAAGTTTGAAAGACGATCCGGATGTGGCTGAATCCACTTGTTATCTTTCTCAGCCCTAACGAGATCGCGTATTTTTCCAATCTTCCGACTGCTACCACCACTACTACCACTGCTGTTGCCGTTGCCGCTGCTACAACTACTACTTACCACTACTACTAGCGCTACTACTACTACCACTGCTTCGTTCTACCACCCTTCCAACCTCGAGACTCGATTTTCTCTCGCCGTCGTGGTGTCTCTCTCTCTCCACGATAAAAATCGATCCTCGCCTCGTCCTCAGATCTGGCGAACAGACGTTAACGCTCTTTTACAATAAAAGCTCCGTGAACGGTGGACGGAGACACGCGGACGGAGCGCGGAATTAAAAGTGCGCTTAAAAAGGTTAGCGGGATAAAAAAGGCGCGCGCGCGAAAGGATAAGAGAAAGGAATAGGAGCCACCTCCGAGTCCTTGAGAGTACCCAACGGGTAAAAGTGCCGCGCTCGGAGCCAGCCGGTTGACCCTGGCCAGCCAACGGAGCAGACCCCGTTGGAAAAAAGTTCTCCGCGTCGTTGTCGTCGTCGTCGCCGCCGCCGCCGCCGCCGTCGTCGTCGCCGCCATCGTCGTCGTCGTCGTCGTCGTCGTCGTCGTCGTCGTCGTCGTCGTCGTCGCCGCCACGATCCATCGAATCGCGTCCATCGAGTCGTCGTCCCCGTTTCGAGAGAACTTAACGTTTTCACGGAGCGAAGAAGAGAAAGAAAAAAGAAAGGGAGAAAAGTGTGCGGCGGTGATCATGAGTCACGGTACCGAATTACGCCCTTCGGGATGATGATGATGATGATGATTATAATGATAATGGTGATGAGAATGAGGATGAGGATGACGATCGCCATGACGAGATCGCGCGTGTGATAAATACGCCCTTTACGTGCCACGTGCGTATCGAAATCGAGAGCGAGCCTTCCCCCCTCTGCCCCTGTCTCCCCCCCTCTCACCTGAGTGCAAGCGATATCGATGATTCGCGGAAATCGGTTCGAATCGGCAACAGCCTCGTTTCGAAACGTGGAGGACGACATTCGTGCGTGTTTCTGGTGAAAAGAAGAAGAAGAAGAAGAAGAAGAAGAAAAAAAGTGAGAAGAAGAAAATTGTGTGATAATTCCATAAGTGCCGATTTACCGATTTTTCTCATTGTCGTCTCGTTCCATCCGATCGATCGGATCGGTTAATGTTCGACCGTCTCGAGTCCGCGCTCCTCCAACTACGTGGTGCGATTTGTGGTGCCGATCGGTGGTGATACACGCTCCGGTACATCAATGTATGTCACGTGCATGTACCGTCCTCGTCGCCGCAATCACGGGATTTCGGGTCGTCGGCTCGTGGAGATGCTTCGTGACTCCTCGAGAGAGTCTTAAGGGAAACACCCGCCGACCGCCGACCGCCTTTCCTTGGATACCATCGTTATTGGATTAATTGGATTACGGACGATTCGGAACAACGACAAACAAAGGTGAGCATATCACGCGCAAGAATCGCTCCTTCGTTTCACCGATTCGTATATTCTCGTTGCGAACCACAACTCTGGCCCCTTTCTCTAATGTAATTTCGACGAAACTTTTTTACGCGTCAAATACACACGTGCGCGCGATTCCTCTACACGGTACACTTATCTTTGTTTGGTAAATTCTCGCTTCGCGAAATTTCGTTCGTCGCATTATGAAGTCGTAAAAAGAAAAAAAACAAAACAGAGAGAAATGAAGCGCGTCCTTCGCTTATAACAACTTCATATATATATATATATATATATATATATAAAGCGTGGAAGCGTTCGACGAAAATGAAAATTGGGCAAGTTCAAGGGGAAATATCTCGATTGTATATTTTCCCGGGCTCGTATAGATTCCTCGTTCGACTGCGAACGATAACGAGGGAAATTATCGGAGCAGTGAACCGGCATTCCTTCGCGATTGGGCGCGAGAGACCGCGCGAATCGAGGCAGCCGAATCAATTCCACGTCTCCACGGTGAAGAGACAGGTATAGATGGATTTCGACGGATCCGGGAAACGCGATCGAATTCGCGCGAGGTTTGAATGAAAAATTTTTCTCATTTCACGTAATGTATAAATATATATATATAGTTGCAATATTACGAACCTTACATAACATATTTCGAGCTACGTCTAATTGCGTAATTCAAAAGTGGAGATATTTGAAAGTATGTCGATATATACATTTCTCCTTCCTTCCCCTATTCTTTTCTACGCGTCGAAACATCCATCAGAGTCCATAAGAGTCCCGATCAGCGGAGAAATTTATTCTTGCTTCGAGGATTGGAAGAAGAAAAAAAAAAAAGCGATTTCAAATAGCCGTTGCGCGAAACAGGGACGGGATTTGGATACTTTGCGAACATATTATTCGGCGCAGCGAGGAATACGCAACACAATTTCACCAACAACTTCGTCGTTGTCCTTGCCGTTTTTTTTCTTTTTATTGGCCATTGTTGTCCTTCGCCGATATCTTGGCAATCTTCAGAAAAGTTTCGAATACAGAGAGAGAGAAAGAGAGAGAGAGACTCGTGTTGACTACTCGTTTCGCGTAGCGGCATAAAAACGTTTCTTCCGAACGTGTAATTCAAGTTCAGGTGTTCCATGGTCGCGTATGAACGTCGGTTGCGCAACTGTTTTTAAAAGAGAGAGAGAGAGAGAGGGAGGGAGAGGAGGGAGGGAAAGGGGAGGGAAAAAGAAGTAGAAGAAAAAGAAGAAAAAAAGATGGAGGAGGGACTTCTCGCGAGTTTCTTACAGTGGTGGTCATCAATGGCTCGCGATGACGGATCGTAAAGAAAAAGCGATCTCGAGTCAAGGTCGGGCTCGTCGAAAGGCGTCTTTACGTTCGCCATTTCGTATTCATGTGGCCATTATCTGCCGGATATATTTATGTTGCGCTCTCGGATAGTCGGTGCATATGGAACTCGGCGCGAATATATCTATCCATCCCCGAATATCTGGGAAATAACTTGCAATAACAAATTCTCGACGGAGAGTGCCGTGAGGAGTTTGAAGCTTCGAAATTTCGTGTTCACTTCACTCGCGGAAGGAAAATTTTTCTTCGCTCGAAGATTATTTCAAATATACTTCGCGCGTGTGTACAAAATTGATTACAATACGTGCGAAACATTATTATCATTATTATTATTATTATTATTATTATTAATCGACGTAACATCCGCTAATCTAAAAGACAATTATCGAACGAACGTGAGCATTCCAACGGCGACGAGTTTACGACGGCTACGTGTATCCATGCGGAGAAATTTAAATATCCGCCCGCGAGTAACTTTTTCAAGCGTTTTCAAGCATTTTCAAGCGTTTTCAAGCGTTTTCAAGCATTTTTAAGCGTTTTCAAGCGTTCTCTGTCGTTTCTCATCGAACTGGCAACAACGGCAAAAGGGAAACGAAACGAAATGGGATGAAAGCCGAACGACGAATCTCGAATCCAACTTTTCTTTTTTTTTAACCGTGTTACGTGGTCGTTGATTTGACCATCGAGCGAGCGAGCGATTTCGATTCATTAGGGAAGGGAATGGTTAATTAACGAAGAAGCTGTGACGCGTGATCGATGGGGCGGCCGCTATCTGTGCGAAAACAATGTATCTGCGCGAAACCTCTTATACATTACATCCGATCTATCGATATCCGTTCATCGCTTCCGATGATCGATCCGACTAAATCGTTCGTGAATCACGTCCGATTGATCTTACGTAACAACGCTTGGTTTACGTTTCTTCCATTAATTACGGGCGACAGACAGGCAGGCAGGCAGGCAGGCAGGCAGGCAGGCAGGCAGGCAGGCAGGCAGGCAGGCAGGTAGGTAGGTAGGTAGGATAGGTGCATTTCCTTTCTCTCCTTCCACGTCCCGTGCACAATCGTTCGATCGATTATTCAAAATATTCCGTACATTTTGTATTTCAAAAGCTTATGTAACGATTATTATACGCGTTACGCGCGTTGCAAGAAGAGAAAATAAAAAGATGAAGGATTTCACCAAAGTCGAAAAAAAAAAATATCTGGCTCCTCGAGATCTCGAAACTAATTCGAACCCTTCTTTCTTCCTCTTTCACGTACGATTTTCATCTAAGGATAATCGTCGAATTAACAATCGGAATTCGACGGGCGCGGATTAAATCGAAAACGGGAGACTGCAGCAACGCGGTCGGGCATTATCGCTCCTATAGAAATGTTCGCAGTTGATAACAACAACTCGATTATCG
Organism: Apis laboriosa; assembly: GCF_014066325.1. Lineage (NCBI taxonomy): Eukaryota > Metazoa > Arthropoda > Insecta > Hymenoptera > Apidae > Apis > Apis laboriosa. The sequence goes on from NW_025222687.1 coordinate 1,297,097, forward strand.
CGGCCCGATTGTAACTAATATAGGTGCCGCGAGATAACTATAATCACGTACGGTACGCGCCAGCCACGTACCGGGTGTGCGTCTTTTCATTCCATCTTTCTTTTTCCCTCCCCCTCTCCCCCCAAAATATACCCCCACATGAATTAATATTTATTGTACAAATATTCATATACATAATATTGTACAAATTCTCTCTCTCTCTCCACTTTCACGCATCTTTGCAATCTTCAGTCCATTCCCCCCGTCCCTTTTCCCGACAATTATCTCGAAAAATAAACCCGTTAACCGAATTAATACGCTCGTCCCCCTATTTTTTAAAACTCGAAAACAAACAAGTGAAAAGAAGTAAGTAATGGCAACAACGCTCGCGTTGAAAATCCGAAAAGAGAAGAGAAATATATCGATTGAATTCGATGGGGAGAGGGAAGGGGGAGGGGCTCTCTCTCGACTCTCGTTTTCACCTTCCACGGTCTCCTCTTCCTTCTTCCTTCGCTCCACGCACACAACACACGTTTCTTCGATGAGGACGGCAAGGCGATTTATTAAGACGGTGATTCGGTGGCTACACGCGTTTCGATGTGTAAGGGCACACGTAAGCGCGTTAAATAAAGTTGCAATTAAAAGAGCTAAAAGCTGCGGCGCAGCGGCGGCCCGACTCTCTCAAGGCCTCGGGCCTCGCCGGAGCGTACTTCCGCTTCTGATTAGCTTCCTCTTTTCCCACATCGTTCCACAGTCGACGTTCTCTCTCTCTCTCTCTCTCTCTCTCTCTCTCTCTTCCTTTCCTTTCTCTCGCTCCTCTTTTTACCCTCCTCCTCCTCTTCTTCCTTTCTTCCTCTCCCCCTATCTCCACCCGTCTCTCTTATCTAGCACCGTGGGAATCCGCGCGTGCGATTCGCGCCGCGAAACAGAAAGAGAGAGAGAGAGAGAGAACGGATTCTCGAGTTCTCTCTACCACTTTCGCGCATCTTTGCTGCTTGATCTTCAACCCTCCTCTCAACAATTCTCTCGAAAAATGTAAATATACTTTTCCAATTCCGTTCCATTCAGAGTTATTCATTTTACTATTCTCTTAAATCTCGTGGAAGAGAGAAGTTGGGAGAAGAAGTTGGAAAAATCGAGCGTGTTACGTAAAAAAAAAAAAAAAAAAAAAAGGAAAAGAACGTTTCCCCGGGCGAAATGGAAAAGATCGGCTGAGCGAGGAGAGAGAGAGAGAGAGAGAGAGAAAAAGTTGGCCGCGCCGATTTTCAACGGTTCAAGTGACGACGGTCAGGCGAAAATGTTTCGCTCGCCGGCCGTGCACTTTCACTCCGGCGAAGCCGAGTTTCGCCGAATCGGCGGATACGAATTACACACCGCCGACTACAATTCTTCTCTCCGCCACGGCGTCCCTTCGGTTTCTTTTCTCGATCGATCTCACGATTTTCACGGTCAACGCGGGATTAAAACAACCGGAATTAATAAATTCCTTCCGCCCCCTCCCCCTCCTCTCCTTCGCCGAACGATCCTCTTTTTCTCCTTTGCGCAGGGAGGGGAGGGGAGGGGAGGGGAGGGGAGGGGCTCGAAAGACAGGAGGAATTTTCCTCCGTTTCGAGGCGAGTCGAGTCGAAATGGAAACGCATCGCGTCGCGACCTTGAACGGTACTCCGCTGCTCGTCGCATGTTGGCGTTTCGAGAAAGAATTTGGTCGAATGGTAGTCACGTATAGTACGCTCGATTGCGAAATATTCTTCGGGTTATCTTTCAATGAAAACGTGCCGTTCACATTCCTTCCTCGGCTTCTCCTCTCTCTCTCTCTCTCTCTCCTCTCCTCTCTTCTCTCGAGGAAGGAAAAATTTTCTCTCGAAAAAATGGCGGAGGGAAGGCTCAAACGCTACCTCGACAAAGATTCTCTCCTCTCCTCTCCTCTCCTCTCTTCTCTCGAGGAAGGAAAAATTTTCTCTCGAAAAAATGGCGGAGGGAAGGCTCATCGAGATTCGAACACTTCTCCACCACGATTGTCGTCCACCATTACGCACCAACGTTAGAGATCCCTGAAACAGAGCGATGGAATGTTATGCCCAACATTTTGCAAGGGATTACGTTATCCGCGCGCGGAACCGTTTTCACCCACGCGATCGTCGAGAAAACAACGTAACAACAACAATCTCCTTTCTGCCCGGTTGAAAAGTCAATTACCAACACGAATATACTCCACTCGCCTACTTTTCGAGTGGAACGAGTCCCCATCGCCGTTCAAAGAGGAACGATACGTAATAATACCGAGAGAATTTTCCCAATATCGATCCTTTTTTGATCGAGAACGAGTCGTACAGATATCGATATATTGTCCTCTTTCGACGTTGTTATATATATATATATATATATATGTAATAATCTTGGAGAGAAATTATTATTATAGAAGAAAGAGATGGAAAATATACCGATTCCGATTTCTGATATTCTGGACAAATTTGGAAGAGGCGTGAATCGCGGATCCGCTGCGATTGGTTATTTTCCTCTCGTTACCGAGGCCCGTCGTGTGCCTCGTGGCGATTGTAAATCTTGAGGGGGCCCGCCGAGTACAACGGCGAGTAACAGCGGCCGGCCACGAGTATACACGTCGCCCGCCAACCCTTTCTACCTTCCCTTTCACTTTCATCTATCGCGTATATATATATATGTATATATACATATATATATATATATATACATATACATATATACACACACGTTTCGAGGCCCCACACGCTTTCAGCCGCCTCCTCCTCGCTTCTCGCTCGCTACCCACTTTGCCCGCTGCTACGCGGTGCGACGCGGTAGAAAAATGGGAGGAGGGAGAGCAGGGCGGGAGGGAGGGAGAAAGAAATTATCGCTCGAATCGGCCTTCGGGGATCGATTCGATCCAACTTTGATCCGAAACTTTTCCTTCCAACGACTCGAGAATAACCTTTCTCCCTCTCCCTCTCTCTCTCTCTCTCTCTCTGGAATAATAAGCGAAACGACGAGGTGTGCGCGCGAGACACCACCACAGTCACAATCACAATGATCGGTGGAGGAATGGTGAAATTCGAAATGGTGGCTCGAAATGGTGGAAGAAACGGACGAATATCCCCGGCTCGACTTTCTTCGCAAGTCGGATGAAATATGGCCGGTCGAGTTGCGAGTTTCGTACGACAGTGAAAGTGTCCCAATTCTCGGCGGAGAGAGAAAGAAGAAAGAAGTTTCCGAAAACAGAGGTTGATGGAGAGAGAGGGAGAGAGGGAGAGAGAGAGAGAGAGAGAGAGAGAGAGAGAGAGAGAGAGAGAGAGAGAGAGAGAGAGAGAGAGAGAAAGGGAGAGGGGAGGGGGACGCGCGAACGCGTAACCGATTGTCGGAAACGTAAGAGTAACGTGTTAGAAGAACCTGTTATTCGCTACGTTCGAAGACAAATATAGGAGGCGTACGAGCGATAGGAAAATAAATTGTCGATAAATGGTTGTGGCGAGGGAGGGGAGGTATTATTTCCGATTACCCACCGTGAGCGAATCGATTCCACCGCGAAACGACGAATCGATGGATAAAATGTCGCGGGAAAGGAGGGAAAGGTTTTTTAGGAATGATGTCACGCGCGAGTTTAGAAGGAAAGAGGTTTGTACGTACGAGTTATATATATATATATATCGTTCGACTGTTAGGAAAACTTGAAAAAAATTCTCGACTCGAATGGGAGAGGAAGAAGAAGAAGAAGAAGAAGAGGAAGAGGAAAAATTCCAAAGTTATTTTTCACGAGTCTTAAATATATATATGTATCTTTCAATTCCTTTTAAATTCTTCGTTTCTCTCTTCCTCGAGAAATTTCTCACACGTTGGCGTCGGACAAGTTGCTGCGCTGGCTTTCGAACACTGTGTTGCAAATTGCAACCGCGATAAGAAATTATCGGTTAAACGGTCGGTTCTCGAAAAAGAGAAAACCTCGCCTACTCAACGGGGAGAACTTTTCCATTTTTCTTTCTCCCTTTTTTTTTTTTTTCCTTTCAGGAGAACCGCATTTTTGTTTTGCAATGATAAGTTTCTGCATTGCCACAATCGGTGCTTCGATTGCCGTTCGGCCGTCGAAAGCGCGCGCGCGCGCGCTCGCGTGTGTGCGTGAGTACAGCTCGCTCATTAAAGGCCACCGACGACTGTCTTCGATTGTTTTGCGATTTTATTCTATACGAGGCGCAAACGGTCTGTTCGCTTGCTATTATTCACGATCGATATCCCATTTTTCCTCTCTAGGATTCTCTTCGATTACGACTTCCAATAGGTGAATAATTTAACCTTGTATCTTATATCTTCTAAAATCCCCTCTCTCCGTATTTTTTACCCCGAACGAAATCACTTTTCGTTCCAATTCCTTCTCTTCGCTCGCGCGGTTTCATCCTTCGCGCCGAAAGAGGCAGCAACAAACTTTCTCGCTAGGCGCGCGTTAAGCCAGCGCAGCAGCTTACGCGCGCCCCTCTTTCTCTTTCTCTCTCTCTCTCACTCGCTCCTACGCACGCGCGAACCGACACCCGTAATTTCTCCTTCGTCCCATTGTCGCTCTCGCAATCTTTCGTCTCCCTCTCGCGACACGCCAATCATCCCCCCGTCAACCAGCGTCCGACGACCTACATAACAACGAATTTCGCCCCGATTCGCTCCCCCGTCGATTCGACGAAAAAAGAAAACGCGAAGGGATTGTCCCCTCCTTCCTCCTCCCTTTTTAATTCGATCTTTACGCACGAGACGTCGCATTGGATTCGTAGGAGGGAAGAGTGGGGAAGTGGAAGATCGACGAAAAATCGTAACGCGGCGTTTGGAAATTGGCCGCGTTCACATGGAACAATGGGACAACGGTTGCGCGATATCGGCTCGCTTTTTCCTTTTTTTCCTTTCAGACTTGTTCTATCGATGATGGCGATACTTTTCGAGAGTTGTCGTCGAGAGAGAGAGAGAGAGAGAGAGAGACGAGATTTTCCTCGCGCGCACTTTTCGGACACGGTGTACGCGCGCGCGCGCGCGAGCGAGCGTGTTACAGCGACAACGGTCCCCACCCACGGCGTGAGATCATTGCGATTACGTAAGTGTCCAGTGTGCAGCAGGAGCCGCGCATAAAAGTATCGCGTAGCACGGCGCATGCCGCTCTAGTCGACGCTTGGATCGTGTTGTCGTTCCACCGGATACCTCGACACTATGCCACGATTTCCAGGGAAAGGAGAATCGGCTCGATTTCTTTCTGCACCGCCTCTTTTCTCCGCCCGATTTTCCCCAGTTTAAAAGCCCACTTCTTCGAACACGAGGACTTTTGAAACAACTTTTCCAACATAATTTCCTCCCTTCCCCTTTACACTTCTCCATTCTTCGAATCTGAAACGAATCCACGCGAGCGAATTTTTCTAAAAAAAATTATTTTTTCGTCGGATTAAAAACTGTCAGTTGGAGAGAAAGAGAGAGAGAGAGAGAGAGAGAGAGAGAGAGAGAGAGAAAGAGAGAGTTGGCTCGCCTCCTCCTGATCTGTTCGAATCTTGGCTTTGAGTTTCGAGCGCGAAAAGGTTAACACGACGCGGGGAGCGTCGTCGAAACTGGGCTAAACGGTATAACAGCGGATAAGCGTAACGCGCAATTCGATATGAATAGCGGTATCAAAGTTCGATGCAGATAGCGAAAGGATGTAAAACGGAATTTCGATAAGGGGAGAGAGAGAGAGAGAGAGAGAGAGAAACATCGTCGCTTCTCTTCTCGAAGGCGTAAACATTTTTCGGTGCTGCGTTATACATGCATAGATATAGGTGAATCTTTTTTCACGAGCGAATGAATGGAACAGTGGCGCCTCCAACTGGGCAGGATCCGAAAGGTACGGCGCGACGAACAGCCGCAATGGCGGGACATTGCATAACATTTTGAAAAGTTGGACGTTACGTGTCGGAAGTCATCGTTAACTGGCATGGCCACGGTGGTCCCGTCACGAATGACCAATCGTGAATAAACAAACGATCGGCGCTTTTCGTTTCTCTCTCTCTCTCTCTCTGTTTTTCTTTCTTTCTTTCTTTCTTTCTTCTCCCACGATCGATATTATTGCATCCAATATAGCTGCTGTGCGTTCAAACATGGAATAATAGTACACTTTATATTTACGGAGAAATATAATAGGAAGAAAATGGGAGGTGGATCGGTTGAGCGAGTTTTATTTCGAGAAAGCGCAGATATATGAAGTTGCGTAGAGAGAGAGAGAGAGGAAAGAGGGAAGGTGGTACTACTTCTCGCGAAACGTTGGTCATCGCATGGACGTTTCCGCCTGACTCATTTATAATACGGCGCGGCGCGAGCAAGGCCGAGCCAAAAGCAGCGATCTTGGCTTTATTAAAATACGGCTGCAAGCGACGATCGTTGCAACATTCGTGTAAAAAAAAAAAAAAAAAAAAAAAAAAAAATTGTCCACGCGAAATAACCATTAATCAATTTCCATTAAACGTTCCAATAAACCGATTTCATAATATATAATTAAAATATCTAAAATCTCTCGGGAAAGCGAATCTTTCCATTTTAATCGCGTGGTTCGACGATAAAACACGTTGGTTGCCGCAACCAACGAGCGCGCGTTCGAAAACAAATAGGCGTGCGCCTATTCGTCCGTCCGAATCGTTGGACGCAAGGAAAGGCAAGCAAAAAAAGCGATACCACAACAACGCTTGCCCTTCGGATCCGTCGAAACGTTGGTGGCGTGCGTGCGTGTCTAACCATAGAGAGAGACGAGAAAGAGAGGGGGGAGGGGGGACGCGCGCGCAGAGGATTAGGGGCAAGAGGGGAAGAGGGAGGGGAAGAACGATCGCGATTGCGTAACGCGAATGCACGCCGGGTATCTCGCATGCTGCCGCTACTACGTGTAGGTGTATGTAGATCTTCTAGGTAGTGAAAGGTCATCCGTTTAATAGTCCTGAATCGCGGCGGCTCTACGTATATACATATATATAAATATATATATTTTATATATATATATATATATATGCGCGATCGGACGGCCGATGACTAACTCTCCTCCGTCCACGACCAAGAGGCGAAGAGAGGTTCCTCCGCCGCCGCCGCCACCGCTGCATCTCCCGATGCGCAGTAAAAGGTGCAGCAGCAGCCCGACACACGACGACGATGATGATGATGATGATGATGCCAGAGCCTTTGACATTGAACGGATCGAAATCTCGCTCCGTTTTTTTTTTTCTTTTTTCTTTTTTCCTTTCCACACGTGTTTATTTATTCGACGCCGGCTGCTTGTTTCCTCCTTTGCCTTACCTTGCGGCAACATCGCTTCCAACCAACAATTTTGCACGTAGATCAATGCGATGGAAGAAAGAAAAAGAAAGAGAAGGATCGAGGATTTTCCAGGAAGAGTGGGACACGCGATTTGTGACGTTCTCGTCTCGACAACGTTTTGGAACGTACGAGGAGGATACGAGAAGAGAAGAGATCGTTTGTTACATAAGAGGGACGCAACGCGCGTGCGTGTGTGTGTGTCGCGGCTTAAAGGCCGGTACACACGGAGCCTGTTTACAGAGGAGCGTGCACTTATAGTACAACAACGCAACGCGAGGTAACGCGTGTGCGCCACTCTCGTCGATGTAAGGGGAGAAAGGACGAGCGTCGAGAATCGAAAGAGCAACGTTGCCAAAGTCTATGCTTTGAGACTTCTTTTCTCTCTCTCTCTCTCTCTCCTTTTTTCCTCCTCCTCTTTTTTTCTCTCTCTCTGTTTTTTCCTCGGGAGTCTCGACTCCTCCGACACCTTCGAAACGACGCGTTTCCGCGTTTCCACGTGATCCTGGCCGGCTCCAACGCGCTCCACCACCGCCCGGCCGTCCTTCTAGTTATGCAACTGTTAAAAAGTGAGCGACGCTCAATATTACATCTGACATCATGTTTATCGCCGCGAATTCCTTAAAAGGCTTAATCAGCCGCGGCTCGAGAAAAATAATCGAAAGTGTCGTACTTCTTCTTCCTCTTCTTAAATCGCTTAATTTATTCATTCGTTTCCTCTAAAACTTTACTCCCTCTCCGTTTCTTCGTCGAGACGGAACACGACAAAGTTCCAACGTTTCCAAATTTCTCTCAATTTTCTCTGAGCGAGCGAATTGAGACCGCTCGAGAGAAAGAGAGACAGAGAAAGAGAGAGACGCTCGCGCCCATGGACGGAGAGCGAAAGAAGAAGTGCGAGCAAGGCGCGTGCGCGCGTAACAAACATGCCCTTCAGATCTACAATGATGGAGCGTCTATTAGAGAAGGCGATTGTTCTTATATAATGAATGGATCATGTAACTAGCCGCTTCGCGGACTCGCTTCGAGGAACGAGAGGCAGAGAGACGAGGAGAGAGCGGCGAGAGAGGACGGGCAGAGAGAGAGGGAGGGAGGGAGGGAGGGAGGGAGAAAGAGAGACGAGTTCCCGCGTGCAACACACGCGCGCACGCACACAAGGACGAGCGGCGGAACGTGTGTCACGTACAACCACGTACGTATATACCTGGGCAAGAGCGTGTGCGGCCACGTACCAGTTAGAGTCGGCTAGGTTGGTACGTAAGTGCAGCTGAAAAGGCTTTTTACTTTCTGGCCTTGAACGAAATGTATCCGGTGACTCGACGACCGCCGATCGGCCGAGGGAATTCTGTCGTCGTTCCCCTACGTAACCGCCGCCGAGTGAGAGAGAGATATATATATATATATATATATATATATATATATGCACGAGTCCTTCTCTTAAACGAGTCGTCCGATCCTTGTTATTTTTCGACACGCGCCTCTTCCATATCCACCTATAATCCATCCGTCCATCTCTCTCGCCCTTCTTGGTAATAACTTCGCCCCCTCCTCCTCCTTCTACGAGCGGTTGGGACGGATAAATAATACACATCGACACCGAGTCGGTGGCGCAACTCGAAACTCCACCGATCCGGAGAAACTCGAACTCGTGTTGTCCGTGTCCTCCTCCCGCATCATTCTTCCCCTCCCCTCCTCGTGAAAGAAGAAATTTTATCTATAAAATTTATTTAGGAGGGAGGAAAAGGATGGATGGATAGGATGATCTTTTCTATTACATTCTATAATTTTTCTATAATTCTTTCGAAAAGAAAGGAAAAAATAAATATCGTAATCCTTCCTCCATTTCTCGCGTTCCATTTTTTATATCGCTCTTTTTTTCGTAATATCGAAAGGCGGCAGGTGGGGGGAGAGAGGGATTTTCGTAAGACTGCGGTTGAAAAGCGAGCGAGCCATCGCGAGAGGGACGGAGAGAAATGAGGAGGAGGAGGAGAAAGAGAAAGAGAGAGAGAGAGAGAGAGAGAGAGAGAGAGAGAGAGAGAGAGAGAGAGAGTACGTCACAGTCGACGGAGCGATGCGCAAGAGGGAGAGCGTGAGAGACCAGTTGGAAAAATAGTGATTCGAAATCGGGGAAAGGTGTGAGTCACGGGGTGTCATAACCCTGCCACCTCGGTTAGAATTATACGCCTCTTTCTTTTTCTCCGTGCAAACAATACTTAGGATCGAGAATTAACGTATTAATTTATTTTTCTGCCGATCGAGATTCGATGGATAAAAAAAAATAGATCCAAGAATTAAATTTTTACTAATTTTTCTGATAAAGAAAGAGATCGACTGGTTTCTCACTTTGGAACAAATAAGATAAAATATGCATTAAACGGACATTGTTCGTGAAGGAAACGACGACGACGACGACGTTCGTTCGATGGAATTTCTTCTCTCTTGTTGATGATATTTTGCGGTGACGCGGCCTCCCCGCAAACCCCTTGAATGGATGTTCCGAACGAGTGCTTTTCGAAGCGTCTTCGTGTGTCCGTACACGTACGGCCCCCGATGAGACCGCGAAACACGGCCTATTGAGGCTGGCGAAACGTAATTGGGCCCACAAAAAATGGAGCGGAAACGGCTGGACCCCATTACAACAGGCCTCGTAACGAGTTCTTCGCGCGTTGCTCAATCCGCGCGCGGTTTCAACCTCGCCTTAATCCTCCGCGATCCGCTTCTCCATCGCGAGAATATAATAACGCCAGCTACGATATTATATCCGTCCGCGCGACGACGGCGACGACGACGAGGACGAATTCATGCGAATGCAGCTTTTTTCTCGTAACCGTAACGGCGAGAAGAAAAGAAAAGAAAGAGAGAGAAAAAAAAACGGGGAAAAAAATTGGACAAGTTACCTCACCTCACCTTACGCTCACCTCGCCTTACCTTACCTGCAATGATCGCGTTCGATAGTCCGGTTACGTTTCGCTTTCGCGTAACTCGGATCCTACCGCTTTCTTCGTTATTTAATTGTCGGTAGAAAGTGTCTAAAACGTATATATATATATATACACATATATATATACACAAGTTTGTCAACGAGAAATCGATCCTTAAAAATGGAATCATAGTCGTTGTCGGAAAATAACGTCCATTTATTGTCTCTGTTTTTAAACTCGCTCGCGTTAAGATTGATTCGCGTTATTCGCCTCAAACGCGATTAGCGGTATGTTATTGAGCGGTGATATCGAATCGAGTCCGGCACCGAGTCGAGAAAACGCTATCTCTTCGTAACAATTATCGTTTCGATCGATTTCTCTTAAAAAAAGATACATTTACCGTGCAACGACGACGAGAAAGAGTTTTTTCTTTTTCTCTTTTAATAAACAAGAAAGAGAAATTCACCGGTCGATCTTTTTCCAAAAAAAAAAAAAAAAAAAAAGAAAGCAACCGAGAATCAAAAATATTTATTCGTACATCTTGATGATCGAGACCTCATCCCGGTGGATTTTTCATTCGAGGGACGAGAGAGAGAGAGAGAGAGAGAGAGGGGTAAATCTTTTTCACAGGCACCGATGCTGGTGTCTGCTATCCTCCCCCTCTCGGGCCCCGTTGTCTCGCGCTTTAATTTCCAGCCTCGACATTTGCGTAACCCAGTTTCGCCATTGTTCGATTCAATGGTAGATCGTAACGTCCGCCATCCGGATAGAAGATTATAATGCTCGCGTGTATATGGCACTGCGCATCGTTGCGCCTCGGCTGTGTGAGTGCGAACGCGGTTCCACGGTGTGCGTGCAACTCTCCGTGTCGCGTCGTGCCGAAAGTGCGCGCGCGAGCGCGAGCTCGTATTAGTATGCCGGGGCGATAAGCGAGCGCGACGAGAGTTCGCGCAACGAAATTTACGAATTCCGCCAACTTTCTCCTCTTGTTCTTATCTCCGCTCACTCCGCTGCTCCAACGCTCAACCTCGGGCCAACCTCGTCGTTGCACCAATTCCCACTGTGCATCGTGCATCTTTCTCCTTTTTCCTCCTCGAAACAACGAACGCATAACCACCAGCCTTACTTACGTCTTGCACGATTTCGTTTGCACACGAGACGACCGACACGCGGTTGTTGGTTCTCGTTGGCTCGTAGCGAGTCTCCCAACGTACACTCGTTCGATAATCGATGATTATTGCACGTTCTCTTTCGTCGTCGATTGATCGAAAAAACGATTGGTGTAAAAAAAAAAAAAAAGGAAAAAAAAGGAAAGAAAAAGAAAAAGAAATAAAAAAGAGGAGATCGATCGATCGATCGATCTTTTTACGAATATATCGAATCGCGTATTTCGTATCGCGTCTCGCGTTACTTTCATCCGTCAAATAAGCGTTTGAGCAATATCGCCACATATACATTCGCGTCCAGCAAATGTCATTGTTAGAAGTTGTAGGTATGGAAATGTGTACGCGTTACGAAATATACCAGGTACTAGATATTTGAAGTAGGAATAACGCTTCGCGTCTATTTTATATAATTTTCACGGTGTAGAAAGTAATAGCTTAAATATCGCGATGAACGATCGCGATGATTGTAGCAAATCGCACCACGTCACAGTAGGAAACGTTCATATCCATACTACTATTCATTGCTGAAAGGGTTAATAAATGACACGGTCACTTTTACGACGTGAGGATTAATTCGCCGGCGAGGTCGCTACGAGGTGTATACGACGTGTGAAAACCGTGAATAAGAGGAGAGAGAAAAAAAAAAAAAGAAAAAGAAAAAGAAAAAAAAGAAAAAAAAAAAAAAGAAACGTGTAAATACCGATATACTATAGATAAAAAACTAGTTTTCTTATCATTAACTTCACCGCCAACTTGGTAAAAAGCTTCGTAAACTCGTTCGATGATACGTGAAGATGATACGCGATACACAAACGGGGGAGACGAGTTCGAAGCGAATAAGAACGCATCTTTTTTTCGACGTTTCTTTCTCACGAGAAGAGAGAACAGCAGGAGGACTGACAGGAAAGGAACGCTCCAATTTTCTCGATCGAGGAGAGATTTCGTATCCACCGCCAAAGCTTGCCGTGAAGGACGTACTCCTATTTATCGACGTACAGCAAGATAGAACACGAACTCGACAGCGGTTACCGACGCGTCGAGAAGCGATCGAGAAGAGGGCAGCACCTACAAAGAGTAGGCGCGCGCGACTACTCGCCGTTCCTGCGAAGTAAAATCGGCGGGTTTGGATCGTTCACCACCCCCTCCACCCCGAGGAACAAGTGGGCCAGAGTTTCTGCATGCAGTGGCACGGGGCCTTGCCCCCACCTACCACGAATGGCACGAGACCCCGCCCGGCGAGTCTTCAAGGCCTAAATAGAAGAAGAAAGACGAACGTAAGCGTAAGCGTGGACGTAATGCAGCCGGTCGGCCAGCGATTGACCCTGAACTTCACGAGCCGTGCTTGCTAACGCCAGCAACAAACGGCGCAGACGCACCAGCGATCATTTCCTTATTCAGCGATTTTCTTCGTAAACCGAGAGACCACCGTATGCGTATGCGTACCAGTACCAGTAATGCTACCATATTTCTCGCCCAAGGACCGCTTTCCCCCTCCCCCTTCCCTCTCCTTTTCCCCAGAGAGAGATCTGTCTCTCGATTCGCTTCTTCGCAGTTATATCTTATATCTCGTTCGATCTTTGGGTAGGAGAGCTTTGATACGAGCTGCGATATACGCGTATCGGCATTGAAGTTTTTACATCAAAGATCGATATCTCCAACGTAGATACGCCGAGTTTTATTACGTTTTAAGTGAAAATAAACGGCGATCGTTGAAAACGTATCGAATAGCATCGAATAGCTCGGACTGGCCTTGATCTCGGAATATCGATTAACGAAAGAAAGAAAGAAAGAAAGAAAGAAAGAAAGAAAGAAAGCAATGTGTACGTGATCCGCGGTCGCCTGAGAAAAAACACCGGGATTCACGCCCTCCTCGCGACTCTTACCCAAGGTCTTCCCTTTCCAATCCGATCGGATCACTCATCCAAGGCAAACTTACGTTGATGAATACCCGCTGACGAACTCCTATATCATTCCACTGTCACGTGAACGTTTAACTAACGAAATTATCTTCGATTATCGATCTATTATCTTAGACTCTCCTATTTTCTAAAATCTATAGAAACAATTTAATACGATTTAAAAAAAAATTTAATTTAATCTCTCAATCTCTCCGCTTCGAAACACGAAATACACTCGATACAATTTATTTAACGCTAAGCTTGACGACGAAGCCTCGAGATATCCGATATCCCCATTCTTTGCGTTCTAAATTCGACAAGAAAAAAAAATTTAATTCTCTCTCAATCTCTCCGCTTCGAAACACGAAATACACTCGATACAATTTATTTAACGCTAAATTAAGTTTCGAGATATACCCATTCTTTGCGTTCTAGATTCGGCAAGAAGAAAAAAATAATTTCGTTCCCTCTGATCACTCGTGAATGTTAATCGTGAAACTCTTTGCGGCTGGGACACGTTTGACATTGCGGAACAACCGGCGTCGATGTTTACGGCATTGATTTCGTAATATTAATTACACTTTTGCCCGGCCAAGAGAGTATATAAAACGTGAAATCAAACTTTCTCTCCCGCGGCCTCCCTTGGGAAACGACGAAATCATCAAAATTGTTGCGCGATCAAATGTCAAATTCACTTCAAACATAATCGAGAGGGGGGGAAGAAGAATAAAAAGAAAAAGAAAAATGAAAAAATATGACGCGAATTGTCATACATTCGTCATTACGTCATCGCCATTACAGCGAAATATAATTTACGACTACTCATTTTTCAACCATTATTTATTATTTTCTAATGTCATTCCGTTCGATTCACTCGCCCCCCCCTTCAACCCCCTCCTCCCAGAGTCTCTCGACTCGATCGATCGATTGATCGATCCAAGAACAGACGCGATTCCATCTTACGTTTATCGATGCAACGATATCACGTCACCGAACTTTATAAAATTCCCTTCTCGTACGAACATATAAAAACGATTCTCTAATCGTTCTAACGATTAATAATAACGTAACGTGTATTCCATTACCTTTCACCCCTTCTCCTTTTTAGCCAAGGAAGGGATCGAATCGGGAATAATTCGAATGAGCCTGAATAATCGTTTAGATTATATTGTTTAAAAAAAAGCAAGAAAGCCGAGGAGAAGCGAGAAACGTCGGAGAAACGTGAGAAACGTAATCTCGCGACACGTCACCGCCTTCCGCCGTTTCCACACGCGTATAGGCGGGGCGAGCAAGGATGAAATTAGTGTAACGAAGCCGGCCTCTCTATCTCTTTCTCTCTCTCTCTGTCGCGCATGCGCGCGACGAGACGAGCGTTAATTTTATTGGGTTAAGGACGCGAACGAAACGCGTATATCTCGCTCGTTCTTTTCGCCTCGTTGCGAAAGAATTTCCACGGAAAACGTTTTCGTTTCTTCGCTTCATATTCCCCTCTATATATATACGATGCCTGTTCGAGGATAGGGGAGAGATGGAGAGAACGCATCGACTAATATAAATAATAATAATAATAATAATAATAATAATAATAATAAGAATCGACTCGTTGTTCCAGACGATGTATACTGACGGTCTCCTCACGCTCCACTATGGGAAGCATCCGGCGACCTTGGCCGCGGAGGTAGGAGCCTGGTACACCGGGGACCGTCACGTGGACGTGACGTTGGCATGCGACGATGGGTCGGTGGTGAAGGCCCATCGCGTTGTTTTGGCCGCAGCTAGTCCCCTTTTGGCTAGTCTCCTTCGCAACCCCGCCCTGGACCACGTGGTCCACTTGTCAGGGGTGCGAAAAACCCAGCTCACCCACCTCCTGGAATTCCTCTACAACGGAGAAGCCCTGATCCCGGTAAGCGTCCCTTCTCCCTCCCCCTCTTTTTTTCTCCCGGATAAGTCCTCGGATAGGCTAAGTTTTTTCCGGGAGAAGCTTGGAATAAAAATGAAAAAAAACTCGTATTCGTATCCGACAGTCGACGGAGCTCACGCCACTCAGGGAATTGTTCGAGCTTCTCCAGATAAAGTCGGAGCTGTTCGAGCCTAACCAACCGCAGACCTCCACCAACTCCGACCCCGAAAGGATACCCACCCCCCAACCCTCCGAGGGCCAGGAGAGCTCCAGCTACGAATCGCAGTACGACGGCAGGTCGGTAACGTTCCTTCTCTCCTTGTGTGACGACGCACGAGGATCAACAACCCTTTTTCGCTCGAACCAACAATTGGATTTCCCGAATCCCCGTTCGGTGGATTTTCTTAGCTAATTTGAAACGATTTCACGCGCGAATTAACGCGTATAAATTTTTGTATTCCAATTTTAGGTATCTTAGGTAAATGTAAAGAATGAAAATTTGTGGAATGTTGAAGTCTATAGTCGTTCTTTCGAGGGATATTTTGATAATAAAGTGATTATTAAGATGCATCCTCGGGGTAAATATCGCCATAAAATGTTTGATGTTTTTCATCTTTTTTATTTTATTGAAAGCAAACTTTACAATGACTCACATTGTGCTCTCACATTCACCGTCTATTATTCTTATTATTTTCACTATTTTCTTTCTCTCTATCGTCAATTAATAATAGAATAGAAATAATTTCGTTATTTAATAACGAAAAACTCGTCTTGAAGTGTATATCTCAATAATGTGCTCTCATATTCACCGTCCATTCTTATTTTTCACCTTTTTATATTATATCTCTATTTTCATCGCTATTTGTCAATTTCTTAACGAATACAAATAATTTCGTTACTTAATAACGAAAAATTTATCTTGAACTGAATATCCCAATAACGTGTTCTTATATTCACTGTCTATTATTTTCATTATTTTCCTCCTCTCTATTGTCGATTTCTTAATGAATACAAATAATTTTGTTATTTAATAACGAAAAACTCATCTTGAACTGAATATCCCAATAACGTGCTCTCACATTCATCGTCTATTATTCTTATTATTTTCATCGCTATTTTCCTTCTCTCTATTGTCAATTAACGAATAGAAATAATTTCGTTATTTAATAAAACTCACGTTGAATAATAACGTGTTTTCACATTTACCATCTATTATTCTTATTATTTTCATCGCTATTTTCCTCCTCTCTATCGTCGATTTCTTCTTAGAAATAATTTCGTTATTTAATGAAACTAACGTTGAATAATAACATTCACCGCCTATTATTCTTATTTTTCATTTCATATTTATCTTACTTTTCTTAATACATCTCTATCGTCCCTTCTCTCTATCATCAATTAACGAATAGAAATAATTTTGTTATTTAATAAAACTCGTCTTGAATTAATATTCCAAAAACGTGTTCTCACATTCACTATTATTCTTACTCTTCTTATATTTTTACCTAACGAAAAATCAAACTCATTACAAACTCGAAAACTTTGAAAATAATATTTCTATCAAACTGTCAAACTCGAAAAAAAATTAGTTCGATCACGGTTTAATTCGAGATAAAAAAAAAAAAATCTAACCATTCGATAATACATTATTCCACGCTTTACGATATTTAAAAAAAAAAAAAAAAATCAAACGTATCCGAGCGCAAAGGGTTAAATTTCTTTTCCCCTATCCCGTTCCCCTTTCCTTCCACACTTCCGAAAAACCGAGTCGATGATCGACGATCGACGGACTTTCAGACAGTCCAACAATCCCGCGGACTGTTGCTCGGTGCTCATAAAGACGGAGGGATGCGAGGAGGAAGCGGAGGTGGACGTGGAAGGCGTGGAGGAGGCGCTGCTCACCGAGGGGAACAGGGAGAGCAGCATAGAACCGCCGAGGCGGAGGGACAGCTCCGACCCCGTCAATCTTAGCCTGAACTCGGGCACCTCCACGACCAGCGAGAGCTCCCACGACATCGTGCCCAGGTAAGAAAGAGAACCGATCCCCTTCGAAAATCCCTCCTCTTCGATTTTTCACAGGGAAACTTCAATTCTTCCTCCCAAATCTTCCCCCCCCCAAATATTTATTTATATATTATATATATTATTATTATAATATTAATATATTATTATAATATATAATTTATAATATATAATTATAATATATATATTATATTAATATATTATTATATATTATATATATTATATATACACATATAATAGGCCGGAGAAACAATTGCTGGAGAGGCGGGAGTCGCTGGAGGAGGCGGAGGAGAGGAGGAGGCAGCTAGCAGCCCGGCTCGCGCTGGGCCTGGAGCCGGGGAAGCGGAAGCCGGAGGAGATACCGATCCCGCCCGCGGAGGCGTACATAGTGACGCCCCACAGGAAGCGGAGGCCAGGCTTCCACAACGCGCCCGCACAGAACCCTGCCTTCGTCCCGTTCAACCCTGGATTCGAGACGCCGAGGAGGTTGCAAGCGCCCCGTCCCCTCAGCGTCTCCACACCCCCCTACCTGGTACGTGTCATCAGGCGGTCAGTTGTAGCCGCGCGCGTCCCGCCTCTTCGAGGCGGGGAAAGAGAGAGAAAAAGAGAGAGAGAGATAAACGGGGGGGTTTTCGCACGTTTGTTTCCGTTTCCGGCAGCAGGACAGGTCGGTGACGCCGCCCGGTGGATCGCACAGGCCGCCAAGCGCTGACCCGGCGACGGCCGCTGGCCTGGAACCGCCGTGGGGCTCTTGGGCCCTTCCCTCGACCAGGGCCCCGCCGCCCCCGCCCACCGACGACCCGCCGAAATCTACCCCGGTGCGCGAGTACAGGTGCAGCTACTGCGGGAAACAGTTCGGGATGTCGTGGAACCTCAAGACCCATCTCAGAGTGCACACCGGTGAGAAACCGTTCGCGTGCAGGCTGTGCGTCGCCATGTTCAAGCAGAAGGCCCACCTGTTGAAGCACCTCTGCTCGGTGCACAGAGGGGTGATAGCGGCCCCGGACAACACCTTCACCTGTTGCTTCTGCTCGTTGAGCTTCGACAGCCTTCAAGAGCTCATCAGGCATCTGTCCGGGCCCCACAACAATCTCCTCCTGAGCAAGAATCTGCACGACTAGCGACGCGGATCAAGCCCGACGACCGCCCCCTACCCCTCCCGTCGCCTTCGTCGTCGTCCCCCCCCCCGCCCCCGCAAACCCTCCCCGAATATCTCGAGAATCGATCCGGGAAAGAGCGAAACGGAATTCGGATATCAGGGAGAAGTAATAAACGCGCGAGTGCCTTTCAAGTGAATTCAACAACTTTTCCGTGATCGACGAGATACGATAATGATAATGATAATGATAATGATAATGATAATGATAATAATAATAATAATAATAATGGTCTCCTCTTTCGCCATATTTTTAAATATATCGATCTCGAGATGATCTCGAGAGTATTCGTTGCTATTATTATTATTACGAAAACAATTTTCTCCGAGGATAAACTCGCGCGCTCGTAAAATTTTCGTAAATTCTAAATCATACTTTTTCGACGAACTTTTCGTGATTTTTTTTTTCGCGAATCTTTTTTCCCCCCCTCTCCCCCCTTTCTTCGAGAGAGAAATAACGGCAAGAAGCATCGAAAGAACCTTTCGCGATTAAAAAAGAAGAAAATAGAAAAAAGCGTTACGTCGTTTTCGCGAACGATTTCAACAAGTTATACTCGAAAACGATGCAACGAATTCGCCACATTGTTTATTATTATTATTATTATTATTATTATAATAAGCGATGACCAGTAACTCTGACCAAATAACATATTTCCGGCGATCGACGGATTCGTGTATCGGAAGTGTGTGTGTGTGTCGGACTAATGTTCAACGGTCTCCTCGCGTTAAGGAAACGTTAAGAGAGTCGAAAAAAGAAACGAGAATAAAGTATATATAAAAATATAAGAAGAAGAAAAAGATAGAAAAGATACATAAACATATATATATATATATATATATGAAACGAAGAGAGGCGAAGAGAGTCGAGAGTCAATTACGACCGTTTGTGACCGCAGATAAAAGAGCGCCGTAATAATTTATCGATCGATCGAGCAAAGTATACATGCATACATACATACATACATAGAGAGTGTATTATTCGCGCAAAGTGAATTCGAAACGCATCCTTCTCTCGTCGCGTCTTTACTTATTCGAGCAAGGAAGATAGAGAGGGAGATTGCTTTGTTAAGAAAAAAAACGCTTCCCGTTCGCGTCACGTGACACACAACAGAGCCGCAGCAAAAAAAGGAGAAAGAGGAGAAGAAAGAGAAGGAGGAGAAGAAGAAAAAGAAGAACCTCTCGTTTACCTCAGATCGCGCGCAAAACAATCTCACAAATGTGTAAATAATAATAATAATACCGTTTTACCGTTTTATGTAGTAGGTAGTAGGAAACAATGCGGACGGATTTAATTTATTTTACACTTTGAAAAAAGGGACCAACTGATTTTTCCACCGATTTCTGTCTTAGGTAGATTTTAGGTATCCTGCCCTGTCAATCGCCTCGAACAAATTTGCTTTGCTGGAAAGAGAGAGAGAAAGAGAGAGCTGTGAAAAGTCGGTATTCGGAAGGGAAAAAGAGGAAAAAGGAAGAGAGAGAGAGAAAAAAAAGAGGGAAAAAAAAAAAAAAAGAAAAAAATTGTCTAATCATAAACAACGCGGATAAAAAAGGATACGATCGGGCTGTTCTCTTTTCGTCCCGCGAAGAGGAGGAACATTTATCGGGCGATTTTAAGATGGAAGAAACGACAATAATTGTTGTTGTTGTTGTTGTTGTTGTTGTTGTTATTATTTTTTTTTTCAAACTGTTGTCCAGAGAGAAAGAGAGAGAGAGAGAGAGAGAGAGAGAGAGAGAGAGAGAGAGAGAGAGAGAGAGAGAGAGAGACGTTGAAGAAACGTTGCCCAATGTTCTTCCACGTGATTCAACAATCCTCGTCTTCCAATCGATCGTGAACAACAACCTTCCTCCCTTTTTATCCTTATCCCATCTTGCGTTCTTTATCCATCCACGCGAAACGTTTGTTTGGTATCTCAGCGACTCGAGTGCCTTGTCAAAATGGGTCCAAAAATTGGTCGATTGGGCAGTGATTTCATGTGTTCATAGGCTTAAGATTACGCGTAAGATGATGACGAAATACACGAGCTCGCTTAGGAATTGAAAACGAAAAAAAAGCGTTAATTAATTTTCACGTAGAGAAAGAAGAGATGTTTTTAATTATCACTCGAATTAATAATCCAAGTTTCGTTAGGATTCTCTTAGATAGATTGTTTTTTTTTTTTTTAAGTAGTAGGCTTTTGTTTCTCTAATTTCTTTTTTTTTTTTTTGTTGGCGCAGGACGTCATGAGTTTTTTTTTTTTTTGTAGATAGGTATTTACTACCTAAGGTGCCTTGAAGAAGGGCCTCGACCTCTCTTTAGCTCCTTGGCCATACGAAAATCTCGGGGACGAGATGGAACGAGCGATCTTGGACAAACAAAGGAACGCGAATAATTAATCTTAAGAATTGGATCGAAATTTTCTCGCGCGAAACATTCCATCTCGTGAAAAACATTGACTTTGCGATAAAAAACCACGATAAAAATCTATCGAGTTTAACCTAACATCGAAAAAACCCTATTGTAAAGAAGGAAATTTCTCTAAAGCGTATCTGCTTCTTTTTTAAGGATCTTCCATATAATGAATGAATAAACGGTCGATAAAATCATCTCATTCCAGTCCGTAGAATTTCCATAGTGTTCGCAAAAACATTCTATCCCGAACGAGGATGAGATCGCTCGTTCCATTTTCGCCTTTGGCGTGTATACACGCATATACGCGGCGTGTATGGAAGTGAGAAAAAGAAAAAAAAGGGAAAAAAAAAAAAAAAGAAAAAAAAATGAAAAAGAAAAAGGAACGTAAGAAGAGGTTAGAGGGGTGGTGTGCGCTCTCATTTAAGCCAGGCAAAAATGGCCAGCACAAAACAGTGAACGCAATGTGATACTAAATGATAATAAAGATAAATGATAATTATTGTTTAGCGTGCAAACGCGCTTCGGCGAAACTCGCAGGCTCGTGGCTCTTTTAAATAAAAAAGGAGAAGAAAAAAGAAAATATATATATATATATATACATATACATATACGTATATATATATATATATATATGTATATGTATATATCTATATATATATATCTTTCGAACGCGAGAGGAAAGAAAAAGTTAAATAGACATCCGATCTTTTTTTTTCTGCGAGCCGCCTAAATAATTTTTTCTAGTAACTAACTTTTCGTCGTTTCTCTTTCCAACCCTCTCTCCTCCCTTCAAACCCCCTCGTCCAACCCCCCTTGTCCCCTCTTCTCGATACATAAGCGCACTAGGTTTACGTATATAGATTATTTTACCGTTAATTAGTTACGTTTATTGTGTATACACACACACACACACACATACAAGTACATACAGAGGACACGTATACGCATACATACACAAACAAAAATACACGACACTCGCGGCCAGATGTCCTAAGGAAATACGAAATAATTATTATAGGAGATAAATCATTCTCGATCTTTTTTTTTTTCAACTTCAATTTTATCACGGAAAGAGAAAAAAAAAATCTTAAAAAATTTGCTCAATATTTTATTCGATAATAATTTTTATATGAGGTCGAGAAAGTGGATAATCGATCGAAGTTAAAATGTTTTAAGAATTAATTTTTCGAGTCGTTAAATCGAAATGGAAATTTATGAAAAATTTTTTTGGCAGCTTTGTCGGAATGAGATAATAACAATCGCGTTGATTTTTTTCGAATTTTCTCGATTGTTTGTTCTTCGGGCATCTGGCCAGAGTGTCTCCAAGTAGAATTTAAGCATCTTCCGAGCGGAGAAAAACGTTTCTCCGCGTGCTTTCTTAGTGTTCATAGATTTACAAGAAATAAATTAATTGAGATGAGAAAAGAAGATAAAGAAGCGAGCGAAAACAAGTTGGCTCAATATCAATATCCCTTTCCCTTTCCTCCTTCCTCCTTCACGAAGCGAATCATCGATTCATCGACCCGTATCATCCATATATTTACGAAATTTTTAAAAATAGAGTATATAATTCTCGAGAGAATTTTTCCTTCGGTTTCAATTTCGAGAAGAAAACTCGTAACTTCCGCGTTTACTCGACCTAAACAACGACCTAAACAAGACGGCGCAATAAAACAAATAAAAATGTCGGGATAAAATTTATCGAAATTGTTCAATAGCGGTTCCTCGTGGCTTCCATTGGATACCACCACTTATCGGTGTCTCGGTTAGAAGTGTATCTAGTCGAAACTAACGGTTCGATGACCAAGGATTTCATACAAAAAAGAAACCTCGTTGAAAAACCCGTTACGGCCGCCATGGGTTCAGAAACGGTGGCGTATGCTAAAGGCGCCTCGCTCGTTGACACCGGCTCGATTGCATAATTGCAACGCGATAAGTGGTCTTGTTTTCTTCCCTTCCCCCTCCTCCGAGGAAGGAAAACTGAGTTGCTCGCCTAAAGGTCGAGGTTGGTGAAACCGGCTTCGGCGAATAAAATCCCTGCCCTATCAAACCGCATTATTTTCGCAATCTCTCACCAATGTGATATTAGAAAAATATCGAAATATCCTTTTTTCCTCATAAATCCATTTCGTCGTTGATTATTCGGTCTACATTACTCGCTTGTTCCGGCGAACAAAATTGTGACGTAAAGAAATTTTATTGGGCTGCTCGTAAAGTAATTTCGTTCTTTCACACGAGTGTCACTAGTCAAACGGCCAACTTCATTCTAGAGTAGAAATTATTGGGTCGCTCGAAAAGTAATTTCGTTTTCTTGCACGAGTGTCGCTAGTCGAACATTTTTCCGGCCAACTTCATTCTAGAGTAGAAATTATTGGGTCGCTCGAAAAGTAATTTCGTTTTCTCGCACGAGTGTCGCTAGTCGAACGTTTATCCGGCCAACTTCATTCTAGAATAGAAATTATTGGGTCGCTCGAAAAGTAATTTCGTTTTCTCGCACGAGTGTCGCTAGTCGAACGTTTATCCGGCCAACTTCATTCCAAACCATGTTGTTATATATTTCGAGAGCATTGGCAGCATTTCATGGTTTATTCGTAAGAAAAATTCGTTCGATTCCGTGCACGGTTTGTGTTTTTCGCGTGTGACAACGAAGATGAGCAACAACGAAGATCAAGAGAAGCATTTTCCGCATTATTTTACTTTTATTCTACTTTTTCCTTCCGATAATTTCGACGTTAAATAATGTGCCACGTTCTGGAAGATCAATCGAAGCTAACGACAAACAGAATAAATTGCACCGATCGAATCGTACCGACGAATAACAACTCGTGAAATATGAATTTCTCGAATTCGACTGTTCACGATCACTCGGTGTTTCATTGTCACGGAAAAAAAAAAAAAAAAAACGAAATTACTTTTCGAACAACCGAATCGTTCAACGATAACGTTACAATCTAAAACGACATCCAAAGAAATCTTGGCGTCTCGTCAAATTGTCGGGTTGACACCGATCTCTTCCACCGGTGAATCGGTGAATCCCTTCTTCGAAAAAGTACCGTTCGTTCGAAGAAGAAGAAATTGCATAACAGAGAGTCGATTGCGCGTGTCGTCCTCGTCCTCGTCATTGTCTAGCACAGCCAGGGGTCTTTCGGGTGTCCACCTCGTGAACTTGTTGCCACCAACGAGCCGTCTAGCAACGTTGACGGCCAATGGCCGTCGTTTGGTGGCCAGAGAGAGAGAGAGAGTACCGTAAGGATATTCACGTGTAAGTAAAACAGAGGGGGATACAGGTGGTGCCCGGTCAACGATCTTACGCTCCCCGGTTCACGTATATATAAAGAGAAACGGGACGGGCACACGGCAGATCAACAACGGCAGCCATGATCGGCAAGATAGTTCTGTTCCTTTCCGCTTTGGCTCTGGCAGGAGCGCAGATACCCAGTCTGGGCTTCTGCCCCGAATACGTACCCATGGCCAACTTCGACATGACCAAGGTAAACGCAATCCTTTATCCTTATTATCCTTGTTCCCTTTTTTTTTTTCCCTCGATTTCTCGTCGAGATCGATCCAACAGAAAATTTAACTCTTTTATTCTCTTTCTCCCCTCACAGTTCTTGGGCGTTTGGTACGAGGCTGAGAGGTATTTCCAATTGACGGAAGTGGTGTCGAGATGCGTGATGGCCAATTACACGTTGGGGGCAGATGGAAAATTCCGCGTCAGCAACGAGGTTACGAACAGATTGTGAGTATATCTCTCGACTTTTATTTTATTATTTAGATTATAGGAATTATTCATCGAATATTGAAATCTGGATCTTTCGAATCAGCACGGGGATCAAGAGGGTGTTGGAGGGTGAAATAAAGAAAGCAGCCTCGAAAGCGGAGGAGGGAAAATTGATCGTTAAATACACGATACCGTTGACACCCGAGACCAAATACTCGGTCCTCGAGACAGACTACGAATCGTACGCTGTCCTGTGGAGTTGCTCGGGGATCGGCCCGTTCCACACCCAGAACGCGTGGGTCATGACGAGGGAGAGGCTGGCGCCGGGCACGGTGTTGCAAAAGGTGAATCGTCCTCGATTCTTCTTTCTTCTCTTCGATTATTATCATTCATTATTATTCTTCTTTCCATTATCTGTTCATTACATATCACGACGACATATACATTAAATTATCATATACAGGCGTATGCAGTTCTGGACAAGTACAAGATCTCGAAAACGTTCTTCGTGAAGACGAATCAGGAGGACTGCGCCCTGTTGGACACGAAACCGTCCCAGGAGCCGCAGGTCGAGGGGGGAGAGGAGAAGCCGGAGGACGTGAGATCGGCGGTGGTCCCGGACGCGCCAAAGGCGATCCTCGACTCGAAGAAGAGCCCCAACAACGAGAAAGCGGCCCACCCATCCGAAAATCCGAGCGAGAAGAAGCCGGCTGCCAACACGGTTCCGGAACGGATCATGGAAGTGGCGGATGCCGTGAAGGAGGAGGAGGAGGAGGAGGAGAAGGAGGCGCCGACGAAAGTAAAGGAGGAGGGGAATGTAGAACGGGCGGAGGAGAAGAAGAAGCTTTGAAAACTTTAAACTCGTCTTTTAAATCGGTTAATGATAAATTTTCAGCGAGGGAGGGTTGAAATGAAAATTGTAGGGCTTGTAGCGGTCTCGCCGTTTCGGGACCAGTCTCGCCCGTCGAGTTTCGTCGTGGCATTATCGAAGCTTTCATGGAAGGGAGGGTATATCGCTTATTGTTTTAATTTATGTACAAATGTAAGAGGGAGAAAAAAGAAAAAAAAAAAAAGAAATAAAAAAGTTGAATAAATTGTTACATAAAACTGACATGAAATCATTGTCTGTTAACTTTTATTACTCCCGAAGTTTTTTTTCCGAAATCGAGATCGAGATCGGAGACGCGAGAGGATTAGTGAGAAGAGAGAAAAAGGAGAATACACGAGAATCCACGTATTAACCGCATGATGTAAAAATTAAAAAAAAAAAAAAAAAAAAAAACGAAATATTCGAGAAAATATACAATTTCGTTCCTCGAATATATTAACAATAAAAAACGAAAAATGCGTAACGAAAGTAAATAAATACGCGTATACGCACAATCGGGATAAGTAATTACCGATAATAATCTACCGTTATCCCTATACAACAATCGTCGTGTTTCTTAATTATACGTACGAATGCAACGATTCGCTCGTAAAAGTTAACTGTAAACCGCGCTACAACGGATCGAACATTCGGTCGAAAGTTACTTTTCCCTAAAAACTTAACTCGCGTCGAGAAACGGCGAAGATCGAGATTAGATTAGATTAGAAAAGGGGGGAGGGAAGGAAGGAAGGAAGGAAGGAGAGAAAGAGGATCGAATTTTAATTTTGAAGAGGTATTAAATTCAGAGGTATAGGTCTGGGGTTTCTTGAACCTCGCTAACGTATACCGTTAGTGACCCACTAACAGAAATCTTCCGAACGCATCCAGCCAGCGTTCACAACAGTGGCCGCAAGGAAGGTGGAAGGAAGAGGAGCAGCACCAGTCACTGGCGGACAGTTGGACGCGTGAGAAGCGTGTGGCCAACCTTGAATCGCTTCCTCCGATCCTCGAGTTTTCAACGTGTGTACAACGATCCGGTACGTGTCCCATTCAAATCAATTCAATTCGTGACTCTCATACATTCTTTTTTTTTTTTTTTTTTTTTTTTTTTTCCCCTTCCTCGTCGAGGATCGCAGAGAGTATGGAAAGATTCGTTTTATAGGGATGGCCACGATTCTCGATCTTGGAATCTTGTTTATAATTTTCTTCGAATATGATAAATGGAATGTAAGACGATCTGTCTGTCATATTTTGGGAAATGCAATCGTATTTCTCGAAAAATTTAGATTTTAGTCAATCGGGGAATTTTTTTTAATAAATATTATTTTATTTTGTTTTATAATTAAATCTTGCGATTATTTGTATGATTCTATTGTATGTATATATATAAGAATTATACGATTGTTACATCAATATTAATTAATAATCAATATTAATATTATTAATAATAATTAATATTAATTAATATTTTTTCTTTTTCTTTTCGTTTCACTTTAAGATCGATAAATTTGACATTTTCCGCCGCGTTTCAAATACTCGATCAAAATAATACGAATTTTAAAACGTTTCTTCATCCGTTTTTCAGTTAATTTTTTTCACATCTTTCTCGAAAGTTTCCAATCCCCTTTATATTCTTCTCGTATCTTCTACGAAATTTCTTCTATTCCGTTTGCAGAAATGTTGCGGATATACTTGATTTTAATCGTAGCAGCGAGCGCGGCGATGGCACAAGTACCATTTTTAGGCTCTTGCCCCGTAGTGGAAACCATACCGAATTTCGATATAAAAAAGGTACGTAGAAGATACATCACGTTTATACATCACGTTATTGTGTTATTAAATAGAAAACTGGAATAAAATTTTCTTGCGCATACCTGTGTTATTGACTTACTTATGAGGCAATGCAACCTGCATTTAGAAAGCTGTCCTCAATAAGATATTGATATACATCCGACGTAACGAGACATATGCAAAGTATGTATACTCATAATTTATGAATATAATGAGATTCGCGCGGAAAATTTTTCTTTCTAAAAAGAAAGCCCGTCTATTTCTATGTATCTAACATTGAATATATTATCCGTTATTTGCTTCGTTATTTGTGTTCGCAGTACGTGGGCAAATGGTACGAGATCGAAAAATATTTCGCCTTCTTCGAGTTCGGCGGGAAATGCGTTACTGCGATTTACAGCGAGGGCGAAAATAACGCGATTAATATTTTGAACAAGCAGATATCGGCTCTGTGAGTACGATTCGATCGTTATTATCCTCGAATTAATCTTCCAAGTTAATCTTCGTTGTAATCCTTCGTCGATATTAAATAAAATAAAAAATAAAATAAAATAAAAAATAAAATATAAAGTAAAATATTAAATATTTAGGACCGGAGTTTCGTCGAGTATAGAGGGGATTGGAAAACCGGTTGTTAAGATCGAAGAGGCGAAATTGATCGTTACATTCCCAACTTTGCCTCTTCCGGTTGATGCCCCTTATTGGATTCTTGACACCGACTATACGAGCTATTCTGTCGTGTGGAGTTGTTCCAACTTTGGCGTGTTTAGGTAAGTGATTTGAGAAAATTTGTTCTTGATATCTTTTTTTTTTTTTCGAGTAAAGGGGTGAGAGAGAAAATTTGGTATTCCGTTTCAGCATGAGGAACGTTTGGATTTTGGCAAGAGAGCCAAAGCCACCGGTATCCGTGTTGGAGAAAGCTTATCAAGTA
Organism: Apis laboriosa; assembly: GCF_014066325.1. Taxonomy (NCBI): domain Eukaryota; kingdom Metazoa; phylum Arthropoda; class Insecta; order Hymenoptera; family Apidae; genus Apis; species Apis laboriosa. The sequence continues at coordinate 1,325,141 of NW_025222687.1, forward strand.
TTGGATAAAAATAATATAAGTAGGGCGTATTTTATTCGTACAGATCAGAAAAATTGCCCTCTAGAAAATTAAATAAAGTACGATCAAAAATCACGTTTGTTTGAAAAAGTAAGTTGTTTTTGTAAAATATGTTTTTTGTGCTCAATTTGATTATTAGATAGTGATTATTTATTCATCTTTATTTATTCTATTTGAATCTAATAATTTAAGTATCTATAGTTTACTTTATCGAGCGTCGATAAAGATATTTGACGATTGGATCAAATTTATATTCATGCAATCCAATAGCTTAAAAAACTCGACCTATTTTTATTTTATTATTAATTTATAATTTAGCTTGATTTTATAAAATTACGAATACTAAAATTTTACGCTTTTATTGCATAATAATTATTCACCGAAGCAGATGTAGATATAGTTAAAATGTTATTATACCTTATGTTAATGTGTTGTTATATTTATTTATTTATGTGCTAAATAGAATGATGTAATGTACGATAAGATAAAAAAATATATTAAAAATATGTGATAATAAGCGATTTTATATCGAAGAATTAAAAAAATTTAAAATTTAAGTTTAAAATTGTGAATTTTGAACTGTGTATTAAATTTTATTATTGCATCGTGAAAAAAATGTATTTAAAAAAAGGAATAGCACGAGCAAGATGTAGGATAGACCTGACATCTTACGGGATTTTGTGTCGCGTGTTCTGAAATACCGACATCGTAAAAATTATTGTTCACATCTTTTGTGATTCACCATAGGTAATTATCGACAACGATTTTTTACTCGTACTTAAAAAATTATAATTCGAAAATATTTCGGAATAAAGATTAATATCAAAAGCAATTACGATATTTTATACAAATACGATCGTTATTTTACCGCAAAATTAATAATTATTTTCCATCCGTATCTTTAATTTCAAAATGCGAAATTTGAATTTTTTCGTAATTATAATTTAAACCGTAATCGATTTAATCGCAAAAATAATAAAAAAAAAAAAAACCGCGATTTGATCACGAAGACTAAATGATGGATCAACAAATTTATCGGTCAAAAAACAAACTACCATTACCATCACCATTACCAACGCTACTACTACATATTTAAAAACGAGCACAGTGACAAAGTAGTAACAAAAATGACTTCTCATCCTTTGGACTCAAAGAAAATCCAAAAGATGAGAAATCATTAATAGTTGCCCTCTTCTATGGCAATTTGCCGGGCCTCTTCGGCTCGTAGCCTCTTCTTTCTTCGGGCGCGATGCCCGCTGAAACTTAAATCTAGGCTCGAGATTTATTTCCTAATAAACGAAGAAAAAATACGAAATGAAAATTGTATCGACCGTACATCGGCGCAAAATCTCGAGCTCAACGTTCGTTTCGAGATCAATTTCACGACCACGACCGCGGAATTCGAAAAATCGATAAGTAAAACCAGAAACAACTGGTGATGACCACTCGTCTCAGTTTCACTCTCGATTTTTCAAATTATATTTCCTGAAACAGGTTGCCACACGAAAACGCGCCTACCCGAGCAGAGACTGTGACAACCTGCCCGGCCCTACCTACTTACAATTACTAACAGACACACCAGAAAGTATGCTACCTATCCTACCTAGCCCTATATTTAAAAAGTGGCAAAACACAGGCACGCCAACACACTCACTCCACGGTTCTCACGCATACAAACTCGGGCGCAAAAAGTCTACACTGGGAAGGACGTCCCGGGACGCCTTCGACACCCGAGCTTAATATTACTTTCACACTCTAAGTTTACGTACCATTTTCCTGAAATCGATTGACGATGGCTAGCGATCATTGCGTAAATCGCGAAAAAAAATGCGTATCTCAATCATAATTATATATTTTCATGATCAAAAGAATAGATATGCTCTCGAAAAAAGTAATAATATTAGACTTGATGGTATGAAATTTGATGCCTTTGATATAATTTAAGATAATAAAATCGTATAAAGAATAAAAGATAACGACGCAATTCCACAGGCTAACCATACATACATACACACACACATACACAATGTGGAGAATACGTCGCGCACGAACACTAACGCATCGTCAATCGCTGAGAAATTGTTATAAACTTATAAACTAGTATCATCATGCCCATCACCTTTCTCTCACACAAGTAACACCTGGGCACGTGAGTGAGGTCCTGGCAATGGACATGGAAAAGGTTAAACCTGAAAATCCTGAGCTAAAGAAAGTATCAATATATTTATTTTTCATCTAACGAGCTAATATGTTTTCCTAGTTTATCAATATTCTTACTTTAATTTATATTATTTGTAATTCTACTTGATTGATTTTCAATAAATTATTAAAAAGAATTAGAATTGTTAAAACAATTATATTTAAAAAAAAAAGGTTAATTAATATTCATTGCAATTTAATATTAATATTAATAGAAATATCCTCAGGCGAATTCTTCATCAAAGTATATTTTCGAAAAAATATAAAAGTATTCAAAATTTGTTACTCTGATTTCGAATTCTGCCTTGTCGCGAAACGTCTTCTTGCATATATTTAATACATTTTGTATACGAAAGAAATGAAATTAATATCTTTATAATATTATATATCGATATTATATTAAAATTTTATCAATATAAAATTAATTATTAAAAAACGCGATATGCAAGAAAACCTATCCTGATCTAATAAATAAAATACAAAAAAAAAAAACTGTTACTACTCATGGATATAATAAATACCCATGGTCACTGTGCTCGTGCAAAAATTCTACGTATACAACCAGTCACCCGTGTCGATTTGGACTTTTCATCCTACGACATGATTGAGTGGACCAGAAGAACAAAAATACATGCGACTTACCATTAGATGCGACGAAATTGCATTGCTATCGATGATGCTTATTCTCTTGAAACACTGACTTGAATATATAGCACAAACGAATATTTAAAAGAAAAAGAAATAAAGAAAATAAAAGATTATTAACACATTATACACGTTATACACGTTATTAACACGATTTATATTAGATGTAGTCGCGAAACACTGACTCAAATTTCACGAAATGTTATTATAATTGAATTTAATTAAAATTATTATGTTGTAAAAAATATTCGGAATACTATTACGAAGCAATCACTGACTCTAACGGTCGCATTGCACGCGATCACAAAATAGCAAACTTCATTGCGTCACTATGGCAGCCATATTGGAATTTTCCCGCCTTTGAAATGAGACCAGTAATCAGTTAACATCTTGTAAAAAGAAAAATCAAAATTTCTAAATAAATATTTAAAATATATGGAATTAATTGATTATATTAAAATAGAACAACAATCAAGCATAAATTTTATCTTAGGAAATCGTAATATAAGCTACTCTATTCATTCGCTGTGATTCTAACCGTCAAATAAATGAATAAAGAAAAAATAATACTTCAATTACTAAAGATTTTTTAATTTCCAGTAAAAAATGCGTAATAATCGAACAATAGTATATAAACGACAGTAATATATAAAAAATAATCATGGAAGTAAAATACTATTAATAAATAATTCACACACCTCGCGGAAATACGAATACGTCTAAGCAGCACAATTTTCGACACTACAATGGCACCTCGCGCTTCTGTTTCGATTGTCGAATTATAAATTAGGGAGGGGGAATCGACAACACTCGTTCACATAACATCGTTCGACAACAAATCGAAACGTGTCGAGCGTGACACAAACATAACCCTCAATTTCTCAGAAAAGCTATTATAAACAATGTTTTCACTGCCTCGAGCAAAAGGTACACGAAAGAGAAAGACAAATATATAAACAATACAGAAGTTGTACGTTTAGAAGAACGAATACATACCATTGAAATACGCATTACTTTAATTTGATGAAACAAGTTATGAATGTACATATAAAAATGGATAATGAATTAATTTTTAACGTTCGCTTCTCAATAAAAAAATATAAAAATCTACTTCAAATGAATTTGCTTTTATGAAAAGAAATAAAACGTTACTTGATATATAGGAAAATCATAGAATAAATCGCCATAGCGTGTATTATAAATCATTATTCTTTCTGGTCATTCTGGTTATCAATCTGCACAAATAAAGATTAAAAAAGATAAAATAAACGTATAGAGTTAAAAATATATTAAAATAGAGCGATAATAAAACTAAAATTCTTGTTGAAAAGCTTGTACGTAGTATAAACTACCGGTAACCTCAACAATCGGACAATCGAACGAAAAAACATAAAAAAATTCACAAAAATTATAACTAATTTCGTTATCATAGTGTTCAATGGATTATTAAATAAACGAAATAATGTATAAATTCACTAATAAAGTAGAAATTACTTACTTTGTAGCGAGGTTACGTATCTCAAATCGGTGACACGTCCTGTCACGATGATTTTCGATAAAAGAATGACGCCACGAGCCACAGTTTCGCCTAGGAGCTTTCTAATTGGCTGGAACTCGTGGTTCCTTATTCACTCAAAACCGCGCGGAAAATAAAACTATAATATCGTATAATACACTTTTATCGTGAATATAATATCGAAATTTTACAAAAATTCGCTTATTAAAAATATAATAAGAATAAATTATTGAAATTAATTTAATATAAAGATTAATTAAATAACACATAAAGGCGGAAACATAAGTAATATATAAAAGTTAATATAAAATTTAAATAAATTAACAGTATTTAATTAAAACTAAAAACTGAAACATAAAAGAACAAATTTAAGATTATTAAATTTAATTTTTTACCATTAATCGCTTTTTTTCTTTCGTTCATCGAATGTAAAAATAATAAAATATAATATAAGAAATATAATCGAAAAAATACACAAAGATTTTCACACGCTATACAATAGATATCTCGTTCGTACTTTCTCCCACATGAAAAATACAGGAAATAAACAAGAAATGAAATAAATCGTGCGTTTGCTAATAAAAACACGGTATCAATACTGTTCAATTAAACAAATAAAGTAATATGGGGTACGTGTCACGTGTTAGATCGATCCCTAACTCTTCGTCACGTGGCGTGTATGCTAACAGACACCGTTCAATTGCAAAATCTACAGGATGTCATCAGCGATATATTGTGCAACGGAAAGAAAAAAGGATCCCACCGAGACACCCCACAAAAACAGAATCGTGTTAAAAGGAGGGACGTGTGGACCATGCATGCATATTTCTCACAGGCTGACAACCTCCATTAATCAATATCCTTTTTTTTTTTTTCTGAAACACGACTTTTTACTACTACAATAAATAATAATAATTCTACCCTCCATTCCATTCCACAAGAAGATGAATACTGAAAATTCCAATTAATCGTTAATTAATTTATACGCTCCGACAATAATATAACTGAAATTAAATTAAATGAATCTGTCTAGATTACTTTGCAAACAGTAATGGACTAATCTTTTCAACTTGGATAACAATTGAAAGGCGACGATGAGAATGGTTTTCTCTCCTAGGAATAGTTCCCCGTAATCGGCACGATCTCGAGCCGATAAATTAAAATGCGGTAGAATCTAAATCAGGATCTGAATAGATAGTCAAAAAAGAAAAAAAAAAAAAAAAAAAAAAANAAAAAAAAAAAAAAAAAAAAAAAAAAAGAAATCTTGTCGGACAACCAACAGGTTGTCTCCTTTTAAATTTATCCTCCTATCCTCCTTTTCATCTCTAACTGCTCTTACACACGAGATATAAAGGGGGAAGAAAAGGAGAGAGAGGGCCCCCAAAATATCCGCGTGGGCCCTTCGATTTTCGAGGAGCACCGGCTCCCCCCTCCCTAATAACAGGGTACACCGAGGCTAAACAAACATACACGCCCCTGGCATCTCTCGCGTTGAAAGAACTCACGGAGGAGGAAATGTAAAATAAAAAGTGTAAGAATACAGAAACAATTTAGCCACGCCACTTAAAGGATGCGAGGTGAAGTATGATAAGTATACCGAAAGATTCAACAGAAAAATCGAAGTATATATATATATATATATATATATATAAGCCTCGCCTTCACGAGTATATTCGTAAATTTTAATTCGATCGAGAGAGTTCTTCTCGATATTTATCAAAATTGCACCGATGCGTATGTAATTTCGATCGATATTTATTACTCGAATAACGGCGCGAAGAAAGATACACTTGTTGGAAATAAGAGAGAAGAAAAAGGGAGGAGGGGGAGACTTCGTTTCAACGTAGTAAAAAAAAATAAAAAAAGGTAACAACATTATTGGAAAAGTTCAAACGTGTGTATGTTAATCTTAATTTTTGTAATATAATTGAATTCGATGAAATCGTTTAATTTTTTCATTTTTACGAGCAACGTAACGAACCCGTTGATTTATTGCATCTTGATCGAACAACGGACAGGTCAAATTGTTACTACGTATTTAAAAGATAAGAAGATGTTATTCTTTGGCTCGAAGATTTGGCAAAGAACGTCCCTCCGCATTTCCTGTCGATTTCTTCGAGTATTACTTCGCCATTTCTTAAAATGAAAGCCGAAACGTAGGTACAGAAAAAGAGAGAGAGAGAGAGAGAGAGAGAGAGAGAGAGGTTTGGAAAGAATCACGAGGCCGCCATGTAATCAAGGAAAGTAAGGAAAGTAGAGGGAATGAGACGATGGTCGGTAGACATTGCATCTTGGGTTTACTAGTATTGTTTAGACACAGCTATACTTTTCTCAATTACTCTTCATTTTTAAAGAGTGTGGAGTATCATCGATGCATACATACGCGACAATTATGAGTCGATAAATTCGTGCGAATTGAAAAGAAAACATCGTCGTCCCTTTAAATTGAAAAAAAAAGTTCCTCTTCTCGATCTGAAACACGGAGCGTGAAAGTCTAAAATGGCTTAAGGGCCGATCCATTTGTCTCTAGCACGTGCAAAAGAGCAGCGAAGAGACGCGTAAAACGCGAGTGTACGCGAGGGTTCGAGGTATAAAAAAGAAGGCGAGTAAAAGGAAGGAAGAGATGAAGATTGAGGAGCGGTGGAAGAGAAGGAGGGATGTACGAGAGAGAAGGAAGCGAAGAGACGAAGGTGGATGAGACAAGAGCCATTCTGGTTTGTGGGCACAGCCGTTGCCCGAAGCCCACAATTATGATAATAGCCCCTGGTCCTGAGTCTTGTTAGCCCAAGAGTGGATCCCAACTTCTTTTATCTATGCCTTCTTATTTTTCCACGCTCATCCCTTCCGCTCACCCCTTTTCGATTCCCTTCCTACGATCCTCTACTCTTTCAACCCCGTTTTCGAGCATTCGAACGAACGAATTTCGAAAGGAAATTTCGATCGATTATTTTTCCAAAATACAATAAAATAACTGAACAATTTACAAAGCTGTTACAAAGCTGTTTTTTCAAATGGCGAACACTCGCTGGTGAAAGCGGAGGTTTTAATTAAAAGCGCGGGGACAAACGTTTTCTCGTTAATTAAAAAAAAAAAAAAAAGCAAAAGGAAAAGCGAGGAAAATCCATACTTTCCTCCCCGAACGCTATCCAAAGCGTTGAGCATGTTTTTTTTTTTTCGGTTGACAGAAGAAGGCGGACTAGGAAAGGAGAATAAGAATATAAAGCGTAGAGGAAGGAGGGAGGGAGGGGGCAAAGTGTCGGCGCGAGCGCAAGGAGCACGCATATCGTATGCATGTGTATACGGTCGCGTCTCTCTGTCTCTCTCTCTCTCTCTCTCTCTCTCTGTAAACGTTGTAAAAGGCGATAGGAAACGGGGCACGCTTTAATCCACTTTTCAGCGTACCGTCGGGTCTTTTGATTCGACGCGGAAAGCGTTAATTGGAGACTGCAGCGCCACCGCGATCGGAGCAAAGAAAGCCTTTCAAAGGCGAGCTCACCATCCCCCCTTCTCTCCCCTTTCGTGTGATAGTAGTGGGCGCAGCTTTTTTTCCAGGATAAGTAGAAAACGCCGTTACTTCCTTCTTCCAACGGCACCACACACGTCTCCACGTTTGAACCACCGATGCTGCGGTGGTGGTTCAAAGCCGGTGATGACGTTTCTCATTCAAATCTCGCACAATTTTTGCACCGTACCGTCTCTGTACCGTTCGCTCGTTACGATGCGCGAGCATCGCCGAAAGGTTGGGGAGGGGGAAGAGAGAGAGAAAGAAAGAGAATTGATCGAGACGGAAGATCGACAACGCGTGCGAAATAGAATAAAATTTCGTGGTTAAAAGAATAAAATTTCTTGAATTATATATTTACGGTAGCAATAGGTAGGTAGATAGGATAATTTTGGATCAAACAAGAATCTGGATGGGACGATCCGGTGGTATATGGGATTGTTTACTCAGATTAGAACCGACAAAGGGAACTGTTCTCTCTCTTCTTAACTCTTGTCTTGATTCAAGCGATGCCCTCCCTATATTTGCTCTAGATTAAATGGAGTTTCGTGGCGCAGTCCTCTCGACGATATCTGCTACGGTCTGCTACAGTGCTTTGTATTGTACATTGTATTCACAAGAGGAGAAAAAAAATTCTTACGTATTCCCTTACTGCGTGTATAACCGCATACTGCGAACTGTTGAATCGTATATATAAATTGTAATGATGTAAATTTATCGAGAAGGAATGATCTGTCTGTTTCGCTATTATTTATATGTATCGAAATATGTATGCAAATTTTAATAATATCTCAAATTGAACGCAATTTATCGAATCCTTTAACGAATCCTTTAAAACTCGACATGGCTTAAGAGCCGATATAAAATCGACATTGTTATCCAATCAATAAATATTTTACGCGTATATAAAGTACGAATTATTTTGGACGTTTCTTTTAAAATTGGAATCACCAAAAATATTTTCTGCCCGTGTACGCAATATATGTGATAATTTGGTAACAGTTATGCATTATGGTAAATGTATGTACATCGTGTTTCGATATTAAAGTCGTACATACATGGATCCCTCGAGAATTCTCGATAAAACATAAAGTAAAGTAATGACGAACCGTATAGGTAATCGGGGAGATTAACTTAATAGCTGTACGCTGAGGTATCTGAAGGAAAAGAAACGAAGAAGAAAAAGGGAGCGAATTTGCGTTCCTTGTAGACAGGTGATAAACAATAAAAACGAAAGATTAAAATTGTACGTGAATATATTTTGATTGTAGAGAAAAAATAATTATTATTATTACCATATCTTTACAAACTTTTCAGTCAGTCAATCAGAATTTTCAAAAGAACTTTGTTCGTTTTTCCCATTTTTCTCTCTTACTTTGTTCTCTTCCCTTTTCCTTCTTTTTTTTTTCCATTCGCTCGTTTTCTCCGTTTTGCCTTATGGCAGAACTTTTTGTCTCGGTTCGTTTCTTGGTCGGTAATAATGACGTTCGGTAATCAGGTGCATCCTTGATAGACTAGAACGAAAACCGAAGAGGAAAAAAAAAAGAACGAAAGAGGATCGTGATTTGTAAACGGCTACGTGGGCGTTCTCGGTATTCATTGTTGATCTCAAATTATGTAAATAACGAACGCAGAAATTATAGACGACTATACCGTGATCAAATTTGCCGTTTTTCGATACACAGCAATTTAAGTTTCGTGAAATCTACTTACAGAATTACGAATGTATGCAACATAAAATATAATTTGCATTATGGAATTAATAATTACAAATTTATAATTTTTCAATTCATATAAATGATTATATAAATGTACAAAAATAACGACTAAAAAATATATCAAATTTTTAAAGCGAAATTATTATTAACTAATATTAATTAAATTATAATTATAAAATATAATTGTTACAAAAAATTTAATTTATTTTCGCGAGGATGAAATCATTATAAAATCATTCAATTGCAGATTACAAAAGCGTTATAACAGAAGGCAAATGTGTCGCGAAAGTGCAACAAGTAATATCCGAATAGTAAACGAAACAAAAGCGCGCGCTGCGACTGATTCACGAGTTTCGTATTGTTTTCGTATTTTCTTCTCTAAAACGTTAACATAATATCCCCCGTAGAGCGCATACCGATCTCCACACAGAATGACTGGTATTTCCAAAAATCTGATTTGATTAATCTTAATCGTAAATTTTAACGATTTGATTCACTATTGCAATTTTAATTCGACGGTCGGTTGCTGTTGCATCGAAAGGCCGAGGCCATCCGATCCGTAGAACGACTAGAACAAGCGTTTCTCGTGGGTGGACCTCGGTCATGATCGGCCAGACTCGGCCAGTTTCGGCTCAACGAGCCTGCGTCGACCCCGGTCGACCCATGGCGGTCGGAGCACACAACTGGTTGTGGCTTTCACGAGGCAAGTACACTGCGCGCTCATCCTCTTCGTGTGTGCATTCTCGCGTCATCTTCTGTTTTCCGTTTAATAATCAGTAGCCCCTTTCCAGCACGCGTTGTTTCGTAAACATACAGATATCGTGGAAAGAATCCGTCAACTTTTCTTAATCGTAATATTCGAAGTGCCGTTATACGATTAATTGAGTTTCACGCGAACTGTCAAAGAATTTAATTCGCCAGAAGAAGTCGTGCTGTATCAGCCGAGATCCGTACCTATTCTCATCCGGTCGTGTACACTATAGTAAAACGAGGTGCTGTCACGTGCTCTTGCACCCGTGAAATCGGCACCGATTTACGATACTTCGTGGACCATGAGTCGTGTTAGAAGACTTTAACGTTGTTTACAGCATAACGTAACTCGTGTTTACGGCTACTCGGTACGTACAACCGGTTAAGCACGTGGTGGACAGGATGCTCCTAAAATTGGCAGTGTTGCTGTTCGTTTTCGTGCGGCCAGGTGCAAGTTATTTCAACCTTTTTCTCAGCCAAGCAGAAGTGCGGAAACTAATGGGTAAGCAAAAGTATTCGATTCGTTTACACTTGTATTCACGCTTCTATTATGAACGCTGTGCTTTTTCGAATATATTTTGTCGATCTATATACTTTGCGAATTTGCTATTCATTATGAAAAATTCGTTTGATAAAAATATTTGAATATCCATATATATATCTTATTTATCGTTTTTATAGCGTTAATAGACATAAAAATTTTATCGTTACTGATCGAAAAATAATATTCAGAAATGCATCATTGCTTCGAACAATTTACATTACGATCTTGCATTATTTTATATCTATTTATATAATTTAAAACATTTACGTATTTTAATCGAAACAATCCGATAAATCTATTAAAATACAGACCATAGTTGAACATCTAACTACCGATCAAAACCATTAAGACAGTGATTAGTGATCAGCGTAATAATTGAGCATTGGACAGTGAAGAATCATTGGCTAGTACTATCGACATTTCACGCTGCTAATGAATAATTATCATCACGTTACACTTCTTATATAGCAAACTTATTACCTTCATTAATGATTAAAATTCTATGCAATAATACACTAATAATCATCGGACGAGTCGATATATTTAATAGAGCATTAAAATATTATGGATCAAATAGAGATAATTTATAATATGGTAAGACTGTCATAAATCCTTCTGGCATGGTTAATTTAATTTATCAGCATTGCTGTTATAAAAGCTGCGATATAAAAGCTCAAGGATATGAAAATGTTGCGCATAAAATTAATTCGTTGGATTCGCTTCGTTACGCATCTTGCTCTTTCAACGAGTAACTTTTTTCTTTAGAAATTATTAGGGAGCAAAGGTTATCCGTTAAAATCTTATTTATTCAGAATAAGTTTTTCAAACGATATAAGGATTCCACAATCACGATCATTACACACTATCGTAGTAAGTTTTTTGAACATTTGTAAGTACAAAATACGAAAAAAATCTTTTCATTCTTGCAAGCATCATTTATTCTCCAATAAATATACGATCGAACGAATACACGAATGCTCACGGATTCATGGTTCAACGACCCATTAAAATCTCACGGACGACGTGGTTGATTTCAGGCGCAAATCTTAGCGACGATACTCGATCGTTTGTTCCATTCTCACGCTCCCGATTTTCATTCTTCCCCTCCCCCGTATACCCGTTCCAAGGTTTTTCTATTTTTCTTTTTCTCCCCTTCGTTCGTAGATTGCCGTTAGATCGCTCCCGCTTCTCCTCGCTACAGAGAGGAGAATCGTCGTACCGGAAACGGGTAAAAGCCACTCGACGCCACCAACTTTCCAATATTTCCACGATAACTTGCACGGCGACGGATAATTCGCTCTCGGCTCGTTGATCCGCGAAAAGCGTCGAGCCCGGTCGCTCGCATCGCGAGAGGGACGCAAAGGGGGATACGCGTTTTCGACGACACCTGAACCCGTGCGAATTGCCGATTCCGCGCGACGAGAGAGGCTCGCTCGCGCGTGGAATTGCGCGTTTTCAGCCACCACGCGTTTTACGCCTCGTTCCACGACCACGCGTTTCACACACGCATCCGTGAAAACGTCCTCCTCTTCCTCCTCCTCTTCCTCCTTCTCGGTTAACTGGAACTGGAGTGTGCGCTCGCGCGTGCACACGTCAAAAGCTTCGCGTGAAATCGAATTGTGTTACAGCGGCGCGGCTTTCGAACGAACGGAAGGGATCGGAATCGCGCGATTCGTTGTTTAGAGGCGGCGTTATTAATTGCGCCTATAAATTCGAAGCGTATTAGCGGCGCGCTCGTTGAAATGAAAGGGGGATTGAATCGGTACGTAGAACCGAGTCGACTACCATCGTTTATAGCCCTTTATTTGTTTTAGTCGTGTTTAATTCTGGATCGGTTAAAACAAAGAGCTTGTGCCAGAGCTTGGCGTCGTATATATACGTCGTGTATAGAGATTGTAAAACTCTCCTTTATTTTCTCGACAGTACCACTGTTTCATCGCTGTTCCACGATAACCGTGGTAGATCGGGATCGGTGAGAGAGAAAAAGGGAAAAAGAAAAATATCGTAGCCAAAACGAGATTCCTGCGAAGGATAAGAGTGGCGGCCACGTATACCTACGCGCACGAGACGCAATAAAATATTATAACGAGGTCCTTGTTACAGCACATGGGGTGGCGATCCAACAACACACAGGCCCGGCCTACTAGTTTGTTTAGACACCGAATAATCGACAGTCGCTTCTTTTCGTCTTGTTTTCGTGCGAGTCGTCCGGTTCTATCGTTTCTCTCTCTTCTTTTTTCCTTCGTCCCCCCTTTTCTCATTTTAACCCGATGCGAGCACGGCGAGCGAGTCTGGCCAGATAGAGAGGCCCCCTCGATACCGATTTCGGCGGGGGCCCCTCGGCTCGCTCTCCATATGGGCTCCATGGGTTTTTCGAGTCGTGCGTTCACGCTTCCTGGAAGAAGGTTTCCAATTTCGGTATTTACTATAAGGTTTCCCGTATTCCCTTACTATATACGAGCTGGTTGACGAGCGGCAAGAAATCGATTCCATCCGATCGGGGGCCCCATGTTCCACTCTGTTGCCTCGTCCTCGTGGCACATAATGGCGAAAGGTGTGCCGATGAAGATATTGACCGGTGATTAATTATGGTTATCTTGTACCTTCCCAAAGTAGTTCTCGTTAAGCCTTGTTGGCGAGCCAAACCAAAAAGAAATACACAGGCGTGCGCTGCGTATAAAGAGATGATAATTACTCGTAAGATGAAATATTTTTATCAACGTATTTTATACGTGAAAAAAATCGTAGATATACCTGAAAAAAGGAGAAGAACTTTTTATCGCCGTTGATATTTTCTTTCTTTCCTTTTCCTTTTTTTTTTTTTTTCTTTTCGTTTAAAAGCAGGACTAAGGTAGCACACGACTCGAAAAATCTTCGAGTTATCTTCAGGTGTTACGGTCCTACGTGCTCGCTACCACTTTGGTATCGTGTAGCATCCGCCTCGGATAAGATAACTGAATTCCACCGGTGCCGCGTTACATTCCTAATACCTCCTGTTTCTCACTCATCGACGGAACAAGTAAATTATGGCCGTCGTTACACATACATATATATATATATATATATATATATATAATAAGACCCATTATACGAGATACATATAATTAATCTTCACCAAGTGGCGATAATTTATCTCGTTTGTTTGCCCCTCGATACAAAGGGCAAGCAAGTCTCTTTATCCAACTTATATCCTTCGTACATTCTTTCGAGACTAATTATTTTATTATCCTCGTCCTCGATGCCGAATAACAAACCGATATCATTCGTGGTTCGCGAGAAGAAGATCGTATCTGAACGCAACGATTAACAGAATCGAAATTCCACCGGTAACTTTCCATTCCGTCCCTCGAAATTTGCATTCGCTGGGAGGAGAGGGAAAGGTCGTTGTCGACGACGATCCGTCAGAGGGCCGTGTCAAAACACGGGATAGTTGCGCGCCCGAGGCGTGCTATGGCAGCGCGCCCGTACCCGACCTCAGCTAGTTAGGGCCTGACAGGCCCATCTCGACGTTAGCCGGGGAGTGGGGCGGCCTCAAAGCGCCCGCCTCGGCTCCGTGAAAACGTTTATGCACGCACGCAGTGGCGTAGGTAGCTCTCCTCTCCACGAAATCTTCCTCTCTCTCTCTCTCTCTCTGTCTCTCTGTCTCTCTCTCTCTCTCGTCCACTACCCTTAGAGGAATTCTCCTTCCTCGTCGAATTTATTTCGAGGAAATGTATTCTCGATCGAGTTCGAAGCTTGGATTCAATCGTGGATTAAAAAAATCGTGGATTCGAGAGAGGCGGATGCCGCACCGTTGCCCGCATCAATCCTCCACTCCTCGTTAAGATCCTCGCCTTAAAGTCCTCCTCGCTTGTGTGCGCGCTCCTTTCGTCTCGGCCAGGGATGCGTTTACACGCGAGAGTCGATTTTTCATCGCGTTTTCTCTTTGGGGGAGGGAGAAAATTCAATATTCCATCGACGAGTGCAAAGTTTGTTCGATTCTTTTCGCTTTTCGAGTGGCAGGAATGCGCACAGAGAAAGATCGTCAATGGACGCGTTTAATGCGACCCGAAAGTGTGTTCATTGAAAGAAAAAAATTTTCCTCGAAACGGCGTATTTGTGAACATTTTTGAAACGTTTTGGAGTAATATTTTGGAGCGTATAATAATATGTATAATATGATATAATTGTATTACGATGCTAGTACGTTTCCAGAGAAAGATTATATGTATCGATGTATTAATAAATCGAATTGTTCGTCGTATTATAGTCACGTATATCAGTGATATTTTATATAGAGAGTTGTAATAGCAAATAGAAAGGGTTAAAACGAATCTTCGATTCGCTTTCTTTCGTTGATAGATGCGAATTTTTTTTTTTTTTAAAAACGCGTCAAGCACATGTCGCGTCGTGTCGCGTCTTCGAAGAAAATTTTTTGGAAATTACAGGGGGCGAGAGATTTTTGGCGTTCGCGTGATTCCACGAATTCGACCAATTATTCGCGCGTCCTTTCTTTGTGAAAGAAAAGAAAGAAAAGAAAAAGAAAAAAGAAGGAATCGTTCCCTTTGTAAGGGAATCGATACATACATACACACACACACACAGAGAAGAGATGAGAAGTCACGAAACGGTAAATTATCCGCATAAAATTCCCAAAAGGGGGAATATTTTTCAGCGTCCCCCCCCCTACCGATTTTTTTTTCCACTAGTAGTTCGTTCTAGGTAGCGGCGTAAAAGGTTAAGGACGGGTACCACTTAGGGGGCCCATTTGTCAGGGGAGCGTTTTGCGTTTCCCCTCTCCTCTTCTTCAAGAGCGAAAGTTCGGTCGCCGAGTTACCTTGCAACGTTTGTACGCAAGAAGAAAGAATATTCTCTCTCTTTCTCTCTTTCTCTCTCTCAATGTTTCGCACGAAACTTTCAAAATTGGTTGGAAAAATGTTATCTTATCTGCTTATCTTATCTGTCTATCTTATCTACTTATCTGTCTCTGTTTCGCACGAAACTTTCGAAAAAAGTTATCTGACTATCTTATCTGTTTATCTTATCTGCCTATCTTATCTGTTTATCTGTCTCTATTTCGCACGAAACTTTCGAAGTTGGAAAAAAGTTATCTTATCTGTTTATCTTATCTGTTTATCTTATTTGACTATCTTATCTATTTATCTTATCTGACTATCTTATTTACTTATCTTATTTGTTTATCTTATCTGACTATCTTATCTATTTATCTTATCTGATCTACTTATCTTATCTATTTATCTTATCTGACTATCCTATCTATTTATCTGTCTCTGTTTCGAAACTTTCGAAATTGGAAAAAAGTTATCTGCTTATCTTATCTGTTTATCTTATCTGACTATCTTATCTACTTATCTGTCTTTGTTTCACACGAAACTTTCGAAATTGGTTGAAAAAATGTTATCTGCCTATCTTATCTGTTTATCTTATCTGAATATCTTATCTACTTATCTATCTTTCCATTTCGCATGAAACTTTCGAAGTTGAAAAAAGTTATCTGCCTATCTTATCTGTTTATCTTATCTGATTATCTTATCTACTTATCTTATCTGACTATCTTATCTACTTATCTTATCTGACTATCTTATCTACTTATCTTATCTGTTTATCTTATCTGATTATCTTATCTACTTATCTATCTCTATTTCGAAACTTTCGAAGTTGAAAAGAAATTATCTACCTATCTTATTTGTTTTTCTTATCTATTATATTTATCTATTATATTTATCTTATCTGCCTATCTTATCTACTTATCTATCTCTATTTCGCACGAAACTTTCGAAAAAAGTTATCTGCCTATCTTATCTGTTTATCTTATCTATTTATCTGTCTCTGTTTCGCACGAAACTTTCGAAATTGGTTGGAAAAAAATTATCTGCCTATTTTGTCTGTTTTTCTTATCTATTTATCTTATGTATTTATCTTATCAATCTTATTTATTTATCTATCTATCTATCTATTTATCTCTCTCTCTCTCTCTCTTTCTGTTTCGCAAACTTTCGAAGTTGGTTGGAAGAAAGTTTGTCTTGTTCCGTCGGTGGGGTCCAAGATTTTGCATCGAATCAAGGGAAGAAAGAGGCAAATTATTCGTGTTATTTGCGCAACCGGTGACGCGACGATGTTTCTTGCGCAAAGGAGAGATTGCAAGGGATAGGGAACAGGGGACACTCATCCACGAGAGATCGCTCGTTAAGATCGCTGTCGCTCGCGTGGAAAAACATTCGAAAGTGAAAGATTCTTCCGTCGAAAAATTGATGAACGGTCTCGTTAATAATAAACGGGCGAGAAAAAATGGAATTAATGAAAATGATGAAAATTTACATTCACCGATGCAATTTTATTATCGTGTAGATTTTTCTTCCGTATCATCTCTTGAGACACGCGTTTTTCATCATAATAGCGAATAGAAAGAAAGAAAAATTTGAATAAAATTACTTCGAAATGATAATCTCGAATAATTAATGGAATAGAATAAATAATGTAATTTATCGTGATTTTTTCCAAGTATCTTGAGACATCCGTTTTTATCATAATAATATCGTAATAATTATTATAATAACGAATAAAAAGAAAGAAAAATTTGCCATGTTGAGAAGTTAGGAATAAAATTACTTCGAAACGATAATAATAATCGCAAATAAATTCTAGTTAATATTATAATTAATAATATTATGTGAATAATTAATAAAATAGAATAAATAATGCAATTTATCGTGTAGATTTTTCTTCCAAGTATGTCGTGATACCCGTTTTTATCATAACGTTGTGAAGTAAACTTAATAATTTATCGTTCAAGACGATAATAATAATCGCAAATAAACCGTTAAGTTAATATTACGTTTATCTGAATAATTAATAGAATAGATAATAATAAGATAGAATAAAATGAATTGAACATACCGATATAATTTTCAACGAGTAAAATTTATCGTTCAAATAACAACAAATAAACGAACAATCTTAACAAACAAGTTTTACTTTACTCCAAATATTAAAATAAGATAAAACGGTGCATAAATTGAAATAAATTTAATTTAAAGGAATACACGAACGAGATTATATAAAAATACACATCAATAATAATAACAGTCACGAGTAAATTACTTAATCACGGTTATCAATTAAAATCGAGGGGATCGATTTGTTAAAACGATACAAAATTCCGTTAAAAAAAGAATCATCGCACGCTTTTCTCATTTCCCACAATCGAGCGAAGCGACGTTGCCTAATTTCGAATCGACTCGTGATCTCGAGCCACGACGTGCCACCGATTAAGCATAAATGGACGAGGACAAGTGGTACGTGAGCATACTTGTACGCTCGAGTGTACGTGTGCCACGTTTCGCTTGTGGAAGCGTCCCGTCATTCGCCTGAATTGTTGGTCAGCGTGTCTCCGGAATTATCGACGGGGCATCGATGCCCCCGTGTCTTCATAAAAATTCGAACGGCGAGAGAAAGAGAGAGAGAGAGAGAGGAGAGGAGAAGAGAGATGGTATCTCGAGGATGGCGTCTCTCGCAGCGGGGGGGATGCTCTGCCTTTTTCCCTTTCTTCTCCTTTTTTTTTTTTTTCACGTTCCTTCCATGTCCTTCCACATCTCTCCCGGTCGGGAATAAGCCCTTCATCCAGGTTCCTCGCCCAGGCTGTGGCGATAAATCTGCCAGTGGGACTCCTTCGGCTAATCATCGATCTTCTTTTCCCTTCGAAACGTCCCATCGGCGCGTGAAAGAGATAGGGTTCTCGTAGACTTCGTAGGTCAGTTCTCCTCCCTGGAATTTCCTGTCGAGGAATACGTGCACTCGTATACTCGTCGAATCGAAGGGCAGGGAAGGGGGGGAGGAGGTGAACGGTTCTGTTGTTGCTCCACGATTCTCTCTTCCCCCCCCTTCCTCACTCACGATTTAACGTTTATGACGAAAAACGTTTCGACGGATTTACCGCGTCGTTTCCCTTGTTTTACCACGTGCGAAAGTTTTCCACGAGTTTTCAACGAGTTATACACACATCCCCTCATCTCTCCGACGATATTTTTGGCTCGGTGAATCGCATACTTGCCGATTTATCTCCTTCCTCTTTTTCTTTCGAACGCGACGGAAAAAGAAAAAAAAAAAAAAAATGGAAAAAGAATCCTGTTAACGTTCAACATTTTAAACTCGTATCCTGAAGAATAAAAGAATTTCTCCAAGGAAGAGAAAATCTTTCCTTTACGTAATACGTAATACGAGAGAAGAAATCAAGCCGGATGACGAAGCTCGAAGGATTAAAAGCAAAAAGAGAAGAAGAAGAAAACGAGGAGAGGAAACGAGAGAGTGGATCGATTCGAAAGATTGGAGGGAAAATTTGACTCTCCTTTCCTCTTAAAACCTGCCGACAAATGATTTTCGACGACGAACGCGCTTTATCTAGGTGGCGACGACTCGATTCGATGCAATCGAATCGAATCGTCGCCTTCCCCTCGCCATATGTCCATCCCGCGGTTGCGACAACGTCTCAATCAGGCGGCCGCCCATCTGTCGGTCGTCGCCGCGTGGGGGGAGGGGAGGGCGCGGAGTGGGGGAGCTTTCCACGCTGCGATATAAAGCCGAGGCAAGCCGCAATCCGCGTTTCGAGGGTGCACGCCAGGAACAATATTATTTTAGCTTCGCGGAGAATCATCGGTATACGGGGCAGGTTTGCTTTGCCACGCGCTACCACGATGCCACACCCTCTCGATAAATAAACGAGGGGAGAGGGGGAAGGAGGAGAAGAGGGGGTTTGCCTACAACCGGATGGAGGAGAGTCCCATCCACTGTCCCCCGCTGTTGCCCCGTCGCGGGACAATGAACCGGATTTAACCGCGGAAAGAGCGGGAAGATACATATTTCGCGATACGGGGATGAAAAATAAATCGGCGCGCGTGTTCTTCTCGCTCGTGAAAACAATATTTCTTGTGTATAGTCGATCTTTTCAGTTCTTTTTTTTTTTTTTAAATTAAAAGGGAGGAAATTCTTTCCGAGAACTTCTTTGGAATCTTTTTCGAGTTCTATATCTTGATATCTTTTTTTTTAAAAATTAAAAGGAAAGAAAATTCTTTCTGAGAATTTATTCTGGAATAATTATTTCTTTTATATAATCGATCTTTCAAGCTCTATCGATGTTTTTTTATTTTTTTAACTAAAGAGGTAGAAATTCTTTTTGAGAATTTCTGCTGTATAATCAATCTTTCGAATTTTATCAATATCTTTTTTTTTTTAAATAAAAGAAAGAAAATTCTTTCTGAGAATTTCTTCTGTATAATCGATTTTTCGAGCTCTTTTTTTTTTTAAATTAAGAAGGAGAAAATTCTTTTTGAGAATTTCTTTTGTATAGTCGATCTTTTCTTTTTTTTTTTTAAATTAAAAGGGAGGAAATTCTTTCTGAGAATTTCTTCTTCGTATCTCTTTCGAGCTCTATCCATGTTTTTTTTTAAATTAAAAGAAAGAAATTTTTTCTGAGAATTTCCTTTATATAGTCTTTATCTTTCAAGCTTTTTTTTTTTTAAATTAAAAGGAAGAAAAATTTTTCTAAGAATTTCCTCTGTATAGTCAATCTTTCCTTCTTTTTTTTTTTTTAAATTAAAAAGTAGGAAATTCTTTCTGAAAATTTCTTCTGTATCTCTTTCAAACTCTATCGATGTCTTTCCTTTTTTAAATTAAAATTCTTTCCATGTAATAAAGAATTCGTTCAAAATTCACGCATCAATTCCATCGATCTTTCTTTCCTAAGATAGATATCGACAAACAGCCATACCAGTTTTAGCGTAAGAGGATACCCTTTGGCGTGGATAGATTCCGTTAATCCTTCCTTTTCTCTTAAAACCTGTAAAGACGCGTCTAAATTTCGAAAAGTCTGGAAAAAGTACGCTCGCTCATCCCTCTCTCTCTCCCTCCCTCTCCCTTTGCTCGGTTACGAGCCTTGGCCGAGTGAATTATAACTGGTGTCGCGTGAAGTTACGCCTTCCTGGATGTGACCTATGGCCCGCGAAGAGGAGGAAAGAGGAGGGAATCGGAAGGGGGGAACGTACAAACGACGTACGTACTCCCGGCACTTGGGCCAGGACTTATGGGTTATTCAGAGGAGAGGAGAAAGACGTGCCCACACGTTACCCGTTCGATATATGCTAAACAGTCAGCCTCCTGTATTACATAGAGGGTGGGTCTGTCTAAGCGTCTGTGTCGCGTTCGCCTCTTGCGCGAGGATATTTATCATCGAGCGACACGAGCATGCAAGGGATAGCGGGATATATCTTCGCGAAATGCTCGTGAAACGAATTCATCCTCCTCCGCCTCCTCGTTTTTTATCGAACGTTGTATTTCCATAACGCGAATCGAGATACCTCTTGAAATATTCGTCACATTTTCTTCTCACGTGGACGATTGTACGATTATGTAATCACGGATATAACTTCCAATTTTTATGGAAATTGTGTGATAATAAAAGCGAAAAACAATAGACGAATCGAATTCTGAAAAGTTTTGAAGAGGATCGAATCGAAATAAAGTTTGCATCGGGACGCCGAAGGATCTCGAATCAACGCGAGACTTCAATTATTTTCGAAAGATCGAGAGTATACCGTTGCAGGCGTGCGACACGCGGGGAACGCGATACGTGGATGGGAAGCAATGTATAGTGTATATAAACTGTACGTGCACGGGGTATATACGCACGCCCACGTCGTTTGGCCGCGCTGGCGAAAGTGAAAAATATCCCTAGTGGAACGGCAGCACGCGCTTCACACGCGTGCGCACACGTACGCTCGTCGAGATGTTGGGTTGGCTCGTGTACGTGTACGGATACGTTATTAGATCTGGCGAGGCTGCCAGTGTCGAGAGGTATCGGCGAGTACCAGCTGCCCGATCTGGTCGTTAACCCCGCCTTGCGGATCATTTTTGGATCGGTCTCACGTGTACGTGTTTCCCGTGCCGATCTCTCGTATCAATCCGCTTTCCACGCGATTACGATTATGCGATACGAACAAGTTAAATACGGGGGCTCGTCTTGACTCGTTAGGAAAAAATTCGATGATGGAAAATTGGACTTGTTGGAATTAGATGTATGCGATATATTGTCATATCGATTTCGATACGATTTTATTTATTTAATTTTTTTGTATTTAGAAGTTAGATAATCCGTGTAAATTTGCTAATGAATATTACGAGATTTAATTCATCGATATATATTTTTCGTAATTATAGAATCTACGTACGAGTGGCTATAAATTCGTGACGCTTTGGATTTTATTTTTCATCGATACACTTTTATAATTGGAACTTGGGTCCATGTACGATTATTATGAATAGTAATATTGCTTTGGAATTTAGATCTATATACGAATAATGATAAGTACACGTCGTTTTGAAACGAGATTCGTTTCAAAAGAATACTCGTATACTTTTCGTAGAATTTATATGTACGAATAATCATAAATTCGTGTTGCTCTGAATATTATTTTATTTCATCGATACACTTTTATAATTGGAACTTAGATTCGTATACGATTATTATAAATAGTAATATTGCTTTGGACCTGAGATTGGAATCTAGATCTATGTACGAATAATCATAAATTCGTGTTGCTCTGAATATTATTTTATTTCACAGATACACTTTTACAATTGGATCCATGTACGATTATTATGAATATTGCTTTGAACGTGAGATTGTAATTTAGATCTATATATGAATAATCATAAGTACATATCGCTTTGGAACGAGATTCCTTTCAAAAGAATACTCGTATACTTTTCAAAATTAAATGTATCAATAACATTATATCGCTTTGGATACGATTCGTTTCACTTATATTCTTTGCCAATTAAAATTTAGATCCGTGGACGATTATTATATAAGTCCATGTCGCTTTCGATTTAATTCATCGATATATTTTTCACAATTAGAATCTACATATATGAATAATCATAAGATTCTTGTTACTTCGAATACGATTTTATTTCATCGATATACTTTTATAATTAGAATTTAGATTCGTATACGATTTAGTTCATCGAATTCACCAAGTAATCACAAATTCGTGTTACTTTGAATACGATTTTCATCGATATACTTTTACAATTAGAATTTAAATCTATATTATTATAAATTCAATATCGCTTTGGATTTAGTTTATCGAATTCACCAAATAACCATAAATTCGTGTTACTTTAAATACGATATTTTCATCGATATCGATCTTTTCCAATTAAAACTTAAATCCACGTACTACAAATCACTTTGCACGTGAGAACGTAGATGATCCCGAATCTTTACGATCGAGCAATCGTAAATAGAGGAATTTCAAAGGAATATACTCGCGTAAACTGAAGAAAATTTATTTCGTCCATCCATGATCGGACAAAGGGATAATCTCCGAGGCAACCGGGATCGAAGAAAAATCGTAGAGGGCGCATTGTGCTCAGTCGTCACCACGCGCGTAAATCTAATATTTCCTGTTTCTCCCTTTTTACCTGCACCTCACCCTCGCCCCTCCTCACCGCTTACCACCCGCCGTCATCTCGTTTTAAAAGGAGGCCTCGCCACGGGAAGATCTCGTTATACACGTACCCGTGGGTTTTGCGCTCGAAAGGTGTTAGGTTTCTGGACCCGACGGGCCCCCGCAGCTAGTCCCCGCAATTCACCGGCCTCTCCCCTCCTTCTCTCTCTCTCTCTCTCTCTCGATCCTCCCCCTTTGCACAATACGACTCGTGGAGCTTCGCTCGTCAACTCGCCTCTATACTCGTATTTTGACAGCGGGGGACACGGTACCCTGCGAAATTTTGCCGGCTGTTTCGCGCCTCGCGAAACGAACACCCCTCTATCTCGCTCCCTTTTGTGCTCCTTCTCTCTCTTTCTCTCTTTGCCTGTCTCCTTCTTTCCCTTCGCTTTTGTCTCTCGATCGACCACTACTTCTTTTCGACTCGTTTTAGAATTCGATTCTTTTTTTTTATTAACTATATATATATTTATAATCTCGTTCGTTTCAGATTTTAAAATTTAAAAATTTTGGCTAGTTTTAGAGTTAACGTCGTAATGTCTTTTATTTTAATAATGTCAGGATTTACAGTAATTTTAAAACATTATTTTTTAATTAAAAATTTCTATGATTTAAGAAAATTATATTTAATATTAACAATTTTTTTAGGAATTTATTTTACTATTCTTCAATCAATTGAATATTTAAATTCATATTTTTGTTTTAATGATAGAGTTTATGAATCAATTTTTTTTTATAGCAACTGGATTTCATGGATTACATGTTTTAATTGAATCAATTTTTTTATTTGTATCTTTATATCGAATAATAAAAATTCAATTTTCAAATATACATAATATTAATTTTGAATTAGCAATTTGATATTGACTGATATTGATTGTTTTAGAGTTAACGTCGTAATGTAATATTATTCGTAATATTATTATCGATATATATTTATAATCTCGTTCGTTCCAGATCTTGGTTAAAATTTTGGCTAGTTTTAGAGTTAACGTCGTAATGTAATATTATTCGTAATATTATTGACTGTTAAGATAATTTGTAAAACCTCCCCAGAGAACAATAAGCGTATCAAAGGGCAGAAGAGATAAAGAAGAAAAAAATAAAGTGCCGTTTGGACCACGATGCTTTGTTTCGCCTTCTCTCTTTTTCTCTCTCAGAGATATATATATATATATATATATATATATACATACCGTCGATCGATATCGAAGTTTGCTCGCGCAGCAAAGTTTCGTTTGGAGAGGAGCGAGCTCAGTTTCCTACGTTTTCTTATCTTCGACCCGGGATCCGGGTGTTTTCCGGGGGTGTCAGCAGAGGCTGGCATAAGGTGGGTGTAGGACGTGTAAGTTGGAGAGTTCTCCTCCGCCAGGCGCGCCGGTGTAGTTGGAGATGGTGCATGCACCGAGAGGGAAAAGGTTGTTCCAAGTGGCGTGGAACCCTTTCGTGACAATTGTGTCTGGCACTCGTTGTCGAGGGTCGACGCCTTCGTTCAAAGGGAGGAGGGCTTCTCTCTCTCTCTCTCTCTCTCTCTCTCTCTCTCTCTCTCTCTCTCTCTCTCTCTCTCTTCACCCCTTTTCCTTCTTTCCCTTACCGCCGTCTCCTTCGTCTTTCTCCTTCTTGCTCGCTCCTCCCCCTACTCTCCGGAACACACAGACATCAAAGGATGTCTTTGGTACGCGCGCCATCCTCTCTCCTTCTCCTGCGTGCAAACTCCCCGCATAAATGCGTAAAAAGAAGAGACTAGATAAGGGTCTCGAGACTACCTAAGCCGGTAACGAGGTCACCGGCTACTACCTCGTCTCTCCCTTAGTTAAACCAGACTTTCGTCGTTATCTTACCCCCGCTTCTTAAAGCCCTTCGAAAATAGGATATATACTTTTCGATGGATCGCGGTAAGAGAATAAAGATTTCGTTTTTTGTTGTTCGTTTTTTTTCAGTTTTAACTCCTTCGAAAATAAAATATATACTTTTCGATGGATCGCAATATGAGAGAAAATAAAGATAAAATTAGAGATAAGAATTTTTTTATTGCTTCTTAATTAATTCTTTCGAAAATAAAATATATACTTTTCGATTGATCGCGATAGGAAAGAACATAAAGATCTAGTGTCTTTCTTTTTGTCGTTTGTTTCTTAGTTTTAACTCCTTCGAAAATAGGATATACTTTTCGATCATAATAAGAGAGAAAATAAAGATTTCGTGTTTTTTTTTTTATTCGCTTTTCAGTTTTAACTTCGAAAATAGGATATATTTTTCGATGGATCGCAATATGAGAGAAAATAAAGATCTTTTTTTTTATCGATCGAGAAAATTAGAGATAAGAATTTTCTTATGCTCTCTTCTTACTTAACTCTTTCGAAAATAAAATATATATTTTTCGATAGATCGCGATAAGTGAGAAAATAAAAATTTCGTGTTTTTTTTTTTTATTCGTTTTTTAGTTTTAACTTCTTCAAAAATAGGATATATTTTTCGATGGATCGCAATAGGAGAGAAAAGATCTCTTTTTTTATCGATCGAGAAAATTAGAGATAAGAATTTTCTTAGTTAATTCTTTCGAAAATAAAATATATATTTTTAGATGAATCGCGATAAGTGAGAAAATAAAGATTTTTTTTTGTTATTCGCTTCTTAGTTAACTCTTTCGAAAATAAAATAGATATATACTTTTCGATGGATCGCGGTAAGAAAGAAAATAAAAATCTTGTGTCCTTTTTTTTATCGTTTGTTTCTTAGTTAACTCCTTCGAAAATATTCGTGTCTTTTTTTTTATACGCTTCTCAATTTTAACTTCTTCGAAAATAGGATATACTTTTCGATGGATTGCAATAGAACAGAAAATAAAGATCTCTTTTTTTATCGATCGATAAAATTAGAAATAAGAATTTTCTTATGCTCGCTTCTTAGTTAACTCTTTATAAATATATTTAAAAATAATATAAATTTAAATTAAATTTAAAAATAATATTAAAAAATATATATTTAAAAATAAAATATATACTTTTCGATGGATTGCAATAGAACAGAAAATAAAGATCTTCTTTTTTATCGATCGATAAAATTAGAGATAAGAATTTTCTTATGCTCACTTCTTTATAAATATATTTAAAAATAATATAAATTTAAATTAAATTTAAAAATAATATTAAAAAATATATATATTTAAAAATAAAATATATACTTTTCGATGGATTTCGCGATAATAGAGAAAATAAAAATTTCGTTTTCTTTTTTGTTGTTAGCTTCTTAGTTTTAACTCTTTCGAAAATAAGATATATATTTTCGATGGATCACGATAGGAAAGAAAATAAAGATCTAGTGTCTTTCTTTTTGTCGTTTGCTTCTTAGTTAATTCCTTCGAAAATAGGATACACTTTTCGATGGATCGTAAAAATCTCTCTTTTTTATCGATCGAGAAAATTAGAAATAAAAATTTTCTTACTTACTCGCTTCGTAACTCCTTCGAAAATAAAGTATATACTTTTCGATGGATCGCAATAGGAAAGAATACAAAGATCTGTTCCCGACGCTCCAACAGGGTCCCCGAACAAAAGAGGGGTCTCCACCCCTCAGTGACTCTCTATATATAATTCTCAGTCTCGAAAGATCATCGATACTTGGAGTGGGGAGGGAAGATCCATCCATATAAAAGTGTCCAAAGAGAAGCAGGGGGGGAATGGGCCGAGGATCTCGATATTTAACGGCGATAAACCGTGGCGTGGTCTCCAGAGTCCAAAGGTGGAATAATTATTTTCCAAGAGGATCCTTTCTTTTTTTTTTTTTTTTTTT
>NW_025222687.1:1352364-1465544 GCF_014066325.1 Apis laboriosa
ATATATATATATATATATACACGCTTTCTGGCCGATGGCCGGGTCGTGGGCATATACGATATCTGATGCAGAAAACCGGTAAAGGCCGATGGAGGCGGGAGGACAGGGTGAAGGAAGAGGGGCTCTCTTTCTCTCTCTCTCTGCCTCTCCCTCCCACCACGGAGCACATTGTCTTCTTGGCGACTTAAAAATCCAACTCGTGCCTCGTTAACCGTCCTCCTATCTGATACAACCACGAGCATAGAGCCACGAAGGGAAGGTACACGTCGCGTGTTTTCGTTCCCTCTCCTTCTCCTTCCCCCTCTTTCCCTCTCCCCCGATCTTCCACCTTCGTAACCTTGCGGCTTCTGAACGCGGATTCACCCGGTAGCGTAACGTGAAAAAGGTCCCCACAACAACCGAGGAGAGGCTCGCCGAATTATTCGCCGACACGCTTGGTATTTAAGAAGCATGGCCGAGTGTATAAAACGATATCTCTTTCTCTGTCTTTCTCTCTCTTTCTATCTCGTATATTTTCACCGATACGTTGCAACCAGGAGAAATCAAAATAACGTGAACGTGAAAAATATACGGAGGAGAGGAGATTCGATCGTTTTTTGAAGACAGGAGGACGCGAGTGTACGAGAGTAATCGAGCGCTCGAACGCGAATACAAATCGTGTGAACCGAAGCGAAACGAGGTGGAGGAGTGGGGGGAGGCCGCGCGCTTCTCTCCTTCGCGAGTGAGAAGGAATAATATAATGGCAGTAGGAACAACGCATTGTCCGGTAAAGAAGGTGGTGGTTTCGCTCTGTCGATTTAGCAGGTCTCGTTACACTTTACTTACTCGCACATCTTTACCTTTGCCACGCTCCAAAGGTTTAAAACCGCGTCGCCACTCTCCCGCCGCGTTAAAAAAGTGAACCACTTGAGGAACTTGTACATTATATTCCGAACGTTTTTTTGAAAACCAACGTTTTTTTGTCCTCGACAGTTGAAAGTTGTTGAAACGCTTCACGTGTGAAATAATGATAAATTCGGCTAGCTTCCAAAGCCTGCATTTCCATGCCTGCCAAAAATGTTTTTCCAAATATAAAGAACAGATGGTTTCGATGGTTATTTATCCCCTTATATATATATATATATACCACAGCGACACAGACACACAGCTACCGCTCGTTGGATGGCACTTTTAATCGATAAAACGTCTCTGGTTTCGTTTCACAGGTCTGCAGGCAGAATTGTTTTACGTAAGAGAAGGCGTTATAAATGAGTACGCGATTAAATTCGTCGTCCCGGTGCCAGCCCAGGTTCACAAGCTGCATTTCACTTGGGAGAATCTCGCCGGCAGGCCGGTAAGTTTCAAACAAAGCTTCCTACGGAGGGAGGAGGGGGAGGAGGAGAAAGAGGAGGCCTTTGATGTAATTTCTTTGAAAATGATTCGCTTCTTAAACGACGTAAATTCTCGGGGAGAGGGGAGGGGAAAAGCTCGGTTAAAAAGCCTGCCTTTAAAAAGCGGCTAAGGAAACGCGTTGCTGCTTTAAGTAATGAAAAGAAGCGACTACCACTCGAACAAATCTGTATATATATATATATATATATATATATAACGCGTTTTGTTCCTCCATTCGCGTTTTCTTTGACAACTCGATCGCGCCACAGGGGGA
The DNA here is from genome assembly GCF_014066325.1 of Apis laboriosa. Classification (NCBI taxonomy): domain Eukaryota; kingdom Metazoa; phylum Arthropoda; class Insecta; order Hymenoptera; family Apidae; genus Apis; species Apis laboriosa. The sequence goes on from NW_025222687.1 coordinate 1,354,010, forward strand.
TTCGCTTCGTTAACTTAAAAAGAGAGTGCACGATGAGAACCCGAGATTCTCTGACTTGAACAGTTACTCGCCGTCCGTTCCAACCTCTCGCTCCTTCCTTATTCCATTCCAAGCTCTTGCGAGACGCACTTATCCGGATTATCGAGGCATGTCGGGCTCGTCTCGTTTCTCGGATTCGTTTCCACCGGTTTCCCTCCCGGTATTCTTCGTGGAAATGAATTCGTTAAGTGTTTTCCACGAGACGCGAAATTGTTGGATATCTTCCTGCCAACCTGCACCTTTTCTCAAGAGACAAAGAGAAAGAGAGTTTTGTACCGTGCTCGGTAAGAATTAATAAAATCGAGGAAATTAATAATCGGAACGGATTTTATTCAAAGAAAAGTTTAACGAATGTTTATTTGCAAAAATAAATATACAAAATGGAGAGTTAAACTGTATACTATAATACACATTGCGCACAAGTCTAATAATTAAAAATTGCAAATTTGGAAGGAGTTAACCAATAATCTCTATCTCTCTCTCTCTATCTATCTATCTATCTATCTATCTATCTATCTATCTATCTATCTATCTATCTCTCAGAGATAAGAAGAATCGATCAACGGACGGACTCGACTTCGAAAAGATCTAACTGAAGAGAGAAAAGAGAAATGCTAATTAGCGTGTCAATCGGTGGGGAGGGAAGGGGAGGGGGGGGGAATACTATTCACGCTGTCTCCATCGTGACGGACGGATGGTTTGACAAAGTGGTGGCGAAAAGTGGACAGAATGCGACGCGGTGTAGGATTGACTCGTCGGCGATGCGCGCGAGGAGGAGGAGGAGGAGGAGGAGGAGGAGGAGGAAGAGGAGGAGAAGAGAAAAAAGGAAGGAAGGAAGGAAGGAAGGAAGGGATCCGAGTACTAGGACAAAGTGGTCCAGCCACTTCTTCGAGTTGTCCCGGGTTGGAAGGAAGTGGAAGAAGGAGGGGGAGGGGAAGAAACGCGAGGAGACTGATGGCCGGCGTCAAGACATCCGTCACCTCCGTCGACAAAACCGAGTGTCCCGAATGCTACTTAACCGCGCCAAAGCTATCCGCTCCAATCAAACCGAGACCCGCTTTCCAACTCCCTCCCCCCCCCCCCCACCCTTCTCGACAAATTCATTCCCTCGAACGAAAATTTATGGGATTTCTACCATCCTACGCACGTACACGGGGCTGATACTTTCGTATTTATTTTTTCCCCTCTTCCTCGATCGTATCGACATAAGATGATAATTTCTATCTCGATTAAACTCGATATTTCTAATCCTCGAGACATAGAGAGGGGGGGGGGGGAGGAAGCTCCTCGTTTTATCCCCAAATAAAATATTTGCCCCGAGAGAGTTTCTCGTCGCTCGTTCGAGAGAAATCCTTCGTTGTTTGCCGAGTTTCTCTTCCTCTTCTTCAAAATTGTTGTTGTCGGAAAATGGAGAAAAAGAGAGACACAGAGAGAGAGAGAGAGAGAGAGAGAGAGAGAGAAAGGAAAAAGTGATAAAAAATTCCCGACAGTTTAAGCCGAATGGTTTAGCCGGTTTACAGAGGCATTCACTGTCAGCACGTAGTTGGTCATAAAAGACCGCGAGCCGAAGTAGCGTATAACGTATACCGCCTGTATACAAGCGGGAGGAGGATCGTGAAGCGTGTAGCGTGGTAGCGACAAGTTGGAGAGCCAGGTTGACGAGCGAGGTTGGCCTCACTCTCTCTCTCTCTCTCTCTCTCTCTCTCTCTCTCTCTCTCTCTCTCTCTCTCTCCTCGGCTAGTTGAGAACCGATCATCGCGTTGCAAGCTGGTAATCAGCCAACTCTTCCTTCGACTTCGAAGCCCGACCTCTCCTCTTTCTTCCGTCTCTAACTCTTCCCCCTCCGCTCCTCGCCTCGTTTCTCCTTCTCCCGCTCCCCTTCCCCCTTCCTCTCGGTCCTCCGGATTCACTTTGCCAAGCGCAAATTGTCTTCCGAGAATGCGCTACGTTTCAAGATATTGTAGGAAGGGTTCAACGTTCCGGCCGCGATTACTCGAGAGCTACTCACCTCCTCGCCCATTTTCCTCCATTTTCCTCGTTGTCGTCGTCGTTTTCTCGGTCGGTAAAGAAGAAGAAAGAGAAGAAAGGAGAGGTTATATATTTAATCTCTAATTTCCGTTAATCTCTCTTTGCTCTTCCTTCTTCGTATTATAATTCGTTGCGTCGGATCAGGAATTTTTCTGAGGTTTTTTTTTTTTTTTTTCGGCGGATTCCTCTCCGGAAAATTGGAGATTTCGGAGAGGAAACAGGTGCGCGCGTGACACGAGGAACGGAGGGAGGTTGAGGTTTACGTGGTGTTCGTTTTAACTTAGTCGCAGCGGGCCACGTGAAATCGCAATTTGCTCGCAAATTCGGGACGATTCTTTTTCTTCCCCTTACCACTTTTCTTGCCTCGTCGACAGAGTTTGGGTGTTAATTCAATGTGTTAAAGATTTAGAATATTTATATTTTTGTACAACTTTGTTTGGCATTACAATTATTTTTTAAATTTTCTCGTAAATTTTTTATCTCGTTGATGGAATTTTGGTATTAATTCAATAAGTTAAAAATTTAGAATATTTATATTTTCGTACAACTTTGTTTGGCATTACGATTATTCGTAATTTGTGAGCAAATTTTTATCTCGTTGATGGAGTTTGGGTATTAATTCAATTAAAAATTTCGAATAAAGTTAGATTGAGTAATTATTACTATGTTTGAATAACTGTTTATATTTTCGTACAGCTATGATTTTGATAATTGTTTGAAATTATTTACTTGCAAATTCGGGACGATTCTTTTTTTATCTCGTCCAATAAATTGAAAAAGTGATTGAATTGATTAAAAATTTTGAATGAAGTTACTTTGAGTAATTATTAAAATATGCTTGAATAACGTTTATATTTTCGTGCAATCTCGACTTTGTTTGACATTATTTGCAATTCACTATTCGCAAATTCTTATTTCTTCAGAGTTTCGATATTAATTCAATATGTTAAAAATTTCGAACATTTATATTTTTAATTAATTTTAGCATTACAATTATTCGCAATTTGTTGGCAAATTCAAAATAATTTTTTTCTTATCTCGTCGAAGTTTGAATATTAATCAAATAAATTAAAAAAGTAATTGATTAAAAATTTCGAATAAAGTTACTTTTAGTAATTAGTATTATTAAAATACTTGAATAATGTTTATATTTTCAATTTCGGCTTTGTTTGACATTATTCGCAATTCGCTCGCAAATTCTTATCTCGTTGACAGAGTTTCGATATTAATTCAATATATTAAAAATTTCGAACAAAATTACTTTGAGTAATTATTAACGTTTATATTTTCGTACAACTTTGTTTGGCATTATAATTATTCGGAATTCTTTTCTTACCTCGTCGAGGAAATTGAAAAAAGTGATTGATTAAAAAATTCGAATAAATTTATTTTGAGTAATTATTGAATAAACATTTATATTTTTATACAACTTTGTTTGGCATTATGATTATTCGCAATTTAAGAACGATTCTTCTTCTTTTCTTTCTTCCCTCTACTTACTTGTCTTACTTCCTCAGAATTATATAAAATTATATTAAATATTAACTCAATATATTAAAAATTTCCAACATATTATATTTTCATACAACTTTGTTTGAACATTATAATTATTCGCAATTCGCTCGCAAATTCTGATCTCGTCGACAAAGTTTCGATATTAATTCAATATATTAAAAATTTCGAAGAAAGTTACTTTGAATAATTGAATAAACGTTTATATTTTCGTACAAATTCCTTTGGCAATAATATAATTATTCGTAATTAGTTGGCAAATTCATCGATGGAGTTGAAAAAAGTGACTGGTTAAAAATCTCTTGAAAAATTTCTTTTACTTAAACTTTATAAAAAAATAATTATTGAAATGCTCGAATAACCTTTTATGTTTTCTTTCTTACAATCTCAACCTCGGTTCCGATGAAATACATACGAATCTCAACACTCAATACAATTTTTTCCTCGATCGTATACGAAACGAATATTAATTGAAGAAACGTTCCAGTTGCCGTACACGATGTCGGTGGACATCAGCAACCCGTCAGCGTTGACGAGCTCCCTGAACATATCCCAGGCCGGTGAAATCCCGGTCGGTGGGCTGCAGACGTGGGCCCTGGCCCTCCATTGCGGCCCGTACGACGCCGAGGTGGACCTCAGCCTTCGGATAAACGTCTCCCTGTCGAGGAGGAACACGACCAGCCTCGACTTCAGGCGGAAGAAAATATGTCTCAAGGATAAGAGCAACGCGGTGGGGCCGGAGGAGGTCCTCGTGGCCGCTTCTGGCTCCTCTCCCGGCGGCCAAGTGTTCTACGCGGCGATAGGCTGCGCATGCGCGTTCATCGCCGCCATATTCGTCCTCGTTATCGCTTATTACGTCCGCGACAAGAAGACGAGAAGGCACCGTGATCCTCTCCAGTACGTACTCAAACATTTTTCGAATTTTAATTCTTTTCTCTTTCCTTTCTCTTCTTCTCTCCTTTTCACATTCACGTTCGATTCGATCTCCCCTCCTTCCCTCGAAGAGAGTCGAGGGGTTTGAGCTCCGCGTGCAGCGTGGAAAGGGGCACGGGAGTCGGGCCCGCGCAAACCTTCTTGTCACCAGAAACACCCCCGCCTGCCTCAGCCACGTCCACCTCGACTTACAGAAGATTGGACGATCGACCGAGCCGAGAATTGCACGAGAGGATTCAAGAGATCACCGTCCAAAGGTGGGTGAAATTTTCCCTTTCTCTCTTCCCTTTTCTCGAACACGAATGGATAATTATTCGTTTCGAATAATTGCATGCAAATTATTATTACTTTTGAAATTCTGTTTAAATAAAATCTATTGGTAGAAATTTATTATTTGGATTTAATCGAGGGAGTTTTCAGGTCGAGTAGACGTTGAAATATACATATCTCGATACTGCTCGATACTCTCTCTTTTTTTTTTTTTTTTTTTTACTTTCTTCTTCGATAATTCGGCGAGGGAAATAATTATCGGCTCGTTCGAGAAACCTTTAATCGCGGTTGCCTTACAGATGCAGGGTACGCCTTCTCAGCATCGAGATGGAGGGAACATTCGGTCGCGTGTACAGAGGCAGTTATCACGAGGAGGGCGCGTCCTCACCCAGGGATGTCCTGGTGAAAACTGCCGCCGAGCATGCATCGCAATCCCAAGTGAGCCCTTCCTCTTTCAACAATATTATAATTATACTAGGCGTGCGAATAAGTACTTTCCCCTCCAAATTCAAAATTTATTCCGAATTTAAATCATTTTTCACACCGTTCTCTTCAAATGGCACGCCATTTCGATAACTTCGACACTCGATTTCCCAAGAACGCAAGAAGTAAGCAACGAGCGCCATATTGCTCGAAATCGTCGCGACTCTTAACACTTTCGCTACGGGCGATTCTGTTTTCACCGTGTTTATTCGAAAAAAAATTTTCCTCGAAATCCTTCGAATAACATTATGTAGTATATAATAATATGATATAATTGTAATAATAACTGTTGATAAATATGAAACAAATGATTAAAAACGAAATACCGATTAGTAGAGAAAGATGTACTCGATGTACGATAAATCGAATCGCTCGTCTTGTGCAGAGCGAAAAATAAAAGAAGTTACGATGATGGAAAGAATTTGTTTGCACGCCTTACGTAAACTCCTCCTCTCGTGCGCTTGTAACGTTTTGTATTTTCATACGGCGAGTCGAGAAATTGAAATTTTTGTTCGAGCAAGGTCGCCCTTCTGCTACGAGAGGGTTTAGCCCTGTACGGTTTGAGTCATCCAGCCCTGCTCCCAGTTTTGGGCGTCTCGATCGAGGATAGAAGCGCTCCTTTTCTCTTGTACCCGCACACCGGTTACAAGAACATGAAGAGGTTCTTGGTGAGGTGCAAGCTGAGCAGCGAAGGGCCACCGAGAGCACTCACCACGCAAGAAGTCGTGGAAATGGCACTTCAAGCTGCCAAAGGGGTCCAGTATCTTCACAGAAAAAGGCTGGTGCACAGAGATCTGGCCGCAAGGAATTGCGTGTAAGTGAGGGAGGAGCGTTGAATCGCGGTGTTTAACGTGGTAACTTCGTTCTCTTCGCTCGCGATTTCAAAAAGCCCGCCAATTAAAAAATATTAAAAGATATAAGTTTCAATCGCATTTGTGTTATTAAATATAATATTCTTTCGTAAATAAATAGTACGAAAGGTGGCCGGATAATATTTGCGACCGAACGTAGGTATTTATTCGCGTCGAATATTTTTCAGTAAAACACACCAGTCGGTTAAGTTTCGTTACAAAATTAATTGGCCGTGTGGCATTAATTAGCAATAAATAGCGTGGCCGGCTCGGTCGAGACTGTTTAATTACCGTCCGCTACTGTTTCGTCGTCGCGGGGATGACTTTAACATCTCCCCCCCTCCTCTTCTTTATAGCAGTTTTTGCGTTCACCGCTCGACGACGAATTTAAACCGAGCGCTCGTTTATTTTACGCGCCCCTCGAATCTTTATTATTAACATCTCGGCCAATTTAACGCCCCACAGTGGTTCGAACGATGTATTCAAATTTATAAGAAATAATTGTTTCGTTGCAACGTATAATAACCACGCGTTGAAACTCTTTTACGTTAAAATATTTAATTTCTCTCTTTTAAACGTTTACGGATTAAACGAAATAAGCAGAGAACTTTGGATTGGTTTATTGGTATATTGGTTTCGATAATTGGGAAATATTCCATAAATTTATTAAGAAGCGTTTAAATTTCAATTTTATGACGGATCTTGATATCTTTTTTAATTTAAATCGTTATCGATAAGTTTTTTATTATTTTTTTTTTGTAAATTAAGCTTAAAGTTAAGTAATTATTTCATGTCAGAAATTCACACAATGTAATGATTTGTCGATAATTTTTTATAATGATTCTACTTTATTTTACTGTCATATTTGATTCGTAAAACTTTGCGAGACTATACTACTTTACGAGACTTAATTATTATATTTATTATATTTATGGATTAATTCTAATCTATCTTGTATCTTGTATTTATATTGTAATATATGCATTTCTATTATTGTTTATTTATTATATTTTGAAGAAGCAAGGAATATAATAATATTCCTAACTTTAGTTGACAATTTTTTTATTTCTTTTAATTACGTCTTCTTATGTCTTCTTACGAGTACGTCTTCTTACGATCTTCTTTTCATTTTATAATTTTCAGTTTCATTGTTTTTATTGTAATTTTGTCAAATTATCATTTATTTAGTCCATATCTATTGAATAATTTATAAAATAGATTTCGTTAGAATACCATTTTCAATTCTCAAGATCCAGTTTATCGTATGTTTGTCAAACTCGAAATGCTTTCTAATCTTAATTGCCTACTATAACTTTTTTGCTACATCTCCCGCGCGAATTTTGCCACGCTTCTTAAAGTTCACAATTACAAATATATTATACATTTCTATATTTATATATCGATTATTACGTATTCTCTTTTTTATTCTATAATTAATTAAACGCAATATTTAATTTCTTACATTATATACATTTTCAATAAAATAATAAATCGATATTATTATTAACAGCAAGTTTCTTAAGAATTAAATCTCCGTATTAAGTTTAAAAATCAGTAAAAAAGAAATAATTTTATCTCTGTCGTTTGAACCACCATTCTCTCTCTCTCTCTCTCTCTCTCTCTTTCTTAAACTAACTTCCCATCTTTTTTTTCTCTCTCTCGTTTTCAGCGTTGACGACGATCTGAGAGTTCAAATCACGGACAACGCCCTGGCCAGGGACCTGTTTCCTCAAGATTACCATTGCCTGGGGGACAACGAGAATCGTCCCATCAAGTGGCTGGCCATCGAAAGTTTGCTCAACAAGACATTCAGCACCGCCTCCGACGTGGTGAGCGAGCGAATATCTTTCTAATAATTCTAACGATACGAATCAGGGGTGATCCCTTCGATCGAAAAGATATATATACTTTAATTCGAAATATATATATATGTGTTCCACAGTGGGCGTTCGGTGTATTGTTATGGGAGTTGACCACGTTGGCGCAGCAACCGTACGTGGAGGTGGACGCGTTCGAGATGGCTTCCTACCTCAGAGACGGATACAGATTGGCGCAACCGATAAATTGCCCCGACGAGCTGTTCGCCGTTATGGCTTATTGTTGGGCGATGTCGGCCGACGAGAGGCCCACGTTTAGCCAGTTGATCGTCTGCCTTCAAGATTTCCACACTCAATTGACCAGATACGTTTAAAATACGTTCTATTCGAGGAAAATACGATACGAATTTTGAGAATTTCGATAGAATATATACGTGTATATAAATATATATAATAGTGTCTAGTACTTAAAGGATTGATTTTCGAAGATGATTTTCAAAGAGGATCGAAATATATAGATATTCGCGACGAAATTGTATCGTTTATTCAGATAAATCGGCGCGTAATTTTATAAAAGAAGAGAAAAAAAAAAAAAAGGGTATCGTAGAAATTTATCATGTAAATTCTTCATCAGAAGTAGGATGATGCAGGCGTATGTAATTTCTGTAATAATACCGGTTAATAACCGGTTACACGCTGTACTGAAATTCGGAGCGTAGAAGACGTATAATTTATCTCTTAAGTTAAGACTGAATTAATTAATTGATTAATTGATTATTCATCGCTATCATTGTATGTGTACGAAACCACGAATTTTCACGAAAACGACTGGCAAACAATCCTTCATCGACGTGTAAAAAAAAAAAAAAAAAAAAAAACTGCCAATTTCTCTCGTACTCAGGAAATACTCGCGCATTAATTGAGCAAAAAAAAAAAAAAAAAAAAAAAAAAAAGAAGAAGAAGAAGAGGAGGAAAAAGAACGTCGAACAATTTTTTTAAACGTGATGTGATACGCTTCGCTTGCCACGTAAAGAGTGTTTCGAGTGTGCCAATACCCCTCCTCCTTCTCACCCCCCCCCCCCTCTTCCCCCTTCCTTCTTTGTACTTTTGTATATATTTACATTTCTATATGTATATGTATATGCGTATTAGCTACGAATAAGGAGAATCTGTCTGTCTCGAAGGGAAGTTCTGTATATACATATATATATATATAACGAACGATGGAATAACGATGGACAGCGAGAGACACGGATGTACAAAATCGCACACGATTTACAATTACAATAAAGCGATACATTACGATACAACACAACGAACAATCGATATAAAATCGATATAATTCAATCGATCGATGACAACGATCGGGTTTGTCTCTTCCCCTCCCTCCTCCCCCCTCTCCCATTTATTTTTAGCGCCTTCGGTTTATTGCACAGCCGAGTCAGACTGCGAGGCGAGGAACGAGGTTTTTTTTTTTCTTTTTTTCTGCTTTTCTCGGAAAACGTTCGTCAAATCGTGATATATCGCCTCGTTAAACGACTCCTGTAATTCCTTCCCTGCACCCTGCGTCGCCTGGGCGAGAAAATTAATGGGCCCGTCTTGTGACGTCTTGTTTAAAATGACGGACGAGCTCGCGTCCAATTTTCCGCCACTGTTTCGCACTGTAATCGGACGCATTTTAACCCCATGATAAAGAGCCGGGGAATCTCTAAATTATGCCCGCGATATTTCTTCCTTCTTAACTCTCCTTCTCTCCTTTCTTTTCTTCTCGTACTTTCGCAACTTTTTCGCTCTTTCTCGACTCTTAATTAATCGCACGTGTCGCGTTATTTTTATAATCGATATCGAGAGAGTTTTTTCTTTTTTTTTCCTTTTTTTTTTATTTGATTATACAATTGAACGAAACAATTGATCATTAGAAATTAAGTTATTTTTCATTGTTTATGTTCAGTTAAATTTGTAAAATTGATAAATGTAAGGATATTTATCGAAGAAATATTTACAGTGACAGAAGCTATAATTTATTAAGAATTTTTTTTTTTATTCGATTATACAATTGAACGAAACAATTGATCATTAGAAGTTATTTTTCATTGTTTATGTCCAATTAAATTTGTAAAATTGATAAATGTAAGGATATTTATCGAAGAAATATTTACAGTGACAGAAGCTATAATTTATTAAGAATTTTTTTTATTTAATTATACGATTGAACGATCATTAGAAGTTATTTCGTCGAGCTAAATTTGTAAAATTAGATAAAATTGTGAAGCGAGAATATTTATTTACGGGAGAAATATTAACAGTGACAAAAAGTTACAATTATAATCGATATTGAGATTTTTTCTTTTATTTCTCTTTTTTTATTTAACTATACATTAATTGGACAATCATTAAAAATTAAGTTAAATTAAACTTAAATTAAACTTCATTGTTTCATTGTTTCGTCGAGTTAAATTTGTAAAATTGAATAAATCTAAAGCGAGAATTTATTACAGGATATTTATCAGAGAAATATTGGCAATAACATTTATAATCGATATTGAGAGTTTTTATTCAATTATACAATTGAACGCAATAATTGATCATTAAAAGTTGAATTATTTCATTTCGTTTCGAGTTAAATTTGTAAAATTGATTAAAGCAACAATATTTATTACAGGATATTTATCGACAAAAAAATTGACGTGCCAACGGAAGAAGCTACATTTTTACTCCCACGCTTGTAATGATTCGTGATTTCCCAATAATGCGAGTCCGATTAGACACGGTACATTGGCTTCGTTCATCTACGCTTCATCGGCGGTAAATACAGTCTGAACTCGAATCTCGCATTTCTTGGAAAAAGGAGGGGCGACCTGAACGCGCGCAAAAGCACGAAAACCACGTACAATAATTAAACGTTTGAATAAACGCTCGAATAATAAAATTACTTTTATTATTCACAAAGAAAAAGTATTTGTTTTTAAGTTCGATCGTAAAAATTATGACACAACGTAACGTGCTTCGTTATTAAATTCGGATTAAGGTTAAAAAAAAAAAAAAAAAAAGGGGACGATAAAGAGAAAAGGCGGAAGCGAAGGGTTTTAATGAATTTCAATGAGCTTTCGCGACCCTCCTCCTTCATTTGCACCAGGGGCTTAGCCAAACGTTAGATGTTAAACGGGGGAATTTGAAATTGCTTCAATCCCTTGTGTACCCAGTACGATCGTGTCGAGACAGGGTGCATTTCAGAGTAGTCATTCTTTATTCCATACACGTCGAAAGAGCAACACAACGTCATTCACGGCACCATCTTGCTCGTCTTTTTTTTACCCTCCGCTGTGAGGGGGTTCCATTCATCGCTCACGTTTCTTTGGCCTTCGAATTTTTCTTTTCAACCTGAATCGTGAAAATCGAAAAACAACTTACACACACGCACGTTTCGATTCGTAAAATTTAACGTAATACAGAGAGAGAAATGTAAGAGTGAGTGTAGATTCTTCTCCTCAAATTTTTCTTAAACTTATTGTGAAAATTAAAAAAGTTGTACGTACTTTCGATTAGAAAATTTACACTGAGAACTGTCTTCTCTAATTGATCTGTAGTAACAATTATTCAATCTTAAAAAATTATAACACCATTTCTCTCGTAATTTTTTCACGTTATTTATTTTCTGGCGGATAAAATGAAAGCTTGTGTTATATCATACCATTTCAAGTTGCCTTTCTTTTCTCATAACCTGCAATTCGAACTTTTGTGAGATGGAATTTTTATTTTAAGTAAAATAAAACAATATACTTTCGATAATTAATTTCTATCATAGAATACGTGAGATACTGCGTTTTAAATTTTTCACTTTATAATTAAACAAGTAGAACAAGTAGAACAATTTTCGTATGAAAGAAAAAGTTATCTTCCTATCCATATATTTATACGTAAGATTTTATACATAAAATCTTCTTCGTGCTAATTAGATACACGGAAATCATTGTAATTTTCTTACCTAGTGATCGTCGTCATTATATTATTATATCATATGCATCCTGTTCGAATATTTATTCCTTTCTTGGAGAGCAATTCCGCAGGAAAATACCAAACGAACTAACAATGAAGAAACGAATAATGATCGTTCTTTTTATTCTCTCGACAATGTTTACGTCCAAGTATCCTGTATCGTGTACAAAGATTTCTTCTCGGATTGCGTTCGATTCCCAAGAAAATGGTGAAGATTCAAAAAATTGGATTCGAACGAGGTTAACAAGATGGATCGACTGATTTCTAAATCTATTTCTATTGGTTGTTCGGAAATTAATTTCGTTTTTTCACACGAGTGTCGCTAGTCGAACGTTTATCCAGCCAACTTCATTCTAGACTAGAAATTATTGGATTGTTCGGAAAATAATTTCGTTTTTTCACACGAGTGTCGCTAGTCGACCGTTTATCCAGTCAACTTCATTCCAAACTGTGTTATTGTATGTTTCGAGAGCATTTCATGGTTTATTTATAAGAAAAATTCGTTTGATTTTGTGCGCGGTTCCTTTTTTCGCGTGCGATAACAAAGCGATAATGAGCAGGGCCAAAAAGAGCATATTTTCGGCATATTTTATTTTTTTATTACCGAAAAGGCAAGAATGCTAGTTCAAGCAAGAAAAAATTTATGATATCTATGGAGAAGATATTAATAGTATCTCAGTATCAAAACTGATTTTCAAAATTTCGTTTCAACAATTTCAACATTAAATGCGTCACGTTCTGGAAGACTAGTTGAAGCTGATACAAATAAACTAAAGGCACTGATTGAAGCAAATCGACGAATAACAACCTGAGAAATTGCTACGAGATTGAATTTGACTGTTCATGATTACATGAAACGACTCAATGTTTCATTCTCATGAAGAAAAACGAAATTACTTTCCGAACAACCCAATATTCGGGATAAACGAGAGTGAAAATGTGTTATCGATTATGAGATCGATAGATGCGAAGAAGAATCGAATAAGCAATCTTGTTGTAAATAAATTAAGATAATTTCACTTCGGTTCGATTCATTATTATTTGTGATTTGCAGATTCTGATTGTTATTAACAATCGTTCGAATATCTGGGATGAAATCGGGTGTGGACTTGTATAAAATAAAATTTGCAATGTTACCGTGTCATCAAAAGTGAACAACGAAGATAACGTTGTGATCGACGTTCGTCTTGAAATAATAACGAAATTAAAGAAAGATTTTGAGATGAATGACATCCCGATCATCGATAGAGTTCGCAGTATTGAAATTATCGAGACGATTTATTGATACATTTCTACTATATGATACACAGGTAAAATCGAATATTTTAATTAGAATGATTTCGTGATTTCAGAGAATTTTTTTTTTAATCGAAGAAATATTTCAGACTCAAAGTCTATCAAAATGGTGAACCTTGGTATCAGGCTTTCGAAGAACTTTTGAAGAAAGAACTCAAATTCGACAATAAAATCGAAGTTTAGTAAAGTTTAATCGAATAAAAAAAAATAAAACATAAGAATATTATCAATTGGTATTTCTCTTGCTGATGATATCGTGTTTAATAAAATACAAATTTAAATGTATGTATATGATTATATATATAAGGAATCCTATATTTAATTACCTTACAAAATGGAATGAAAAAGGACAAAAAATATGCAATTACAGACAATTTAAATGTATATATATGTGTATAGAAGGAATTGAAATTATATCATGTATAAAAGTTGAAGTAAAAAAAGTAGAAAATAAATTTCTCAAATCGATCTTTTTCAGAAATGAATTACTTAATCACGAATCTTCTTCGCTCACAACACTAGGGATATTATTATATACTTAAATGCAACGAGTATTCATATCAGCGTATCACTTTACGTATATTTAATAAACAATAAAAGATATTTAAGAATTTTGTTTATAATTATCCCGACGTTACAGAGAGACTTGGAAAGAGGCGTTAAAATTGGAAACGGAAACATTTGTGCCAATTATCAATTTGATGAATTTAATCCTCGACTGTTCGGAAAGTAATTTTTCCATTGTCATTTACACCCGTGGTCGAAGATTTATGAGAGATAGTCTTCCCATCCGGACCAACCATGGTGTGCGAGCTCGAGCTGGAGAACACCCCATAGGTGTTTCCAGATGGCGGAGGCACTTCCTCGCCAAATCTTGATTCCACGCCTGGTCTAACCTGAAGAGAAGAGAGCAAAAATTCAAGCAACGATTTTCGAATCGAAAATATTAATAATCGACCAAGTCCAAGATTTAAATTAAGATCAAAGTTTTATTACTTACTGGATTGATCGCGCCAGCTTGATAACCACCTTCCGGTCCCAAATTAATGCTGGACACAGCACTGTGTAAACCGGGTACAGAGCCCGGATCACCGGCTATGCGATTTGTTGTATCAAAGAGCCTTGAATAACAAGGTTTGAAAATTTTAATCTTCGATTAAAATTTCATCCTCCAATTTACCCCATTTACTTACGATTGTTGTTGCTTCTGGAATTGAGCTTGCAACTGTCTGAAATTTTCCTCCATTTGCTTCTGGAAATCGGCGAAGTTATAATCGGGGAAAGCGAAAGAACTGGGATCGTACACGTCTGTAAGAAGATGAAGCGATAAATTAGAAAAAAAAAAAATATTTATTTATTTATTTATCTTTAACACTCGTGCAATATAATTATCCTATACGTATATAAATGTGCACGTGAAGCGGCAGAATTAAACAATTTCTCTAAACAACGCATCAGAATAAAATTTGCAACACGAAATGCAACACGATCGTATTTAAAGCTCGTCACGTTCGAAGAGTATCGAGTGCGATATTTAATCATTCAATAAACATCCATGTATATTAAAGCTAAAGTTTTGCACAGACATTATTAGTCTCTCGGTGAAAAAAAATAAACAAAAATAACCACGATTATTTTTCTTTCGTCTCATTACATTCTCTCTCTCTCTTTTCAAACGCAAAGCGCATCGTCACACTCAGCGTGCACCTATCCAACGATCCCCAAGGAGTAAGTCCTCGAGTTTTTTTCACCCCGTTCGTTAAATATTACCTCCTCCATAGCTACCATATCCCCCACTGTTATACAATCTTGGTGTAGGTGCGTTGACCATGTTCGAGGTGTCGCCGTATCCTCCTGGATATCCCCCTTGGGGATAAGCGTTATAATTCGAGGGTATATCAGAGGCTCCAGCCGACGCGCCGGCCGAAGCGAAAGACGCCGCTCCTCCAGTTCCATAACCTCTCGATCCGACGTTGGATCCAGCCCATGCATTGCTGTTGGGACCGTACGGATTGATGTAAGGCGAGGAGAAGCCAGGAACGAAGGATGGCATGAAGAAAGAGGGAAATTGGAAATTGGGATTCTGAGGATTGTCCACGCTTGTTGGGTTTCGATTCGACTTTGATTCCGGCCTCTGTTTTTCATTCGATTCCTCCTCGTCGTCGGGATCGAAGCGGGAGCCGATAACCGGCTTGCTCGCCGATTTCCCCCCCGATGGTCGCTTGCTCGTCGACTCTTCGGACTCTTGGTCGGAACTCGTCGGTTTTCCCTTCGGTCTCTTCGGTTTTCTCGAATCGTTGGACGGTTGCCTCTTGCCCTCCTCCTGATCCTCCTCCGCGTCTTTTTCCTCATTCTTCGGTTTCGGCCTTTCGTCACTGGACAGCTGTCTCGCTGAAGGCTCTTCCTCGGGATCCGTGCCTTTCGCCTTCGGTCTCGGTTTTCCTCCTCTCGTCCTCGGCTCCGGTTCTTGATCCGTCTCCTCGGAATCAATGGGTCTCGGTTTCGGTTTCGGCCTTTCGCCATTGGACAGCTGTCTCGCGGAAGGCTCTTCCTCGGGATCCGTGGCTTTTGCCTTCGGTCTCGGCTTTCCTCCTCTCGGTTTGGGCTCCGGTTCTGGATCCGTCTCCTCGGAATCAGCGGGCTTCGCCTTCGGTCCTCCTGACATCGGTCGTCTCGTTTCTGGCTCCGGTTCCTCGGCGTCTTCCGGGTCGGGACTCGTCGGTTTCGGCTTCGGTCTCGGTGTGGTCGATCTGCCAGCCGGTTTCGGCGCGGGCCTTTTCGGCTTCGAGTCGTTGGAAGGATCCTCCTTCGAGTCAGGGGACTCGGTGGTAGTTGGACTTTTCGATTTGGTGGACGGGGAAGGGGATTCCGGTTCGGTAGTCGAATCTGGCTCGCTCGTCGATCTTCGAGCCACGTTCTTCGGGGTGTTGGATCTACCAGGAGCTGCGCTCGGATCGGCGTGGCTGGTCTTGGGATCTGGACTCGTAGTCGGATCGGGCGGGATCAGCGTGTATAGGTGCAAGGTGGAAACAGGGGAGGAGGTAGTTTCAATGTTCGAGGAGCTGGATTCTCGTTTTCTCGTCCTCGATATCCCAGCGTGATCCGTGATGGGTATATCTTCCCGCAATCCATCTTCGCCGATGAAAAGAAAGAAAATAGGATTTGGTCGTTTTCACAAGTCATCATCACCGTGCCTTTTTTTTTTTTTTTTTTTTTTCATTGTCAACGTCTCACGAGAAGCACGTTTTCACCGTTACTGTCAGCATGCGGCAGGTTTTCGACTCGTCTTTAATTTTCTTTTTCTTATCCTTGTTATTCATGCATGTTACGAGGAAAACATGTATTATTTTTTCCTTATTGTTTCCTTTCTTTTTTTTTTTTTTTTTTTTTTTGTTTTAGGGATTTAATTCACACACGATGATTTATGATTATTTATCTTCCTTCACACGCTCGACACGTGCAATTTTAGTGCAGTTTTAACAACACGAAACATGCGGAAAGGTGACACATCTGGACAACACTGATTCGGCGGGGGAAAAAAAAGACACATTTCGCATGCAACACGTCAATTTCCTCGAGGAGAAGATTGTGTGCACGAAAACGAGAGAGAGGAGGCTTCAAGCAAGTTAATACACATAAATAATTGCGAGTGTGCAAATAAGCGCCATCTGAAACGATGATAATATACAAGGATCGTGTATTTTTATCCTATTTCGATTCTCACACGCTTTTTCTTCCATTTTGGAATTCGTTTTGCATTATCCTCGTGTAAACATCGCGTCACGTTTCTCGCGTTGCCAATGTCAATGGGAGAAAAAAATATATATATATATATATATTTTTATATATATATATTTTTATTCCATCGAAAAATCTCTAAAATCGAAAGTTTTAAAAAATTCTTCGTCTTCCATTCGTAAATCACCGTACACGTATTTAATCATTAAATTTAACATGCGTCATAATTTGGAAAGTTGTTTTAAGTGTATACCAGAAAGTGGAGATGGATTCTTCAAGGTCGCGCTTCCTCGAGCAACTTTCCGATTCTAATGAACTCGTTCGAAAGGTTACGCGAAAAAAAGAAAAGAAAAAAATTGATCGAGCCTCGAAAATAATCGAATAATGATTCTTCTTTCGGATGAAAATTTTCCTCGAGAAATTTTTCTATCAAATTTTTAAACTTTTGAACGTTTGAATTTCTTCTTCTTCCTCTTCTTTCTTCTTCTCGAGAGAAGTTGAGGGGAAAATCGTATCGTAATTGGAAATAAAAAAAAGAACAAAATTGATCGAATATAGGAAATAATAAAATCGAATAATTCTTTCAGGTAAAAATTCCGAATTTCTTCTTCCTTCTTCTCAAGAAAAATAAGAGAAGATTCGTAATTGGAAATTAAAGAAAAAGAAAAAAATTGATCGAGCGTGGAAAATAAAATCGAATAATTTTTTCAGGTGAAAATTTTCCTGGAAAAATTTTTCCGAATTTTTTCTTCCTTCTTCTCAAGAAAAATAAGAAAAGATTCAAAATAGAAAAAAAGAAAAAAATTGATCGAGCGTGGAAAATAACAAAATCGAATAATTCTTTCAGGTGAAAATTTTTTTCGAAAAATTTTTCCGAATTTTTTCTTCCTTCTTCTCAAGAAAAATAAGAAAAGATTCGAAATAGAAAAAAAGAAAAAAATTGATTGAGCGTGGAAAATAAAATCGAATATTTTTTTCAGGTGAAAATTTTCCTCGAGAAATTTTTCCGAATTTCTTCTTCCTTCTTTTCAAGAAAAATAAGAAAACACTCGAAATGGGAAAAAAGGAAAAAATTGATCGAGCGTGGAAAATAAAATAATCTTTCGGACGAAAATTTTCCTCGAGAAATTTTTCTCTAAAATTTTTAAACTTTTCCGTTCGAATTTCTTCCTTCTTCTCGAGAAAAATAAAGGAAGAAATCGCATCGCATAATTGGAAAAAGCGATAGGAGATAAAAAAAAGAAAAAAGATAAAAAGAAGCGAAGGAAAGAAAGCGATCGTATCTCGTATTGGAGGTGAAGGTTGGGTAAGCGAACGAGGTCATGGTTCGCCGCGCATCGTTCACGAAGCAATTATCTTCGCACGATGACACGTAATAGCTGTCGTACACATGCGGAGAGAAGAGGAATTGGCATCGAGCGGAAGCCGGTTACGTTACGTGAGAATATCGATTATCGATGTTATCGCGGTTGGAAAATCTTCCGCTTGCATCCGCACGCGAATATCATCACTTTGTGCCGGTGAATTTTGCTTTTGCGAGTTTGATTGGGCAATTGCTCGAATAACAACAACAAACACTTTTCTTGTAATTTTTTTTTTTCTTTTTAAGCGATAACCGCTTGAAAATGAAAACATTCTTATTATCGTGACTGGTGTATACAGGGATATATACAGATTAAGTTTTATTAAATGTTTTTCTTTCTTTTTTTTTTTTTTTTTTTTTTTTATATACGTAATAACAGGAGTTACACAACAATCGTTTAATCCTTTCTCAAGAGGAGAACTTGGCGTTACTTCGTTCAATTCGGATTAATTTGACGTGGAGAATTGAAAGATATTTTTTTTCTCTTTTTATTTTTTCATTTTAAATATTCGATTCGCGCGCCATAAAATTCGAAGTTTTTTTTCTTCGAAGGTGGAACGTTCACTATCGTTCAACTAAACAACTGCTCAGACCAGTTTCTAGGTAAGACTAGGTAGATCTTCTGTATATATATATATATATATATATTCGGTAAATAAAAATGTTTCCAATACATCCGCCACTTTTCGTTCGTTATAAAATTCCGCGAATTTTGTAATGAAATTTCCATGGTTTATTACAGAAGACACGGACCGAACGTTACGCAACTCATTGTTGAACGAAACTTTTATCATCCTTGACGCACAATGAGAGAGAGAAAGAGAGAGAATCGTCAAAAGTTGTATCGATTTACATTTATGCATTACATAGTTTGACGAAATTGTATCGCGCACGATTTACTTTATTATTAGACAAATTGAAGATTTAGAAAATAATCCTAACCTCACTACTGTTAACCTCCACGTTG
The DNA here is from genome assembly GCF_014066325.1 of Apis laboriosa. NCBI lineage: Eukaryota > Metazoa > Arthropoda > Insecta > Hymenoptera > Apidae > Apis > Apis laboriosa. Next base: position 1,373,303 of record NW_025222687.1, read on the forward strand.
CTTCGAAGAATAACTACTAAACTCAACTTTACTCTTATCAATATCAAATTTATTAAATTTTCTGCTTCTCTCTCACTCTCGTTCGATTAGAAATTAAAAAAGAAAAAAAAAAAGAAAGAAACGATTTTGAATTTTGTAAATACGATATTCGACGTAACGTAACGTAACGTAACCGTTAAGGAAGAAAAACAAGAAATGGGAAGCGGTGTCACGATTATATTTAAACCTATCCATCCTCGCTATCCAGGATCGCTCGTTCATTTTGTCGAAATTGTTAGGCGATGCCGACATTCACGGGTGTATAAACGACATAAACGACGAGCCTGTGCACGTTTTATTATAGGTAAAGAAAGAAAGGGAAAGGAGAAGAAAAGAAAAAAAAAAGAACACAACAATCGGCAATCTCTCTCGTTCAAGCGATCGAGTGTCTGTCTGTGTGTCTCTGCTACTCACTTCTTCGTGGCCTGAAGAGGGGGGAACGTAAGTCCGCGAGCGATCCAACCACGTTGACTAGCAAGACCAATGCCAACATCCTGATATCCATTTTAATTGAACGAGGTGGAGAGGGAGGGGAGAGGGAAAGAAAAAAAAAAGAAAGAGAGAAAAGAAAAGAAAAGAAGAGGGAAGAAACAAAGGAAGAAACGGTTGAAATAATCGTCGATCACCACCGAGTGAGAGAAGTACGCGCGAAAAATTTCGATCGATACGTACGTGGTCGCAGCTTGCAATGGAATGACTGAGCCAATCGATGCCACCCGTCATCTTATATAGCTCGCATCGCGCGCATCGCTTCCTCACCTCACGGCTTTAATGCGTTTCGATCTTGCTGTCGGCGAGCCGTGCGAAAAATTGCACGATCCAATGAAATTGTTGAAATTATCGGCGAGTAGAACGAACGTTTCTCATTTGCTTAAGCTTGTTTCATTTGTTCCACGGATCTTTCCGTTCGAGAATCTCTCGAATCCATATCGATTCTTCTCTTAATTTCTTCTCGAAGAACGGGATCAAGAAAGGATGTTCTATCTTTTTTCTATCTTTGAACCACATCTTTTGAAAATTTCTCGCTCTTCGTTTACGGAACGTATTGCAGCCTCGATTTTACCGTCAGTGGTAAAAAATTGCGGTTTACTCAATAATAATAATTTTTAGTTTTTACATCTTGTTGTAACACGAATATTCGTCGTTTATTTTCTTCTTCTTTTTCTATGATACGAATAAAGAATAATTTAATATTGATAATTTAATATTGAAAATTTTTGGCTCGTTTGCAGAATATTAAAATAATATCGTAAATAATAATAATTATCTTGTCGTACACGAATATTTGATCAAATATCGGTTTATTTTCTTCGTATTTAAGTAAATCGTATTTAAATTGTTTAATATTGAAAATTTCTGGCTAGTTTGCCAGATTATTAGAAATTAGAATATCGAAACGATTTTCGATTTTTCTATTAATAGTAAAAAACTGCCGCTTATTCATAAATAATAATAACAATCCTGTTGTACACGAATATTTGAACAAATATTCTGTAATATAAATGTTGATAATTTAATATTGAAAATTTTTGGCCCGTTTTTTGCAGAATATTAAAATTTAAAATATCATAAATAAATAATTTATTCTCTTCCTTTTTTTTCCGTGAAAAAATGTTAATAATTTAATATTGAAAATTTCTGGCCTCTTTGCACAATATTAGAATTTAGAATATCATAAATAATAACAATCTTCTTCCTTTCTTTCCCGTGATATAAATGAAAAATGTTGATAATTTAATATTAAAAATTTCCAGTCCAGAATATTAGAAATTAGAATATCATAAATAATAACAATCCTCTTCCTTTTTTTCCCCGTGATATAAATAAAAAATGTTGATAATTTAATATTGAAAATTTCCAGTCCAGAATATTAGAAATTAGAATATCATAAATAATAACAATCCTCTTCCTTTTTTTTTCGTGATATAAATGAAAAATGTTGATAATTTAATATTGAAAATTTCCAGTCCATATTAGAAATATTAGAAATTAGAATATCGAAAATAGTTTCGCATCACGATTCAACCGGTGAAAAACTGCGACTTATTCATAAATAATAATAATAATAATAATCGAATAACAAACGTTCTTACATCCTGTTGTACACGAATACTTGAGTAAACATCGTTTATTCTCCTCGCCTTTTTCCGTGATATAATTAAAAAAAAAATGTTAAAATATTAAAAATTAGAATATCGAAAATCGCCTCTCATCACCGATTCAACCAAGTCAATGGTGAAAAACTGCTGAGTTATTACTCATAAACAATAATAATAATAATAACAACGATACATCGAATCATAATCGTCCTTACATCCTGTTGCACACGATCCAACAATCGATCGAAGATAATCGGGGAATTGTACGTCTTCTATTTTCTTCTTCTTCTTCTTCTTTTTTCCTTTTTCTTTTCTTCAAGCAAGCGCAAAATATTAAGAGAACGATTACAAATCTACGCATATATAATTGATGATTGATTATTGGGTAGCACATAGCAAATTGATACCTTACCGTTTTCTATATATACATTTTCTATATATATATATATATATAGAAAATTACTAGTTTACTAGTGATTCCATGGAAGGATACGATTTTCGTTGGATAAGCTCGGGAAGAAAAACAGCATTCGATGAAATTCGATGAAAGCGATTGCTTCTCGAGAAAAATACTTGCTATCGAGAAACGATACGAAAAAAAAATGAATAAAATGTTTGATCAGATGTGAATTACAATCGTTGATACACTTTCATTTTTTGTTGAATGGAAAATTTTTCTTGAAATTTCGCGATGAAACATCGCTTTTTCTTATTCGAAAAATAGAGAATTTTCGCGTCTATGCACGAGATTTCCACGTTACGCAATATTTACATTACAGAATTCGATCAATCGAGTTGTTAAAGTACATTACACGATGTAAGAACAATTATTATTCGATTATTATTATTATTATTTACGAATAAGTCGTAGTTTTTCATCGGTTGAATCGTGATTACGAAACGATTATTTCGATATTCTAATTTTTAATATTCTGGATAGAATTTAACATAATACAACTCGATTGATTAAATTCAATCTTCATCCGAATAACGAAGAGGATACGTTATTAAAAATTTATATGTTGTTTAAGGATAAATCGTCGATAAGTGGGATAAACAATTCACGATAAATTCTTTATCACGTTTTTCGTTGGTTGAGAGAGAGAAAAAGAAAAATATTTCTCAATTGTGTAACGAATCTCGAACACAGTGTGTGTGCGTGTGTGTGCGTGGGGAATACCCAATACGCGAAAGTTGATTACCTTCTGCGTATTAATCTTTCAGAACGTTTTGCTTTTCAGACAGGCTCGTTCCCTTTTAGAGTCGTCAATACGTTGCTCGAAGGCAAAGTACTCATCCACCGCTCGAGTTCAATGTCAAGAAGCTGTGTAAACCTGCTGCTGGCCCAACACGAATGAATCACGAGCCAGTTGTGCGTATGCTCGTTGTTTCGCACCGTTTAGACCGATAACACGTTCGCGCGGTAACTTCTTTTTCTTTCGACTCGAAGGGTTGCCAACAGTCCGTTCTTCGGTGGACGCGAGCGGCGATGGGCAAAATTTAACGGTTACCTCGGTAAATTGCTTCAAAAATTTATTTAAACGAGGTTTTACGAAAAGCGGGTCGACTGTGACAAGAATAAATTTTTAATTTTTATTTTTGTATGTTCAACTCTATATTCAATGTTTGTCAAGCTTTCGATGCGAAAAAGCAAGTAAAATAGCGTTTCGAAGAATTTTTGTTCGAACGTTGAAAAAATTCAACCTTGTTTCTCGATTCGTGAAAATCGAGGGATTACCCCTGGCCGCTAGCAAACCGTCCTACGCGAGCGAATGTAGGGCAACTCGAGCAGCAGGGACGCAGTGACTCTCAAACCAGCATTTTCTATTTGTTCGAAGTAACTTACCGTATGTATCGTTGATCATCCTCGATTCAGATGATTTCGATTGACAACGTTTCGATATGTTATTTTGTAAATTCTTCCACCGAATCAACATCGAACATTACACGTGTTCGAAATATTGAAATTATTGAAAATAATTGATAAATATCTTGTGACGTATTTAAAAAAAATTCTAAGAAATGCAATAACAAATCGTGATCAAATCGAGATGTTCATTGAAAGAATGAGCAATGTGAATCATTCACGTATAATAATTGATTAAAATCCGAGGAAAATATTCATTTTCATCATTTCATTATTACGAGATGTAATATCGATTATCTCGTATGATTTACCGTATATTTTCCTACGATTGAGCATTATAATATATGCCATTCAATACTTGGTGAATATTCAATGATTCACTCACATTAATTATACTGATAATATATACCGTAGAATCACGTGTTTGAAATATTTTAAATCTGTACACAACGGTAAAAGAAAAAAAAAAAAAAAAATAGAAATATCGTTTATCACAATTGAAAACTTAATTTGAAATCGATCAATCATTGGAGAAAAATGTTAGGAAAGACCAGAAACGTAATTCATTGTTTATAGAAAGAAATATGGAAATATTCAACCAGAAATTAAGACAATTAGAAAATTCTCAATCATTCGTGATGCGACAATACAAAACGAAAAAAGATACGAGACTTGTATGATTTCGATCACATTGTACAAATAAATATGAGAAATTTAAATACCCACGAAATAATTTTATACGAAATTAATGATCGTTCCTCGATAATCCCATTTCTTTCTGTACGAGTCACCGCGTGATCGTAACTCTATTCGTCGAAGAGTATTACGTGGGTGGACGCGAGACGAATGCCAATAAGGATTTTAAGGTCGTTCATACTTATTGAAAAAGGGCGGAGAACGATCGTGTTCGAGCCAGAACAGTCTTAGAGATGGCCGGGAGCATCTTTCATCGTTGTGTTGTGCCGTTGTGTTTCATTGTGTTGATGGTCGCGTGGGCAGGTAAAAATCACTTGCTTGCACTAACCTAATTTATAGGACGTTATTTTTTTTTAACAACTTTCCTTCCTGTCATACGATCTGACATCCATTATAACTGATAATCGATACGAATAATCGTTATGAACTATGTAAATGATCGATGTGCAGTGGATATTAACTTGATTCCAATTAGAAATCTGCGTAATAATAAGTGCGAAGCAACTGGGATCGTAGACAAGATACGTATCACGTAAAGCTTCGTTTCACAGATGATCGAGTTCTTCTCACGGAAGAGGACGAGCGACGATGGAACACACCACCTGAGCTGATCCCAGAGCAAGTGATCAAAGAGTCTGATGCGAAAGCACGATCGTTGTCCGTTTCAAGCGCGGAGAGCAATGCGCACTCTTTCGGTTTTCAAGTAAGGCCAGAGGGCGTTAGTTACTCTCAAAGCAACAGTTTCGGTCGTCCATTGTCTCAAACGAGTGGGTACGTTTTCGTTCTAAGTCGAGAGGAATAAAATTTTCTCTATTGACAACAAACATCGGATTAACTTGGTTAATTAAATTCATCAAGAACGAACTTTTCGTTCACTGTGTAATTTTCAAATATATAAATATGGATAAATGCAATTTTTCAATTTTTTTTTTTTGAATTGAATTGCGTATTTGTTTCTTTAGAGTCATTTCGCAAAGTCAGTCAGTGTCGTTCGCAGCAGGATTAACAGGGATCGCTGGTGCTCTATCCGTCAGTCAATATTATCCCGTATATGGGAATCAAGGGAATGTGGTTAGTTTCGGCAGTGGAACTTCTTCTTCTTCTTCGTCGGCCGCATCCTCTGCAGGTTCCACGCATTCCTTTTCCTCTTCGCCGCATGTAGCCACGATTGAACTCGTCAAAGGAATGCCTGTTAGATTTCCTGGACAGAGTCAACATCGACCAATATGGACTAATATTCGTCCTAATATTAATAATAATGGTAATTTATTTAATATGGTAATAATAATCTAAATGGTAATAATTTATTTAATCGATTGAATTTGTTTTTTTTATCTGAGAAATTTGAAGTCTAAGGGAAAAAAACTTTTTTTTTTTTTTTGCGTTGCTATAAAAAATTAATTTCTTTTTTTTTTCTTAGGTCCTTCGCGTATCCCAAAATTAGAAATAGAAGTGAAGAAACCACATCAATATGAGCAAAAAGAAAATCGTTTCCCGATCGATTTAAGCATTTCGACACAAGAAACGAAATTGAATAATAACAGACCCACAATTCAGATACATAAATGGCGACCTAGTAATGATGATGAAATATTTAATAATCGATAAATGTAGATGGATATAATTGTAGAAATTTTTTTTAGTTGATTGTTAAATCGTTTTATTAATGATATAAATAAATATTCGATATTTCAAAAATCGATTTTGTAATAAATCGTTTGATTTGTTAATAACATATTTTCGAATAAATAAAAGTTTAAAGAATAAATTTAAAATTCATGGTAAAATAAACTAATAATATATATAATACGATATTATAAATTTTCAAAAACATGTTGTATAAACGTTGAATTAGAAACTATTCATAAATAAAGTAATTTGTTGTTTCTTGTTGTTCCGTTATTGATTTATTTTTCTTAAATTTCCTAGAATTATTACATAAGTGCGATGGATAAATTACCAATTAGTAATATAGTTAGCAAATAAAAATAAATAAAGCGATTTATTTTTCGACGATCGGATTATCGATAAAAGTTATTAAACTTTCTATCATTTATACGTTACATTCGAAAATTTAATTCCGTATTAATGATAAGTAGGTGAAGGAGAATGGAGGATCGAAGGTCAAATTGTAATCTTGAACTTTCTTGTGGCACTTGTGGAATTGCTGATAGCTATCGCTATCTTTAAGATGCAGTGTGTAATGGTAAATAACTCTGATGATATTATCGAATCATGATAGAATAGGAAATTTATTGCGTTGGTTATGGTATTCACGAATGGTAAATTATATATTTCTGAAATGATTCGTTTATTTTTTAAATAGTGAAAGTGATAATTATAATATTTAATTAAATTTTTCAAATTTTGACACTGGATATCGTGTCAAATTTATTACACATTTCATACTTAAGTTTTGATAAGATAAACTAGAATATAAAACACTTAAATTATTTATTTATTTTTTTCCCAGTCGATTTCAGAAAATCGATACACGATAAATAGTCTAAAATTATAAAATTTATAAAATGTAAATTTAATAAAAAAAAAAGTAAATTTCGATACGTAATTATCTCTTCGTGATGAGACCTGATAATTGTTATCATTTTTCTAAATTTATATTTATAAAAACTTTCTTAATCTTTGAAAATTTTGCAAATATTGTATTGTTTTTTACGAAAGCGATACTAAATTAAAAACTACGTATTATATATTTGCATTCAATAACGTACCCAAGATTTCATTTAAAAAATATATTAGATTAAAATTTTAAATTTAATTAATATATATAAAAATATATAATATATATAAATTTTTATCATGAATTTAAAATTTATTTTAGTTTAGCATTTTTTCCTTGGTTATGTCCACGAATATAAATATGAATATAAAATATTTTCGGTAAATAAATCGCGACCATGCGAATGTATGACGAAGAGAGCAAATATTAGAAGAAGGATAGAGATAATAAAAATATTGAAATCAGCGCCATCTTCAGAGTGCCGCAAATGAAACTTGGTACACAAAGACAGAAAATAATAAAAGAAAGATAGAAATAGAATAAGATCTGACCTTTAGCTTCATCTATTGAGTACTAAAGATATCTTCCAAAAACAGGATAAAGTAGATAAAGAATTTAGGATCAGTACCATCTGTTGATTGTTTTTGGAAACACAAACTTTTGACGAAATATCTTTGGTAATCGAGAGATGTCGCTATTGATTAATTCTCATTCTATTTCTATTTTTTTCTTATTATCTCCTGTCCTTTCTTTGTGAGTTTCATTTGCGGCACTCTGAAGATGGCGTTGAATACATAATTTTTAATCTATCTCCATCTTTTTCTACTATTTTCCTCTCTATTTATTCTACAATCTAAGTACAAATGCACTTGAGAAATGGTACTAGTTTCTGATTAACTTTATCGTTACCCAATTAAAAATCTTAATAATTTATTGTATCCTTTTTTGTAATCTTTACAAATGAATCTTGATCAACTTTCTCGTTTGATAAAATTTTGTAATTCTCATTGCTTTCTAAAATTCTTTGTTCAAAATACTTAAAAAAAAAAATAAAATAAAATAAAAATACTTTATTAAAAAAAATTAGAATTATAAAATTTCATTATTGATTTTTTTTGAAAATTGGAAAAGTGATTCCAAGCTACAAACTATCCACAATCTAATCTGCAATCCAGTCTAATATTGCGTAATTTTTTTTCCTTATTTTTGATTATTTGTTATCAAATGGATTGCAGATTCCAAACAAATTCTACACAAACATTTTCCTCTTCCTAAATCAAATTTTCTTATAGAAAACATTAACTCTTTGGCAACGTGTCAATAACTTTATATCAGATAAGAATATCCTTGATACAAATTTATTTTTTAAGATTAAGATGCTTGCTTTTAAGATATTATTATAAGATAACTAAGTAAACGCATTTGATAAATTCTCCAACTTAAAACGAATAATAAATTTCATCTTTTATATTTTTTTTCTCATTTTTATTCTCCTTTCAATAGAATCAATTTTCTTCAATGCATCGTCTCTTTTCCAAGCCAAAAATTCCTCAAATCTTGATTTCGAAGATATCAGAATCACATATCGTGCTATGTAGCAAGAGTCATTAGACTCTACTTCCTATTGGTCAATCGAAGGTCCTGCGCTTTGATCGATCGAGTTCCTTCCTGTACTCAACCAAAGTTAGATCTTCCAATCGACCGTTGTCCTCGAAATACATTCCAACATTTTTCTATACTTTCTATTCACTCTATTTTTTTTTTCCTCCTTCTGTCTCTATACTTCTTTCTGTATCGTCGAAACAAATACGTTCTTTTTTGCCAAATCGCTGTCGCAACTTTTGATTAATTACGATTGGTGAGTCTGATTATCTACTATATAAAGTTTACTGATGTAAGTCTAGGTTTGTTTTTCAAAGTTTTTTTTTTCTTTTCCAATTGCGTAATTATCATTTTCTATTTTTTCTCACTTCACTTTAAACATAACGAGCGTATCCTTGATACGAATTCTATTATATCTCTATTGATTTTAGATTTTATTAACGCAGTAGGATTCAAATTAAATTAGTTTTAAGTAATTAAATTAATTAAGTAATTAATTAAATTAGTTTGAGGTCTGATCGTTGGTTTTATTTTTAGATTTAATCTTATATGTGTGATATAATTACAATTGATTGAACAATAATTATTAGTATTTTGTATTTAAAGTGATTTTTAGCTATTCCAATTTTTTTTTTTAATTTAAAGTGAATATTTATTTTCAATTTTTCTTTCTATGTTTTTCAACATTTTCTCATTTTTAATTTATAATGTTAATCTATGTTTAATAATTTATTTTTATTGTTTTTTCTATTGGTTATTTTGTAGAGAGTTCTTTCTGGTAATTGGTATCATTTTTTAAAAAAAATCGGCTAGATTTTCTAAATTTAATTTATTAATATTTTATATATATATATTTACGAAGTTTTTAAAGAAAATTAAATNAAATAAGAATGCTCAACAAACAAATCATTTTTTAAAAAAATTTTTTATTCAAATATTTTTTTTTTTTACACAAATTTTTAATAATTAGAAAAATAATTAAAAACTTTTATCACATTCGATTAATGTTCTTACGCTTCGATGTTCAACACAGATATATTTAGAAATTTACAAAATTGAAATTGAAATAATTTTACGATGAAGAATTATTCTCTCTCTCGTTTTTCAATCTTACGTTGAAAAAAGTTTGTTGTGCATCGGTTATCGAATAATTTTCGTTCAATTTATCTAATTTTGCATAGAATATAACATCGCTTATAAGTTTTTCCGCTATTATTCTCTGCCGCTCGTTCAACTCTCGAAGATCATAAGCAATCTTTTTCCCAGTAATATCAAGCCAATCTTCTTGAACCCGAGAATTAGTTGTTCTATCATTTAAGCTTGTATTTGTCATCTCGGCTAGCTGATAGTTTTTGCCCCCGCTTTTTCTTTTTCGCTTCAATACTTTTTTCGTAACCGAAGATGTTGATGATAAAGAAGAACTTGGCCTGCTCGACACTTCCGAACATGGCGATAAATTATTTCCTCTTATATCGATGTCGTCTTGTCTCTAAATATATGTAAAAAAAAAAAAATATATATATATATATATATATATATATATATATTTATTTATTTTTTAAGAGTTAATATTTAACGATGCGTTGAGAAGCTAGGTCGAATATTGAAAGGAACAACAAAAGGCGATAAGATTTTTCAGAGGTGGGAGTAGACTCCCACGCATGTTGGGTTAAAACATTGCGTCCATTGACTAATTAATTCTGTATATATATATAAATAATTAAGCAAATGATAATTAATTTTTCTTTTTTTTTTAAGATATCAGATATTATCCATGATTAACTTACTCCATTATCGTCACGATCAATTTCCAAATCCGCATCAGCATCGTTAAAATTTTCCCCCTTCTTCGCATCATCGCAGTTTGTTATAAAACTTAAATTATCGAAATACCAGAGACTCGGTACGTATACGTTTTTCCCCGACGCTTTCGCCCGTTTAACTTTATTCAACTCTCTTCTGAAACTGCATCGCAAGTTGTGAATTTTTTTATTAACGAAATCTTTATTCGACATGGAATTTATCTCTTTGCATTTGTCGATTAAAACGTCCATCGCATGGTTTCTTAGATTTCTGTCCATGTACGACTTCGATCTTATATCCCACAAACACGGGAAACTCTTGTACAATGCGATGAATTCTTCCCAAAATTTACGATCTCCTATCGAACACATATTCTACTATACTATAGAAAAATTTCCTATAAAAGTAATGAGTCTTTCAACGAAAAAAGTGGCACGATTTTGTTGCACACGATAATACAAACTGTCTCGAGGCAAGTTGCTCGGGTAAGTGTCGTCTCTTGTACGTAGCTTACAACGATTGCCTCAGCGATACGTCATGCAACCTGATATGTATGTATCAGAAACTAGTGCCTCGCTACACGCGGCGAGGCATGTCTCACCGTGTGTAGGAAACTCGGATACACGGTACAATGAGAATAATGTGGCAACACTGCTCTTGCAAACGGTAGAGTCCGATTGTTGAAACTAGGAGTCTTGGGATAGATTCTGCTGTTCAATTTTGATTCTCATTCTTTTCTGGAGGAATTAATAATAAAAAATATACATGATATTCTTTAATATGCATATATAAGCAATATATAAATATTTTATACTTGCAGTAAGTAGAAATAATATACCAATATTTTGGTTATTGTATTCATGTTCTTTTTATTTTACGCGTTAATCTTTGACGAATAAGTTTGTAAAATAAATTTAAATTATTTTTAAATGAAATTACAGTTTTTAAGTGTGGACAAAGAAACTTATGAAAATTGGTAAAAGTATAAAGAAAAGAAGATCGTTAATACCAATAAGCGAAAGAGGTTAAGTGGAGATATAAGTGGAAATGAGCGTAAAAGATAACTTACGAGAAAAGTTGGTTAGGGGAAGATCATTGAAATCAATTAGATTAGAAGATAATATTATATTATTAGCATTAATACGCATATAGTAATATATAAATTTTTTATATTAAAATTTTATACGATAGAAATGCCAAGACGTTGCTGTATTCCTGGCTGTAAGGGAAATTACGACAGCACTTTGAAATCAAATAATTATGCTTCCGTTTTCCTCTTTCCAAAGAATGAAGAATTGAGAAAAAAATGGTTAGCTGCTATTCCTAGAAAAAATTGGTCTCCTACAAAATATTCTGCAGTTTGTAGTTTTCATTTTGCTGAAAATGATATTCAAAGATATGAAAAAATTGTATGTACTAATAATACAATTGAAAATGTTTTATTGTGTCGTCCAAAACTTGTAGAGAATGCAGTACCTTCTATTTTTCCTAATGTGTCAACTTATTCAAGACACGAAAGTAAAAAAACCTTTTATTCAAGACTGAAACGCAGAAAAAATTTCAAAGAACATAATTATTCCAAGCAACAAGTTATTCCAAATGATGAATGTTTAGTCCAAGAATGTAAAGACTTAGATTTAATCACAGATTTTTCAAATTTAGTGAATAAGTATAAAGAAAAACTTATAATTTCAGATTGTTGGAATATCAAATTAATAAAATCTAAAATTTATTTTTATAAACTTGATTATGAAAATGATATTTTAGTACTTAATACTCAAATTGTTATTAATGACCAAATGAAATTATATGTTTTTCATAAAGGTAATAAAATTTCTTCTCATGAATTAAAATGGGTATTACCTGGTGATATGAAATTATCCAGGTGGTACCAACTTCAAAATTTATTGACATGGTATAAATCTACACCTGATGTACCTGATAGTGATGAGATAATTCTTATTGAATAATATCTTAAGAAGTTTTTAGACATGTGCAATAATATATATATATATATAATAATATATATATATATATATTATTGTAAATTATTATAGTAGACTAAAATAAAAAATAGAAAATACTATTTGAGAGTTTTAATTAAGTCTTTTTTTAAATAAAGACTAAATAACTGTGCTATAAAAATAAAAAGAAACTAATTAATATAAATAAGAAACAAATCTATTGTATTACTACTATGTACATATTATATAATATACTATATATATAATTCATTGTTTGTTATTTATAATAATAACCATATACATTTTATAATGACGTGGAAAATTATATCGAGTAGAATATATTTACATCAAAATCGGACTCACCAATGTTGCCAGATTTATATTGAATGTAACTAGTAGTAGTAGTAGAATAAGTTGTGAATGTATAGGACATTATAATCGATGCTGCATCTAATGCAGTAATTCAAAGACTATCGCCATAAAAGAATTGTAGTACAACAGAGAAAATAGATAAGATTATAAAAAATTTTAAACGAAACATTAAATATTATTAAATATAAATTTGATTTTTGAAAAAGCAGTATTTATTATTTAAAATAATTGAAATAATGAAAGATAATATTATTAAATATAGATCAGTAATATAAAAAGCAAAATTGACTAAAGATATTAGATAGATATTCGAAAATTGTAGGAAATATGTCACATTTTTTTCAAATTACATTTTCCTATTAAAAATTGTGATTTTAATAGAAACATATAATTAGAAAAAGAATGACATATTTAAATTTTAATTAACATATTAAATTTGATATATTTATTTTTTATATAAAGTCTTTAGCCATGTATATAATATTCATATTTTAATATTCCCATTTAATCTACATTTTAATCAAATAAGATATTTTATATATAAAATATATGTAAAATGTACATAAATTGTAAAAAGATGCAAATTATAATTATTTCTTGTATTTTTCTGTACTTAACTAATCATTTTTTCGAAAAGTGCTCAAATTTGTCATGCATTATTACCAACAAATGAATTTTTTAATAGTCTTTGATCAATGGCGCCATCTCTTCGAAAAGTATTGAATTAACGAAGTAACGAACAGTTACCAATTGTAAAGTTTCAACGATTTTCACAGAGATGGCGTAACTGCCCAAAGACTATAAATAAATTAAAACTACAGTCGGTAATAATATACAACAAGTTTGAACATTTCTCAAAGAGATGACGCTACTAATCAAGTACTATTAATTGTCTATCCTTTTTCTATTATTTACTGTCCTTGTATAATAAGTTTCATTTGCGGCACTCTGAAGATGGCGTTGATTCCCGAATTTTTATCCTATCTTTGTCCTTCTCTTATTATTTCCTCTCCTTGTCTGTACTTTTATACACAATTTATGCTCAAAAGATGGCTTTGATATCCGATTAATTTTAGTGTCTTCTTTTCCGAATTTATTCTATATATCAATTTTATATGTATATATCTGCTTTCTTATAATTCTCTATTCTTCTCTTCTGCATGTATTTTTATATTCATCATGGAACATTTGCTATTCTCGTTCTATCCATAAATTATTTTTTTTTTTTTTTATTATTTGCTAAGTTTTTATTACAAATACTTTGAATTGGCTTATAATTGTTGAAGGATCATTATTCAGAAAAATTAACTTTCTACATTTCCGCAATCTATAAGAATAGCAAATGATGTATTAAAATAATGAATATATGACATAGAAAAAGATGATTATATTTCAATGTTAAGTAAAAGCTTCCTTGACACATTACATTATGAAAAGTTTCTTATTGAGTTGTAACAATGCGTTAATAGATAATTTAAGAATGTACGTATAAAGCGACAGAAATATCAAAGGTAAAGCAACTGAGATATAATTCAGAGATACATAAGATATATTTTAAATATATATATTCTTAAAAGTAATTAAGTATTTTAACAAATAAATTTTATATAAAATAGAATTAAATAAAATATTGAAAAAAATGAAAAATAGTAACTGAAAAAAGTAAGTATAAAAGAAATACAGGAAAATAAATATTCCAAGGAAAATATAGGTAAATATATAAAATTTGATAAAAAATTTTTATTTCTGAAATTTTTGGAAAAATTTCGCGAACGACTTGCTTTCACTTTATATTTTATTGCTATATTGTCGAAAATTTGAAATTTAGATAAAAATTGTTAGAATCGGAATTCCTGGAAAAATTCCTCGATCGACCTCCTTTCAACTTATATTCTCCTGATACAAAGTCGAGTTTTCGGCCAAAATTTCATTCGCTCTATCCATTTCGAAATTTCCAAGAAATTTAGAAATTCTAGGAATTTGACGTCATTTCCAAGAACTGCCGAAATTCTGGGAAAAATTTCTCGAACGACCTCCTATCAACTTATGTTCTCCTGATACAAAGTCGAGTTTTCGACCAAAAATTTTAAATTTTAAGAATTTCGAAATTTCCAGGAATTTTAGAAATTCTAGGAATTTGACGTCATTTCCAAGAACTGCCGAAATTCTGGGAAAAATTTCTCGAACGACCTCCTATCAACTTATGTTCTCCTGATACAAAGTCGAAAATTTGGCCGGGCTGAAATTTTAACTTTGTATCAGGAGAATATAAATTGAAAGGAGGTCGCTCGAGAAATTTTTCCAGGAATTCCGATTCCAAGAATTTTTTTCAAAATTTGAAATTTTTGCGTTTCGGCGACCGGATTTCGAGATTTTCTATTAAGAGAATATAATTTCAAAGAAGTGTCATTTAATATACTTACCTTTATACTTACCTTTATACTTACCTTTTTAATCTCTCTTTTTTTCAGAAAATAAGCATTTTTTCATCATTTTACTTAATTCTAGTTTTATATATATTAATAATAATACTTATCTGTTTTATACTTACTAAGAAAATTAAGAAATATACCGGGTGTCCCGCTTGTTTTTCATAATATTAAAAAATGTTTCAGATAAAAAGGTTTCAAGAAGGATATATTTTGTCGGTAAAGAACTCATGAAATTCAACTTTATTTCTTCAAATAGAATCAAATACTTCTTCATTCGCTGTATCTCGATGTATCTAGATATCCTACAAAAAAAAAAAAAAAATATCAGAAAAATGATCATTTTAAGAGATAATATAATTGAAGCAATAGTTTTTGCTCGTACATGGTTTAAAATAAAATTCTTTATATAGAACAATAACGTAATGAATTTACTTACGTATTAAGAAGAATATATGATGATGACCATTCAAAAAAAAAAAGACAAAAAAAGAAACAAAGTTGACTTTCATGTAACCTTCACGTGTTCTCCGAGCAGAAAAATAATTACACCGCATTACTCTCCTATTTGAAACCATTCAACTTTTATTCGAAATAATTTTCATTACACGGAAGAGTAATGACGTAAATTTCAAGACGATAATACCCTTTTCATTTTCTCAACTCACGTGGAGAATAACTTGATCACACGACGATGTGATATTTCACCGTGCTAATGGGTACATCGAATCGTATAAAAACAATTCGATTCTTTCAGCGCACAAAATTTCTCTTCTTTCATTTTCCAATAACATTCTATATTGAAAAAACCGCAACACCGAAAGGAAGCCAAGTTTACGCGAGAAACAATGCCCTTTTACGACGTATTTCGAGGCCGTGTTGAAATGGACGGGGAGGAGAGGGGGAAGAAGGAGAAGCGGGAGAGTTCGCCCATTAAAAATAATGTTCCTTCACGATTGGTGGATGAAGTATACGCGGTGGATAACATAATTGTTTTAACTGAATCGTGAGCGTTGGTGAACGTCATCCAACATGACTATATTACAGGTAATTTAAAAAATCCCCGTCCGTCCGTTAAAACGTCTAATCTACCTGTACCTAGAGCCGGCTATTTAATTGCATACCGATCTATCTACCGATGCTATCGTATTTATATACCGTGTGTATATCAGTATCAACGAATGATTAAACTTACCGCTAAACTTATTCTTCAGGATCAGATGAACTTCCAAGAACTTGTTGTTTCCTTTTTTCTAATAAAATTATCTAGAAATATGGAACGAGCAGGAGGAATTGTATAACTTGTTAACTGGGTGAGAATTTTTACCAGAATTCACTATACGCGAGTGAAAAATAATTTGTGGAAAACACGGAAAAATACGCGTAACGCGGTAGGGAAAAAATTCAAACTCAATTCATTGGACGTACGGTGATTACGTGAGCAACGATTATATAGCGGAAAATTCGTTGTTAATAAGTAATAAATTTCGTATTTTTTAAATCACAGAAGATTTATTTCGATTATTCGTGAAACGATGGATAATAAATATTCGAACGAATTACTTTCTCTTAGAGCTTTCAATTGTACGGTCATCGAATTCCTTCATTCCTCCGTTCGTATTCATATTCATTTGTCTCTATAGGCCAAGGTTATGGAAGGATTAAGATTCTGAAACAGGAAGACCTCGAAGCGATTACTCGTTTGATAGCTTTTAAACCTTCCACAATTTGTATAATACGAATAGGTGATCTCACTCACTTTGTTTAAGGATCTTCATAAATTATGAAACCAGGTGGGGTTTACACGAATAAGAAAAAAAAAAAAAAAAAAAAAAGAATCGTGCGCAAGTATCGTTCAGAATTTTCCTAGTAATTAATTATCTATATATATATATATATATCATCGAGATGAAGATTGTATCGTATTATATACTTTATAATCGGAAAAAAAAAAATCTTCTTCGTTAAAATTTATACAAAATTTACACAAAATGTGTAAATGTATATATTTTTATTACCATATCGTTTAACTTCGTTGAATAATTTAGTTTGCATCATTGCCACGTTCAGGTCGTTATCTTATCTTTGAACAAAAAAAAAAAAAAAAAAAAAAAAAAGAAAAATAAATCAATTCCTTGAACCAACATTCAGAAATATTAATTATTAAGCAGATCAAGTGAACTTTGATTCGATTAATAAATTTGAAATCGATGTATTATTATTTAATGTACATGCGGAAGAATAATCATAACATTTCAGAGGAACGTAATATTACTATTGCGATGCATTTATGCGTGATTCATGTAAACACCTACTTGATATTCACAACACTCTTCCCTCTCCCCCCTCTCTTTTTTTATTTCATTTATGTGATTTATTATCTATTGCAATGATTCTGCGCACACGAATCATTATCCGTTTATATATAATTTTGAATATACGTATAAAGCATTTATATCGATAATATTCGTGGAACAAATTTGAAACAGTGTGATTTTTTACACGTAACGATGATCATCGCGAATCACATTGAATCGATTGAATCTTAATTTAAAATAAATCCTAGAATTCGTAATTATAATATTAATCAACTTGATTACTTTATTTCCTTATTCTATTTCAATTCTAATTTTTACTACTACTGCGTACCGACGTATGATAAGTTATATAATTTATTAGGAAATTGATATTGAACGAGAAAAAAATATACTTGTCCAATTTTTAAATTCAAGAGAAGAGAGGATACGATACGAGTTTATTTCGAGTTTTCAATCAAATACTTTTCACACGTTAAAAATAGACGTTCTTGAATAGCCTTGAATGATATAAAATAAAGTGAGTCGGTAATTCAGAAAGAATTAAAAAAAAGCTGTTAATATATGTATTAAATTATGTATATTAATTATTATACATTATGTATATAAATCGGTACATTGTAATTTTTTCTTTTTTTTCTTTTTTTTTTTTTTTCGTCTCTTACGGAAAATTATATGAATTTTAAAATTATTACGAAGATGAATACCAATTATCGATTATTAATTCTCCTTTAAAGATGATTTCTAACTCTCGTCTCCGTATTGTATAATCAAAAAAATAACTCGACGGTATTAAATAACATTAAATAACACAGAAGAGAAGTTAATTACAATTCATTTTTCTACGTTAAAAATACTATACTTTTTTTTTTTACATAAGTAAAAAATAAAAATTCATTGAATTACGAATTATTTATTTTATTTGAATCGTCGATCAATAACGATACTCTTCGTAATCAGTTGATGCAACAAATTGAATAACGCATCGACGTTATTTAACTCGTTCGAAGAATTGATAAGTAATTTTTCAATTTCTTCTTCTAATCTGCTCGACATAACCAATACTCGTGCCAGTTCATCAGAATTGTTTCATTGTAGTCACGTTTCCCTGAAACGATTGAAATTCGTTAATTAATAAACAGTTAGAGATAACGATGGATAAATTAATTAATATAAAATTAGATGGATTCCAGATATACTTGTACGAATATGTTTTTAACAAAGCGTGTGATTATTGAATTAGCACGAAAAACAAGAGTGGAGAGCTAGCACGAGCTCGAGTGGAACTGGAATTCCCACGGAAAAACCAAAAATATTAGGTTGCATTGATGTGGATGCAATGTCGATGGGAAAAGGATGGAGAGGTGGCTCGTCGGATTACATAATTGGTTTGATGTAGTGCGTGTATAAAGATCGATGGCTATAAAAGCAGTAAGATGAAAGAACCGATCCACAGTATAATCTCGGAGTTAACGAGCACTCCACAATGGTTAGTGAAACAGCAAGGAGTTTTAGGGCCTTGCTGCTGCTTTTATTTGTCGGTGCCCTTTCGGCAGCGCCGACTATAGGTAAGTGAATACCGCAGTTTTTTGAAAAAATTGTTAAAAAAAAAAAAAAGAAAGAAAGAAACAAGAATATTCGTTTCTATCTTTTTTTTTAATAAAAAGTAAACAGAAAACACACATAATTAGCTTCATCGTTGTAAGTTGAATGATTTTGTTTCGATCCAATCGAAATTTAATCTTTTTAGAAGAATTTTTCTCATTTCTCGATTCGAATACGTAAGTTGATTTGACGTTTTCTAGAAGATGCGGAGAACACTACTTTATCGACGGAACTCAAGCCTCCTCCTTACCCGCAAAAGGAAGAGGACCATTACTATATGGTGTTCGTTATAAATATTTTTGGCGTGAAAAATGTTAGCGGTGAAACGTCCGATGAAATTTTGGAAAACGATATCGTTCATCATATCCCGCAATTAACAGGTAATTGAAAGCATATATTTTCTTTTTTATGATAAATTTATCGACGCGAAGAAATGGGAGATCCTTGACGGGTTTAAATTTAATTGAAACAGATCCGTTGGCGACTCTGCTTCTAATCATCGACGTCGACGAGAACGATGAAGATACGGATGAAGCGGTGGATCTCGATGAAGTTGCGGAAGATCTGATTAAGGACGAGGAGGATTTCAATGTGGAGAAGATCAATTATGGCGGTGAAACGAAAGTATTGAGGCTGAAACTTTCTAAGGAGGAAGGAGAAAGCATATTTCCCTCGAAATCGAAATTGGAAAAATTGAAGAAAATCCGCAACAAGAGGACACTTTGTGTCAAGTGTGGAGGATCCGGAGGACTTGGAGGTGGAGGAGGATTTGGTGGTGGATTCGGTGGTGGATTCGGTGGTGGAGGAGGCAAACCTGGATGTGCAAGTGGTAGTTGTGGTGGTGGTGGCTATCCTGGTGGAGGAGGTGTTTACCCTGGTGGTGGTGGCTATTATCCTGGTGGAGGAGGTGGTTATCCTGGCGGTGGTGGCAAATATGGATGTGCAGGTGGTAGTTGTGGTGGTGGTGGCGGCTATCCCGGTGGAGGAGGCGGTTATCCAGGTACGATAGAATGAAAAATAAATTTATGCTTTCATTTAATTTTAATTACTCGAAAGCTTGATTATTCGAGATATGAATTTTTACTGCAAACGCATCGCTAATATTTTAACTTTTTACCGCTTGCAATTAATGAAAAAATAGGCATATCGCGTGTTATATTCTCTAGCTTTTTAAAAAAAGGATCAAATGCATTTAATGAGGATAATAATAATAACAAAGCGCCGCTTCCGCTTCTAACGCTGATTGAAGGTAATTTTTTGTAGGGCATTCAAGAATAGATGTTATACCAGTTATTGTTGTACCCGTTGCAGGTGGTGGATATCCATCCGGGGGTGGTGGATATCCATCCGGGGGTGGTGGATATCCATCAGGAGGCGGTGGATATCCGTCCGGGGGCGGTGGATATCCATCCGGAGGTGGTGGATATCCATCCGGAGGTGGTGGTTGCAGCACATGGTATGATTCCAAATTTTCTTTTACAATTTAGAATAAAAAATCTCCACGATAAGTATTCGTTTATTCGGATTAAAAGAACATTTATTTTCTAATATAATAATAATTTTCTGTAATAATAATTTAATATATTTGCAATAATATTTCTTCTGTTATGCGATTCCAGTGGCGGAAGTTCATATGCTTCGGCATCGGCAAATGCAAACGCACAAGCAGGAAGTGGCAAATGGTAAAAAATTTTAATCTTTTATTTTTTATATTAATTTCTATATAAAATATTAATTTCTATATGTGAGAGTTATAGTAATCGATAATTATAGTAAAAGAATACGTATAATAAAATTTAAAAAAAAATGGAATTAAATAACAATATAATATATAATTATTATCATTGTTTCAGGGGATACATATAAATACAAATTTAATGGAATATAAGAACAACGAAAATATTCCACACTACATGCTGCCCAAAATATTCGAAAATTCAAATTCAACGAAAGTGATATTAATTTGTATCGAATTTGTAACATTCGCCATTTCGATTTCGATCCCTGACTAACATGTATCGAGCACCGAATAAACAAGAAAAATAAATAAACAGGTTTCGTTTTTTAATGAAAGCTAAGGATTCATTGAATTCCTATTCGAAGGCAAGCAATTTCCAGGAAATAATCGCAAGTTTCATCCGTGATTGATGTCCATCGTTAAAAGGGGAGAACCGCAACGCGTTAACGAGAATCATTTTACATGCAGTGTACATTGCATGTACGCTTAATGCGCTTGAATCTATTAATTCTTGCGAACTACGAAAAAAAAAAAGAAAAAAAAAAGAAAAAAAAAAGAAAAGGAAAAAAATACTCATCCATATGTATGATAATAAGATAATCGATCATTCGTATCGTGAAATTTTTTATTCGTATTTGTATTGATCTTGAAAAAATATTGCCACTCTTTACGAGAGTCAAATTGACAAAAATTGGAAACATAGAATTTCGCTATTCGGTTCGATTAAATAAATTGAACTATAAAGCAACAGATATCGAGTGATTCTTAAACAGAGATCGAAGAATGAATTACATATAGCTACATACCTCTTAATGGCTGTAAGATAGCGACTCGATCGCTATTACTAATATAATTCGCGATAAAGTACACAAGACCGGTTTAATTACTTCTTGCATCGACTCTTGTTAATAAAACTTGAATGAAAGTATTCCTCCGTGAATCTTCGTGCACACCTGAGCTGAAGTATATACATGCTGCACGAGATGTCTAAACGTATATTCTTCTGCAATAAAAACCAAAAGTTATCGAATCGAGAAATTCTAATAGTAGAAAACATAACTTCCATTTCATCGCGTCTTATTTACCCCTTATTATCATCCATTTTATCAGTCATTGATTCGAAAGAGTGAAATCAACAGGCAAATGACTACTTGAAAACTAACCTAATACGATGCACTGCGTGTTCGCACGAAGATAATTGTCACAAAAGCAAATTGGCATCTATATAATCACTGATCGAACATCTCTCATGGATATCGTGACTCGATTTCGAGTAATTACTCGTCTAAAAAAAAGCTTAAAAGATTTGCCGTTGAAGCGTGTACACGTTTTCCTACACACATACACTTTCCTCTCCCGCAAGTAGCAAACTCCATGCTGTAATTATGGCGCGAGTTGGGTGAACATAACGGTAAAGTTTCGATTCTTTTCTCTATTTTTCCAAGCCTGTCAGCAGGAGGAACGAGCATGCGCGCACGCTTGCGGAACGGATTCTGCGCCGAAACCGAGTCAAACCATCGTGTCACTAGGCAATAGATTTTGAGCGTTGCAAATACGCGATTCAGATTGTCCACGCTATCGAATTCTTTTCAACCTATCGAGCAAGAGTTCGTCGAACTTGAGGAAAGAAATAAATACGCAACATTACTTTGATCTATATGATCAGCGTTTCTCAACTTGTTGGATTTCGCGATTATATCCATATTTCGACGAATTAATTTTCGTGAAAGAAATTAATCGAACTATACTACGACTAGTTGCGTGTGTTACGAGCGGAACGAAAATTTCGAAGAAGATCGAAGGAGAAACCGAGGCTCTGATTATTTCACCGGTCGGAGTGAGTTTTTACCTGTTTGCCCCTTGTTCGCCCAGTTTTTCCTCATTGCGCTCTCCATCCAGAAGACCTCGAGGGTCGTTTACTGTCGGCGACGGTCAACGACCGGAAAATACTTCGCAGATCGCGAAGAAGAAGAGAATTGGCAAAGCGTTACTCGTGATTCAGACTTCGATGGAAGTCACTGGGTATTCGACGACCAGACCCAGTCCGCAGACCCATATTTTCACCTCGTTCTTCTTCCAATTCTCTAACCAAATCTTCTTTATCGATCCTTCTCGGATCACGGGCGTTTATTTAAAATTCGCTTAAATTCAATCAAAAGTAATTTATTTAAATTTTATTCGCCCGCGAGTGAACGGAAAGCTGAAAGTTGTAACTTTTTTTTTTTTTTCATTTATGAAGGGAAGAACATCGAATTAAATCGATTGATTAATGAAATATCTACACCTCGCATTTTCATTGTCACAAATTAACGCGTGTAACGTATCTCGGCAATAAAACCAGCTTCGACAATGCTTGTGTGTCAAGCTCGCCTTGGGTTTTATTCATTACAGTATCGGGTCGATAAATTCGATCGTTTATGAGATTAATTGGTTTTCGTTGGGTCAATGGCTTATGCAAGCGTATCGACATGGACTGGAATACTCGATGACCCAGTTCATAGTCCGTTATTTCGATTAGATTTTTTACTATCGATACTGATACTAAAATCATGGTGCCGAGTGTAATATACTATTCTTGTAAAATATATATAAACTTTAAAAGTATGAAATGCACGATGTGTCTAATCAACTTTAAAATTACAATTATCGAATTTATATGCAAATATATAGGCATACATAATAAATATACATCCACCACCACCCACAATGAATAATATCAACATGCATACCACCATTCAATCGCTATCTGTTGAGAAGAGCGATTTGTACGACTGTCGTCAGGCTGTCGGCATTCATACATCGGTAATATAAATGCTAAACTGGTATTGTTTGTTGTGGTGTGTTTATTTTCAAAACGTAATAATCGCAGGGAAGATATTGATTGTATACAATTACAGCAAAGCAAAGTGTGCGCGTAGCCGAGAATCGTCTACAACGAAGAGAGAGCCAATTTCCTTTCCTAGTCTGGTCTGGAACCAGGGTGACTTAAGTCCGTCGATGATTACAGAACGACAAGGCTTTAATTTAATCCTCCGTAGTTTTTTAGGGTCGTAAACGAAACCGGTTGCATCCAACTGGAATATACATAGAGCTAGAACTGTACACGTTCGCATAAAGATGTTTCTTTCCGGCTGAGAAATACCTGAGGGATCTCGTCCAGTCCAGTTCGAGTGGAACCAGCGCTGTTCGAGAATTAAACGCTGACTCTTTTAAAGTAAAGTATTGTATCGATAACATTTTTTTCCTTTGACAATTTCATCGTCTAACTTTATGCAACGAAAAAATTTCCCTAATTTGTGGACAAATTAAGTTATTTTAAATTTTCCATGATGGATGAAGTAAAAATGTTTTGATAATAAATTGTTAAAATGATTGTAATTGCAATAGGGAAAAATATTCGATTCTTGATATCATCGTTGGATTTGACAAGGCATCGTAATCGATTTATGATGGATCGATCGTCGATCAAAGTAGTATGACAATAACATAATAATTAGTATCCATAAGACAATAGTTTCGTACATAATGCTTAGACGAAACCGGTTTTCAGGTAGATTATTCCTTATCGAAACGAAATGAGTAATTCTTTCTACGCAGAATTCTAGTTGATCATAGCCAATATACTTTTTTTGCCACTTGAAGAAAAGAAAAAAAAAAGTAAGATAAATGTTAACCTGAACGACCCAGTAAACCAGAATTCTAACTGTGTCAACAGGCAAGATTATGCACGCATACGCATCCGGCAATATAGTTTCTAATAACTCGTCACTTACGCCCTTCTTCGATACACGTATGCATAAGCGGAAAAGGGGACGTCGATCGATGATGATAACACGTAACATCGTGTTGATTAGATGGTATGTACAAGTATTGTAAAATGGAAAGTGACGTAATATCTCAAATATAAATCCGATATTCTCATATCCTTTGTTTGCAGAATTGAAGAATTGTGAGACAGGTGGATTAAATTATCTCAATTTTGGCCAATTTAATGCTTAATCCTTCTTTCAATTTAATTGTAACGAGTTTAAATGTAAGTATAAATGGATTATTTCACTTTTTGCAAGATCTTTTGTTTTCGATGTGAAAAGAGCAATCCAGTGATACGTTTTTATGCGGATTTAGGTTAAGTGATGAATGGAAGAAATGTTTTGATGAGGCATACTGGATTCAGGTTATGTTCGGTTAACTGTTAATCATGGCGATAACTTGGTTGATTCTGAAACTGATGCAAATATTCAAGATAAGTGAGGCTTGCTGGAAAGATGCTGAAATTGAGATTTAGAAATATAAACAGTGATTGAAAAAGTATCAATGAATCAAGTGCAATTGAATACATTTGTATTTGTGAAACTATTATGGATTACCAAAGAACAATACTTTTCTGTGTAAACTTGGTGAAGTGAAATATGGAAATAAAGAAAATTTATTTTCTTATTTTCTGCACTTTCTATTGTTTCCACATTAGCATGTGGATTCCACACTTCTTTAGTGACGCTTCAACGAATGATTGTTTATAGAGATCGATCATACAATGAAACCTAACCTGTAAATAAAAATTATATTTTTCATCAAAATAAGAATAGAATTATTTGCTGAAAATCGATATTTGGATGAAATAATCTACGTGTCTCGAAATTTTCACTTTTAATATCTCATTTTGAATTTATAAAAAGATAAATGATATAAATGATATCGTAAAATTAAATCGATAAATTCAATTCGATAAATTCAATGAAAAATTGATTTTTATCTTACGCATTATATTGACATGTAAAAAAAAAAAAAAAGATTACTCAAAACGGACACGCGATTCTACATTGATCCTGACCTTTCGTTCAGGATATATTATTTCCCCTCCGGGCTTATTCGTCACGACAAAACAGCATTGAAATCAAAATTCTTGGAATCATATCGCATTATCATGTATCATTTTTATCGAAATAAAGAAGAAGAAGAAAAACATACAATAATAATTGTCTGAAAAAAAAAAAAAAACATTTGACATTTTATCTATAAGAATTTTTATCGAAGAAGATGCAATCCTATTAATCCTAGATTAATAATTTCCCAAATATTTTCTAAGTTTATTCAGAGACAAAAATTTGCAATCTTTTTTTCGTAATTAATGTCGTTAAATTATTGATTATGATTCATATAATTTCTCAAAGTATAGTATATATTTTTTTAATAATACATTTGTAAAAAATCATTTATTTATACTACATATAATATTACTTTAAACTAGAAAATTCAAATCTTTATCGAATCTTTAAATTTGAAATTAGAAAAATTCGAACTTAAACGTTCAAAAATAAAGCAAGAAACGATGGATAGCTTTATCTTATCAAGTAAATCTGTTCGTATTTCGTTTTGAGAGAGGACATTCAGGGATTCGAAATTTTCGAACAACTGTGTTATTTTATAAAAATTTTGAAAAAATTTTAACGAGTTTCATCGAGACGAGTACAATTTATCACCAGATTCGTAAGATTCATAAGATTCACGCGTTATCGATCCTCGAATCGGACTCACTTCAACGATCTTCAAGAAAGAAGAGGATCTTCAAGGTTGAAGATCTCTGGGTACGATTACCTGTATGCGACGAGCAGATTAAAATCTGTACTTCATCAGTAGTCTGCAGTACTAGTCTTCACGACAAAAAGAAGAATCGCGAATTTTACTTTTACTTTTCATCTTATGATTGTTATCTCTGAAAGTTAGTAGACGATAAATTAATAATGCAAAATATCAAATTTACGATACGAAATTTAATGCAAAAATCAAAAATCCTTTTCCATTGTGCAAACATCGGCCTCCATCTTCGAAAAGAGAAGGAAATCCTCGCACAAAGAAGAATGGGAAGGCAAACGGTTGAATCACAAAGGCAAAAGTTTCTCTAGGGATGGCACGATACGAAAATTTAACGAGAAAAAAAAAAAAAAAAATCAACGTTTCTTCAATATTTCGCACGTCACGTATAAAACATAAATCTGTTCCTGTCGATCTCTAAAAAAAAAAAGGAAACGAAAATCCTTGGAAAAAGAAGGATGGAAAGGATGGAAACGAGTTGAATTAAAAAGCTCGAAAAAATACGAAAATTGAAGGTAAAGGAAGAAAAACATCAACATCGTTTTCGGTTGCACGTCAAAACAAAAAACCGTGTCTCCGTTTCTATCGTTGCACAAAGAAGGACGGAGAGGCGAGCGAGTGAAATACAAAGCCCTGTATTTCTATATGTAGCGGTGAATTTCTTAGAAAAGAGGAGGCTTGGACGGGCCCCGAATTGCCGAAAGTAAAGGAAGATTTGACTTTTTGCCTGGATATTAACGGAACGGCGTTAACCCCGAGGGGCCTGAACGTGGCAGAGAGCGAAGGGTAGAGGGGAACGCGGAATATAAAGGAGAGTGCCCCGTGCTACGGGGGCTTAGTACCGTTCAAAGATGCAGGCTGCCGAGATGATGCGCGATACCAGGGCCATCTGCTACGATCTTGTGTTACTGTTATCCCTCTCGATCAGTTATGTCCGTGAGTAGAAGGAATTTTTGAAATTCCCGCGTCGAACGAGAGTCGAAATCCGCAACGATGATTTGTCACATTGCTGCGTTGGGGACAAGTGTTGGAAAGTTGTTGTTTTGTGCGCCTCTCTGGTGATTATTTGTGGCCGGGTAGCTCGCAATGAAAATCGTCGATACGACGCGAGTGTATATTCTATGTCCTATACACGTGTGTCGAACATTCCTTTTAAAACATTAAATTATTAATTTTTCTCGTTTCGGTAATGGTGGATTAAAATTTATATTGTAATTTATCGGTTTATTATTTTATACACGTATTAAATGTATTTATAGAATGTCTCGTTAATGTTCAACGGTGGATCGATTTGCAATTATAGAAAATAAATTGTTCAACCGTGAATGTATTTCCTTTCGAGAAGACTATAGAGAAGACTAATGCAACGCTGTCGCCGCGTTACACGTGATAAATTATCATCCGTACAAATCTGTAATTTGCCTCGCGATAATTTCAATTTTATTATTGATTCGATACTAATTCATTTTAGATACGTTTCCGCTTCAAGTGTTGCCTGCCATCCAGGGATACATTCCGGTTTACATAAGGTATGGTAATCAACCACTCGAGGAGATAAATCCCAAGTTAGCCGAGGCGTTTCACGAAGGATCGAGTATACATTACGCTTACTCGCCGATGAATAATTTGAATAAGGTACGTGTTTATATGAGTTGCACGACAAATATATATCTAGGTACAAATATAATTTTAAAATCTGAATTTTCAACGATCATTGCAGAAACTTGATTTAGATCTTCCTAAAGATGAGAACGATGAGAAATTAATAGAGGAGGATTTGGAAAGGAAATCTGCCGCGAATGTGATCAGAGAGGTTCAAGAAACGTGGAAAGTATGATATTTATTCAAATCTTTTTTTCTATCTCTCTCTCTTATTGAAAAACAATGCTAATTAGTTTTCCAACTAGTTTTCGTTATCAAAGAATGAACGCTTGCTTCGCGTTGTTAGTAATGTGCTCGTCAATAGTGGATCATACAGTATGCAAAAAAAAATATTAACGTCAATTCAAATGCACGGTAGTTAATAAATTGCTTTTACGTCCTGTGTTTTCACCTGTCACCATGCATAAATAGAGACAATCTGAGGGAGAAATCAATGAGTCATTAAATTACCTGTTCCTTGTATCCACTTATCGTATCATGATATATAAATATTAATTAACCTCAATCGACAATCGTATAATTTGAGAAAAAAATTTATCACCTCGAATATTTTATTTTTAAGGTCGATCAATTAAACGAAGATGGGAAAAATGCAGAAGAGGAACGCAAAAGTGAGGTTAAAGGAGACGTGAAAAGTCCAAATAATGTGCACGATTCGAATTTCAATCTCGCCGAATCGTCTATGGATAAATTTCGTTACAAGAACGATCAAATTTTTACCTCAAATATGAACGTCGATCAAATGATCGCTCAAGAATCGATTCGATCCGATATTTACGAAGATGATCAACGTCGTGCCGAGGATAATGCTTCTGACTCTTGACCCTGAATGGATCCAACTATGGAGTTTGCTTGATGAAAAATATTTTTTTTCCATTCTCAAGTAGATCCTTCGCAGGAAACTTAAAACTGCCGCTAGAAAAGCAACGAAAAGAGGAAAATGAATATTCAGAAGAGAGATCAAAATTAAACGCCATTCATAGTGAGATTTATTTATAGCAAAACGATATATAGCGTAGAATTTTGTGATAAAATATTTCCAATGGATTAATTTAACGCTCGCAATTGTTTATTATAAAATGTTAACAAATTGAATTTATATGTATATTATTGTATATCTTTGATTAACGAGAATCATGTGATGCGTATCGTGCTCAAATAAATAAAATATTTCAAAGACAGGATACGAAAAATAAATGGTATTTGCGATATTCGAATTACATTTATAAAAAGTAGTTTATTTTTTTTGTTCCAATTATTAATCGTATTTATACATTATGTATTATTTAGTTACCAGAAGATAATTGAAAAATTACCACCGGGTATTTGAATATTTTTCCACACAGAACAACTTATACTCGTCCGATAATTTATCGTTATCGATTTCCCACTGTCTCGTTAACTTCCTCCTCGTCAGACGTAATTTTATGCGTTTCTATTCTGTAATTATTATTAGCCGTGTTCAAAACAAGCAACGCGGGTATCGTATTTGATTCATTGGCTCTGGACATTTTCGAAGTATATTTTATATTTTCAAATATATTCCCGTCGATTCTTATATCCAGATATAATCGTCGATCTTCGAGAAATCTTTCGCTTGATAAAATGAAAGTATTATTGCCAAATTTACACGCTACAGCTGGTAGATTCCGTTTCACTTCTGGTATGTAAACATCTCGAATTGCTCTGCAGTGAACGATCGATGATTTTCCCCGTTCCTCCGAAAAATTCTGTAAATCCTCTCTGTATCTCTCTTCATTCCCAAAATCGAATTCCTTTTGCCTCATTTCCTTGTTAATTTTTAAATTCCTCACGTCTTTCGGCACGGCGTCAAAATTATTCGATCTCGAGATGTGATGCGTCGAAGCTTTATTCGACGTAGCCACTTGAACTTTGGCGATCTTCGACAAAGAAAAAATTAGACATAACTCTTTGTCCTCGTAAGGGCATATTTGATTACTTTCACTTAAGGATTTGGAATCTTTTTCGTTACAATTTTCAACACAATTATTATGGGTTATTATTTTCCGATTTTTTACAATTTTAGGGTTAAAGTTTTCTATTAAAGGTTCGCCTCGAGTCTTCGAACCACTGTTCATAACATTCGATTGAAAATATTGATTTTCAATCGGCTTGCCTTCACCACGTAACGTAAAACTGAATAATAACACAATAAAGAACAATGATTTACGGGACATTTTAACGAGGACGAAGAACTTTCCACTTTTATTTTTCGTATCTTAAAGCGTCCAGTAACCTCGACAGGATAGATACTGACTGTGCCAGAAAAACAATGTGAACGCAAAAGCCAGCAAGGTGCATGGGGACTGAAGATTGGGCCGTTATGTCTACCGTGTTCATTTCGTGTGCGCTGACCTTATCTCCTGTTTGGACATTGTTCGAATACCACAAAATTTAGTTCTATCTCTTTCGAAGAATCTTAACGTCGACTTTGATCCTGCATTCCAAAGGATATGTCACTGTTCGCCTTCGATCCCTCTTACCAATACTCTTTGTTCCCAATGTAAAAATATCTTGTGCGATTACATTATTTACACAATTTTTGTTTATCTACGCGAAGAACAAGTATATTATAAACACGAACGAAATGTAAAAAAGTATTATTATCATTATTATTATTATTATTATTATTTTTAATAAATTTAAAATTGAATTTATTTCTACGTATTTTAATATATATGTTTAACTGTTTTGTACAAATAATTTCATATTAACAATATTTTAAAGGATAATATATATGATTTTTAAAATAAAGAAAAATTTATTTATACATTATATATTTTATATTTATAGTGAAGTGAAATTAAAATTTGTATCGTTTTAATATTATACATTTATACGTCGAAAAAAAAATAAAAATTTAGAGATAATAATTTTTTAAAAGTATAATAAAAATAGAACACGTTATGATCATTGACATTATATGCACAATTGCCACGGATGAGTGCGCTACTCCCTCTATCACTAAAAGTAGCTCAATTCTTCTCGATTTCCGCAGGAGGAGAATACGTGACGTCACGTTATCCCCACTGCTATTGCTACATTAGGCAGAGGCACGCCATGTGACATGATGGGACGCTTGGCTTTGGTGGATGCCTGGTGACGTCACGTATTCTCCTACCGCAAAAATTCGCCATGGGGGAATTGAGCCATTTTCCAATGGTAGAGGGGATAACTTACCACGCTCCGGCAACTATGTGCGCAGTAGAAGTGCGCAATGTGATGTCAACAACGCGTGTGTATAATGTAAATCGTGCCTTTTGTGTTGCACATATTAGAAGAAATGTGCATATTTTATTATTATTATATAGTATTGATGGCGTGATTTTTTAATATTTCATTCCTTATTAAGTAAGGAACGTAATTGTATTTTAATAGAAATTAGCAATTTCGAAAATTAATATTACTTGTAACATTTATTGTTATTGTTAGTATTTCTTTATTTAAGAAGAAAAAACTGAAATAAAAATTAAATTTTTTAATAAAGTTATATAATTTAAGTCTGTAAAAAACCTGCACAATCAAAATATTATACTAAAAGAGCACCTAACCTAAAAATTTTCTAACTATTAATTTTTTTCTATTTTGCATATTCAAAAATATAAAGTTGTGACAAAATTGAAATACAATGGCTGGTCAACAACATCCATTTCCATCTGGATTTCCTAACGTACAACAATCTGCAATGAGAACACAATTTGGTGGAGGTCAAATGGTATCTGGATTAATGGGGCCTCAACAAGGTGGTAAGTACAAATTGATTAGGAGAAGATATTAAAGAGATAAATTTTAAAAGAATATAGTATAATATTCAAAAAATTCTTTGATGTAGGTATGGTAAATCCGCAGCAATTTGGAGTTGGTGTAGGAGTAGGAGTAGGTGTAGGTGGAGTTGGATCCAATGCTATGGGTATACCTAGTGCTCAACAAGTATTAGCACAGCAACAACAACAACAACAATCTGTTGCAATGCAACAACAAGTACAGCAGATGCAACAACAACAATTACAATTACAACAACAACAACAAGCTGCAATGGTACAACAAAGTAATCCAACAGGCAACCAAGCTACGACACCTCAAACTCCCGTACCACCTACTCAACCACCACCTCAGCAACAACAACAAAATAAGGAATTTAACACTGCCAGTTTATGCAGATTTGGTCAAGAAACTGTACAAGATATTGTCAGCCGCACTCTGGAAGTTTTTCAAACGTTAAGACTTCTTCAACCCCCAACTGGTATTTTAAAGTTATTAAATTTTAATTATTTGTAACGCATATTCAATTGTATTCTATATATATATATATATATATATATATATATATATATATTATAATTTCAGGCACAGCACAAGGAGCAAATTTAGCTAATGAAAGGAAGAATAAAGTACAGGAACAATTAAGAACTCTTAAATTATTATTTAAACGTTTAAGATTGATTTATGAAAAATGTAATGAAAACTGCCAACTTCAAGGTATGGAATATACACATATAGAAAGTTTAATTCCTTTAAAGGAAGAATGGGATATGAAATCCGATGAGAAAAAAACATCTGAAGCTTATAGATTAGCATGTGAAGAAAGTAAAGAAATTATGGAAGTAAGTTTAGGCTTTAATATAAATAATAAAAAGCGAACATTTTTTTCATAAACTAATAATATTATATTTAATTTTTTCAGCAAGTGGTGTTAAAAAATAGGCACCTTAAAGAAATTATTGATCATTTAAGACGCATTATTTCAGAAATAAACACTATGTTAAATATGCGTCGATCTTAAACTATAAAATGTAAATAATATTTATATAAGTTATTAAAAAAACTGTGTTGAAAAATAAAAATATTCTTTGCTATGTAAGAATGTTAATATTATTTACATACCTGTATTTTGAAAATTTATTGTACTACATTAATGTCATTCATATCCATATAAATAATGTCACTTGTTCTTAGAACAGCTTCTGGAATCTTGCCCAATGGTGTTTCCAAATTCCGTGTATATACTTCCAAACATTCTACATCACAACCTCTAAACTCGGCAGAAACCCGCGTATTTTCGTATAAGTAAAAATCTGCTTGTTTACCTGTAACAAATAATTTTTTTCGATTTCATATTTCTAAGTTATTTTATTCATAATATTGATGATACTACCATATTTAATGATAATTTATGATATACTATACTTCCGTATAGGTTAAGTGTTTCTGATATTGGCGCCACGTTTGAATAATTTCATATTACTCTAATTTCCTGTATAAATTATTATGATAAAAATTTATACAGAATTACACATTTGTAAAAATATTACATAAATATTTTAATATTTTTATTTTGAGATAGAAGAAATAGGTTTGAAAACATAAAATATTTCATACCAACAATTCCAGTAATTACACGGAGAAATCGTTCACGTAAAAATGCACGTGCTTCTTGTTTCTCAGAAGTTGCAAAATCCATGTTAGTTTCATTTTCGTTCAACTGTGAATTATCTTCAATTACTTCAACTGAACTAGTCATTTTGTCGAAAAATTTGCTGACTCGTAAAGAACTTCCATGGCGGAACTAAAACAACACAAGTGAAGTGAAGTGTCGCTGTAATGCCCGCCAAATTTAAAAATTAAAATATTATTATATATATTACTTGTAATATAATATTATAATATTAACGTTAAAATATCGCATAATATTAATATAGATCGCATAACAGAAACCCACATATTTTAACGAGGAAGTTTAGATTAACGCAATTAACATATTTTCGAATATATCTAAATGGTATACTTTCACAAGATAAAAGATGAGGGTAACCCACAGGTTTCGAATTTTGTCAAATAGCCTTCGTCAATTTTTTTTTTCATTCTTGTTCGAAACATCGTACAGTAACAATGAATTTCTCGATCCTCGTGCTTTTAACTATCGGTATTAATTATACCAGTAAGTAATATTATAAAAGTATTATAATAAAAAAAATAAGCTCTCTCTTTCGATCACGTTAATTATTATTGTCTATCTAGGAGCATATCATAAAATTAGTGCGACGACGGAACATTCAAAAATAATTCATAGATCGTTACGAGAAACTACTACGAACAGTGGCAATGTACAAATACCCGAGAAAAAAATCTCTTTGACGGATATTCTGTACTCGAAACAGAATTTGACTAGATTAGAAGAATTGGAAAGAAATATGAAGAAAGAAGTTGACTCTTCGAATAGAAAATCGAAAATTTTAAGAAGTTTGGCTTTCCTAGCCGGTTTAAGTGTCGGTAATTTGACAAATGCAGCGTCGACCGACGTAAAAACTTATACTAAACTTCCATCGTTGAACGTCGATGGAACATCTCGAATTTCATCTCCCGTTGCCGCGATCTATAATCCTTATCCTTACGTCTCGTATCCTTATATATTTGCCACTCCTGTAGGATTTTATCCCCCTTTGTTGGATTTATTAAGATTACAATCAATTAATGGATTACAAAACGTCCAACCGAGTTCGTTAAATCTATTGGGCAACAAAATCATTGATCAGTTGAAGGACGAGTATGTAGAGGAGGCTCAAAAAATCGAAAGTATCAAAACGCCAAACATCGACAAAAATACAGAGGAGGAGGAGGACCAGAACGAAGAAGGCAAGGTAAGAATTTGAAAAACGTGATGAACATATAAATAAAATTTTACGTGGTAAAAAGAATTAAATATTTTATGAATTTAGCATTACGCATTAATATAATAAAAATTAAAAATCCGTTTCTTCTATTAACAGTTTCCATCTTCTAATTTATTATGTAATACGCAGAAAGAAGTTAACGCGAAGCAGAGTAACACGTTGAAAAATATCGTCAAAGATAATTCTTTTACGATAGGATTACGAGCCGCGAACACAACAACAAGTAACACAACGTCTGGAAATATGACCCAAACTGACAATTCGACTCAAACAAGTCCACATTTTTACTACGGCGGATATCCACAAAATATACACCATATCGATTTCACTACGAAATCGTACGACCCTTATTATCACAGTTACGAGCACATCAATTATGATTTACCCTCGTACAACAAACCCGTAAATTTTTACCCGGATGAAACGTATAATAATTATTATCCCGTTGCACATGTTCATGATCATCATTATCCAGGTCAATTTCATCAACAAATGCCCGAATATCATTCTAACGATTTCAAAAGATTTTTGTATACACCTGACGATATACCATCATTCGCCAACAATGATTTCAAACCTATAATATAGAATCAAACCTATAACGTGTAATTGTAACGTGCAATGTAATGTATCAATATGTATTAACGTGTGTATAATCATGATAAAAAATTTAATAAATTAAATTTTTTTTTTTACTGACAAATTAATTTTAGTGAAATGCTTTTAAAATATATATATATATATATATATATATATATATATATATATATATTAAGTTAAGAATAATAATAATATCACATTACCTTATAGATTTATTACGTTCGTAATGTTATATACTTTGATATAAGTCGAATGTAAATAATTGTGTTTCTTCTGGCAACAAGTTGTTTATACTAGGATAGGACGATATAATAATTACGAATCGGTTCATCAGAACGTTGCCGGAATTTTATTGACGAGCACGCTTTCGCGTTTTCGTTATTTCAGAGAACAGTTTATAAAACAATATGTGTTGGAAAGTAATTGTGTTATTTTTCGTATTACTTTGTATAATCGTATATAATTATCATAATTTGACAAGTAAGTGGATTTTCAATGGAATCGTATAGTTACAAATATTATAATATGATAATTGATTTTTCTATTATAAAATTTATTTAATTATATATATATATATATACTATGGAAATTTTCGTATTAATAATATTTATCTTTCTAGAAGTATATCTATCGATAAATAATTATATCTCCAACGAGTTGCCGGAATTAACGACACTTTCTCCCGTGTTGAAAAAGTCTAACGACAATTTTATGACGTCGGATGGCGAAGGAAGTGGGAATAAGAAAGAGAAAGATAAACGATATAAAAATAAAAACGCGATTCTACACGGGGACGATTTGGATTCACGATTATGCCGCCGAGATATTTCCACGTCTTTCGTCAACGTGCCGTTCGATTCCACGAAAGTGGGAAAAATATTGTCCCGCTTGGTTAAAAAGGAAACGCACGACAATTATTATAAGGTGAAGAGGAGCGTAGCAACGAAACTGCGGAAAAAGGCGGACGTTTTAGGACGTCTCTTGATGAACAGTGCATCGAATAAAAGTAACGAATACGATTACAATGATCCAGACGATAATTTAAGAGGCGGGGATAATGATAAAATTAATTGGGATGCATTTTTAAACGAGGACGGGCCAAGTATCATGGAGTTAATGGTTTTGAACGAAAAGCAGAGGAAAAAGTTGTATCCCAATTTGTATCTCCATGATGACGAAAATAATTACTAATAATCACACGATATATTTTACAATATTATCTCAACTTTATTATTTTTCACAATGACTGGTAAATTTAGATTATTGTTTTTATTGTAAAATTATAATTTTTAAAGCTTTTATGTTAACTATACTTTTCATTTTGATAAACTTTTGAAAAGTGTACATTGTAAAGGTTGGAGTTGTTTTTTCCATCAACATAAATAAGGAAAAGATAAATTAATTGTAATATAATTTTAGTATAAGGTAAATTTTATTTCATAAAGTATTTCACAAAATCTACTTTTTTTCGAATTTTGTATAGATTTTAACTTCAACCATAAATATTGATAATTTTATAAAGTAACCTTTTTTTCTTAATATTCAATTATAGATAAGACTGTTTACAATCGTCAAAATTATTTCTACTCTTCCCTCTTAAATAATATATTATACAATGTAAATACTACAACGAATATAAATATTAACTCTGAAGCGATAAAATTCAAAATAATTGGCTCATGTTATAAGATAAAATCTCATAATACATATCTTTGTTATTGCAAAAGCTATAAATAAAAACAATGTATCTCTCGATGAGTTTTACAAACCACCAGATTGTTTGAACAATTGTTCACATGATTGTACAATTGTTTCAACATTTTCCACTATTATTGTCTATTTCAAGTATATAAAAAAAAAAGAACAGAGCTTTGCAAATTACCTTTTGATAAAAAAAAAAAGAAAAAAAATCTGAATAACAACAATCTGATAAATCATAATATTTCTTTTCTTTTCTTTTTTTTTTTTTTTTTTTTTTAAATTGTCGATTAATCAGCGAACTCTTCCATCAGAGTCTACCAATCGGACAACGTGGTTCGCAGGGAAGAAACCTGTTTTATTTTCGGACGAGTTTGGAGGGCTGGGCTTCTCGTCTATTTCGAGAAGGCCGTCACTGCTGGTATTGTGTTTCTAAAGACGCGAATACTTTGCAGCTTTAACGAATGGTTTTTCACAGAAAGAAAATTTGTCCATCCTTTTGATCTTTCCTCCTCTTCTTCAATTCAATCAAACTCGATCAGGGAAGCGCGATTCATTTATTTTTCAATGTTTGTTTCGTAAACTATTTTACTCTACTACAAACTATAATAAATTTTAATTCAACTTTTCATCCATTTTAAATTATCCAAATTTTAAATATATATATTTTTATATCACGCGAAAAAGCCAGAATAATTTTTAACAATATCGTATTTGTATTTATATCATTAAAATATTATAAAATCCGCAACAAACGTTTTAAAACGTGTAAAAATTATAGGTTATTAAATTATTTGCTTGTATATCACGCGAAGAAGCGAGAAGAATTTTTAACAATATCGTATTTGTATCGTCATTTATATCATTAAAATATTATACTATTATAAAATCCGCAACAAACGTTTTAAAACGCGTAAAAATTATGGGTTACTTGGTTATTTTGAAACGTGACGTGTAAGGGGGGGGGTGGTGCTCGATATACTGGTACAACATTGCGTGCGCGATTATGCAATAAGCAAATAGGAAACGATCAACTTCCTTCACGGAAGCGTTAACTCTTTTTCGAGGAGGGGTAAGAGAGTTGTCGATATTATCACGACAACGTGCTAATGGGCGCAGTTCTTCAGAGACTACGTAGAATACATTATTTATTGTATCAATAATGGCAAGTTTTTTTCGAAATATTCAAATTTAACACGAGTGCGCAAATGATTGATTCAGGAAAATATGAAGTTTTTTTAAGCTTTCGTAAAAGTGTACCAGCATCCGATAGAAATGTCGCGAAGGTATCTATACGATCAGATATAGAGTGTGTCTCTTTAAGTCTAAATATATACCGGGTGTCAGGGTTGAACGCCCTGGGATTTCCGGTCCCCAACGTGCGTACTTTGATTTTCCCTTTTTTTTTTTTTTTTTTTTTGTTTTGTTTTTGCTTTTTCTTTCTTTCTTTTCTCCACTTTCACGGTACAAACACTTACGCCCTCTCCATCTTCCCACCTTTCCTTTTTTTCCACGTCGCTTTTTTCCACGCGAAACCTAATAGCCTTGCATCCTCTAGGACACTTCAGGACTATTTCCTGCGTGTCGGGCGAACCGGATGGGAAACCGCAAATGCAAAACCCTATAGAATGTTTTAACGATAAGCATAAATATCGCTAGCGAAAATAGATAAAGAAAGAACGAACGATTAATTTCATAAAATTTTCAACTGCTATTTTCGAGGATGGCAAAATTAAAAAAAAGAAAAGGAACAAACTTCTTTCTCCCAGAGATTCCCACAAGAGGAGGATGAGGAAGACGAGACTAGGTTAAGACGAAAGTTCAAAGGTGTTGGCCCATTGAGAGGTGAAATATTAGAAGACATTTTGAAAATTTGTCAAAGGGAGGAGATGTATCCTCCTCATTCAGGAGTACAATAAAAGTGTCTGTTCATTTTTTCGAGCCTCGACGTTCCTTAAGGGTGCACCAACCTCATCGAGTATGCAACTACGTGACAACGTACGTAGGTACGCAGCCACGAAAATACACGCGTTTTGAATTCGGTGCGCATGCATGTACAGAGGCGAAAAGGCCCCGTTCTGTGTGGTAAATGCACTACGCTCGGGTAAGAACCCCGGCCTCGTGTATGGGGGACGACAGGAGAAGAGAGACAGCTGTGGGGCAGCTGGCAGCGCGTGCCACGAACCTATGGGGTCTCCTTCAAACGCAGACGACGATGATATCCTATACTTCGTGACACGTAACTTACGGCAGGTTTCGAACAATGCTGCGAAACGGAGGTTGTACCGATTGTCAGGGAAATCCAAGAGGAGATTGGTCCGAGTTATCTTCCACCACGATTGTCAGCGAGATCGTTAAAAAAGTATCTATGCTCGTCTTCTATGCGAATATCTTACGTACGTTCGAAGTGATAATCGATTTACTTCGATGCAACGAAAACGAAAATAAACCTGTGAAAATTAGGTTAAAAAGTTAGGTTATAATCCAAATAATTGAAAATATCTGACGATTTGTATCGTAAAATATTTGTAAAAGATGTAGATTTTTTTAATTCCTTATCGTTACCGTTCTCATTGTTTTCCAGTTTTTAGGTTAGTTTCCTACTCGCTTGTGGAAACGAGGCATTGTGCGAGATTGGACGAGACGTTGGGCTTCCTTGAAAGTTTTTCACTCGCTCTAAAGAAAAGAGATCAGCGGGTTCAAAGCCTTCGGGGGAGCGTTTTAGCCTAGTGAACATCTGCCGTCGCCTGCAACGATAATAATTCGAACAGCTGATACTCCTCGACGGACCACCGCCTTGCCTCGTGGATCCTGCAGGATCGAACGCTTCCAAACGTCTGTCGAAAATGTGACATTATCATTTCTTCGAATTCTGTTACATCTTGAACCTCGAAATTATTAGAAATAAATCAGATGTGAAAAAGAAATGTATAATGAGAAACAGTATGGTGGTAGGTATAAAAGTTAATAGACATTGTCTTTTGTTTGCTTTTCTACCTATTATAACGGAATGAATGATGGTGTCATAAATTTCGAAGAGGGAATAAACAAATGTCGCTTTATTAACGTTACATCTTATGATAATTACTAATAATGAAAATGAATATTACCTTACTTTATTCCCTTTCTTTTATAGAAACAAAAATATTGGAAAGAATATAAATACGTATATATATATATATATATATATATATATGATCATTCAAAGGTAAATAAATACGATCGTATTTGGAGATAATCTAAAAAAAATAAACGTGTAATCAATATTTAAAATCCGCGAGGTAAAATGACGAAAGATTTGTCAACACGTCGTCACTAGTCGATCCTACTTTTTGTATCTCATCCGTGTCTCGTTCGGTCGTCGTTACGCTACGCTACTGGTACAATGGAATAGTGGGGAGTCGAGTAGACCAATGAAAAGAGAAATCGTCGAAGAACCCGGCGAACTGGCGCGCAGCACGGTAACCGCAAACTTAAAGGCAGTTCGGTACTCGCACGTGGGCCTTCGTTCGTGTCGGATGTGTGCGCGTATGAAAATATCGTCAATTGTAAAGGACACCGTCCGTTACCACGTACGTGTCATCAACAGTGTTCGCGTTAATAATTATCGTTCGTAAATCGTATCAGATCTCAGGGAATACCTACTTCAATCTAGTATTAATGAATAAAATTTCTTCGTAACGCGAACGACTGTTGAACGTGTGCAACCGTTAAATTTTGTAATTTCGGTTTCATCGTCGTTAAATTATTTTTACTGTTAGAAGGATATCCGTATTGTTGGTGTGAATCTCTTCTTATTGGTGTGTTTGGGATTAAAAAAACAAGTTGAGTGCATCGGAAGAAGATAGTGCTTCGAAAAATTATAGAGGTGCGTATTAGAAATTCCATTTTCGTTTCGTATATTACGAACTATTTTACGAATATTTTGTTTTATTACCTAATCGTTCGTTTTAATATATTCGATATTCTAGCGCTTCGACGAGATATAATTAGGTAGTCGCTAAGTTCGCATTACATTGCACAATTACGATTCAATGCCTTTTTGCAAATATTATGACGCAATTGTTTATTCGTTATTGTTTGCTTATTTTTTTCTAACAATTGTTGCATATAAAAGATTATCTTATATATATATATATATATATATTAGTGTTTTAAGGAATATAGATCGATCTTTGCAATATATATGTTAGATATTTTCTTATTATAATGTCATTTTAACGAAGTATACAAAATGTGCCAAGGGATTATAAAATATGTTCAAAAAATATTGTTTATTCGATGGCCAAATATTTCGACGAGGCCATCTTGCGTGTTCGTAAAACGATCTGCTTATTCTCCTCCTGTCGCTCCTCTTTCACCCCCGTTGCAGCGGTCTCGTCGCGACAAAGGGGGTACACGACGACGGGCACGTGTACCACAACGTTTATTAATAAACCTCGACGTCGGCTCCGACGATTTCTCTTTAACAGAAGGCCTGGAAACTTATGCAGGTGATTACAGTCATCTAGCGTAAACGAGCAAGGAATTATGTACAATTCTTTTTTTTTCATTTTTTTTTTTTTTTCGTTTCTTTCTCGATGAACATATTATTTCAAGAATAGTAGCAATTAAATTTGCATGGCTCCGAGTATTAAAAGCTTATACATTTTTCAAGAGCGTACGATCATTGTCAATTATGTTTCAACAAGTGCTCTGTTACGAGATGTAAATAATTCAACGCTATTTCTAATTTTGCGCATTGCTGAGATTTCGTTCGGTAATTTCGCGTTGCAAGAGAAATTTGATCAATTGATAAACGATGATATTGTTTGATGCGTGTTTAAAAAAGTTTCTTTTTTTAAAAAATCATTTTTCACGGTCTATGAGCAAAACCAGGGATCGTCTCGTGTTTTCTAAATCTCTGGCCTTTGCGACTTTGGCCGAGAAGATATTTTAGTGTGTTTCGTCGAGCGCGTGGCAAACGGCCAGTGTCGAATACGCAAGTGTTTGCGCCATGATCGAAACACGATTCTATAGCGAAAATTTTTCTTCATCTTATTAAATTTCTATAATTTATCTACGAAATTTTCTCGATATTTGCAATTCAAACATTTTGCATATAATTTTAAATAATGGAATTTATTTCTTTTCAATTTTCATTTATATGTTATTTTAATGTATTTTGTTTTAATTAAAAGTTTTTTTTTTTCGTTTTTAATTTATACTATATCATTAAGTTGAAATCTGATATACTTCCTTTACAAAAAGAATAATAATTATTAATTAAAAGTATAGCTTAAACTATCTATAGCTTAACTAATTAAAAGTATAGTTATAAAAATTGAATTTATTTACGCGTGACACGATTTTCAGTTGATTTATGAGACATACTGCATAATTGTCATTCTGTTCGTGATGATATTACTCGAAAGGTTACAACTATTTTTTTTTTTCGATGCGCAGTAAAATGCCATCATGATTTCTATTAAAAGGAAAGTTTGCAAAAAATATATTTATAATGTTGTCTGCAGCTTTCAAATATATCCAGTAAACGCATTCTCTTTTTTATTTGATACATATCAAGCGATTCATATAGAAATCACGAATTGCAAATTTAACTTTTAAGAATCGTTCTATTCGAGTCTGTGTGAAGATTCTTGTGCACTGAACCAAATGCACAAACGTTCCCGTTTTAAATAACTTTCTAATTTTGAATGCAGCTCGGATATTCCATATCCAGTATATCTTCTCTTCAAACGAGATCATTTCACGAGCATTCGTTATTTTTTTTTTTTTTTTTTTTTTTATAAAAATAGTGCAAAAAACTTAGTAATTACATCATAACGTAAAAAAAAAAAAAAAAAAAAGAAGGAAAACGAAAGACACACGAATTATTTATTCGGTTGCAAAAGAATATTTGTGCTCTATTTACAAGTTAATTAATTTCGGCTGATAACAAAAAAATAAATTATCTTTATCCGTAACAATGCAAAAAAGATTCTCACAACTAGTCTCGAGACGTACACTACGTATTCGACGTTCGACACACGTTCGACTTTAGGAAAAAAAAAAATAAAAAAAGAAAAAACGTGGTAATCGCAGAAAGCATAGTATTTATCAACTATATACGTAACACGGTCGTTGCTTCCACGGTAGCTGAATTCAGAAAAGCGGCCTTTTATGCTCGACCGAACGTCCCGAGTGTAGTAGTTGCGTTTGGTTCTCTAGGATGAGGGAATTAGGGGGAGAAAGAGAGAGAGAGAGAGAGAGGAACGATGGTGGTGGAGGAGGAGCCCGATGGCAATACAACAATATGATTATACGGCGTGCTGCACCG
Source organism: Apis laboriosa (assembly GCF_014066325.1). NCBI lineage: Eukaryota > Metazoa > Arthropoda > Insecta > Hymenoptera > Apidae > Apis > Apis laboriosa. Next base: position 1,416,916 of record NW_025222687.1, read on the forward strand.
GTTTTCTGCAGCAGCTGCCGTCGTTTTGGGGGATCGGACAGAAACAGTATGTGTGTGTGTATGTGTGTGAGAAAGAAAGAGAGAGAAAGAGAGAGAGAAAGAAGGAGGAAGGGAGACAAGGAAAGGGCCCCGTTCGGGCGAAGCGGTGCACTGTACGGTAGTGCGGTGCTTGGTAGTGGTAGTGGCAGGTGGGGTGGGGGGGTTCCGGAGCGGGGAGGAGGAATAGGAAAAGAACGTAGGGCCATTTTGCAGGGCCTGTGCACAATATGAGTGTGAGAAAGATGGAGTGAAAGAGCGTGGAAAGGAGGAAAGAGGGAAAAAAACGGGAGGACCCCTTCTGTACACCTCTCTCTCTCCCTTTCTCTTTCTCTCTCTTTACCTGCAGCATTGCAGAAACACGAAAGCAGAGGCCCACGAGAAAATACTACCCTACTATACCTAGGTTCTGGCAGGCAGTTTCGATCCTCGCAAGAAGTAAAACTGGCTCCCTTTTCAGTCCGTTACCGAGACTTGAATGGAGGTCAGGGTCCCTTCTCTTCTTGCCCTTTTCTTCTTCTTCTACTTCTTCTTCTTCTTCTTCCTTCCCGTGGTACTTTTCCCTCTTCTTTCGGCACAGTGTATTCGCACCAGCGGTTGGTTGCCTGTTTCTGTTCTCGTTCCCCGGCTTGGGGCTTGCCGGTTTTCCCCGGTTTGCACAGGGGTCCGGGCAGAAAGGGAATTTTTATCTGTTCCCTTTATATATATATGTATATACGTATGCACGAAGGAGTCATCGATTCAAGGGAATCGAGGGGTACGGAACAGTACTTGGAGTAACGGGTCCGGGAGAGGGAGAAACGGTTTATTTTTGTCCTTCTTTCTTACCGTCGCGCCTAGTAGGATACCTACGAGCGAAATCTTTTTTTCGTGGACGCGGATCTGCACGTGGCCGTGCGCGTACGTTGTTGCGCATTTTACGAGGACCGTGCGAAGCGATGCGATTCGTCGGTGGGTCGTACAATGAGGTATTAAATTCTAAACGCTCTACCTTTCCCTCTTCCCTCGCTCCTATCGTACCGAGGAATATTTCATCTTTTCCTACGATTTTACACGTCCTGTTACACTTTACGCAAATTAATCCAATCACGATACCATTGAAAACACGAGCGAAATTATCGATTGCAGATAACCCGAATCGAGAATCATCATTTTTGTCTAAATGGTGGTAAGCCTGTGACGTGATTAACTGTTGACCAAAGTACCAGAGAAAGGTATCAAAATTGAGCAGGTCGTCCTCCCGTCCGGCGGTGATCTCGCCAAAATTTGGAGGATGTTGATGCCCGGTGCTGCTGGTCTCAGTGCCGTAGGCGCGGTGGGCGCCGTTGGGGCGCCAGGGCCGGACGAGTTGGTTTCGGGCCTTGGCGCTTTGGCAGGCACTACGCCTCAACAGAAAGATACCACTTGGACGAAACTTTTTGTTGGCGGTTTACCGTATCACACCACCGACAAGAGTCTCAGGGAACATTTCAACGTGTATGGAGACATCGAGGAGGCAGTGGTTATTACCGACAGGCAGACCGGCAAAAGTAGAGGTTACGGTTTCGTAAGTATCGTGATTATTAATTTTTTATTTATTTATTTATTTTTTTGCTGATTAGTTTTTTTTTTTTCGTTGATTGATAGTCGTGTTGCTGTGAGAGCTCGCTTTGTTTGAGAGATAGCTTCGAATGAGTAGTTTATTTATTTGTATTTGTTGTTGTACACGTGTAATTTTTAACGGCACAAAGTTTGTCGTAACAGAAGGGAATAAGGGATGATAAAAATTTTGTCAGAAATTTTGCTATTGATAACTGGTTTTCTCAACCGTTGCTCTTAATAATTTATGTTAAAATACGCGTGTATTGAACGTGCAAAGATAATTCGTTGGGATAATGTAACCAGTTTGTTCACTTATATTCAAAAGGATTTAACTGTTTCCTTAAAACTTCCGGTAGATGGTGATGTTCTTTTTTCTTTCCCTTCTTTAAAAATATATATATATAATACTTGATTATCAGTTTCCTTTTTTATCACACGTACTTATGTAAAGGATAATATGCAAAATACGCGTGTGTCAACGTCCTTACTACATCGCAGCGAAATTCTCGTCGCAAAAAAAAAGAAAGAATAAATAAATAAATAAAATCGATTATAAATCTCCAGTTGCAGATCGGTTATTATTATCGAGTTATTCGAGAAAAGTAAATATTTTTAAAAATCATAAACAAAAACTAGACGTAAAGATAAACTAAAACAACGCGTATCACGTCATAAGGGAATCGAAGCCTTCCGCCGGAAGTTTTGAACAAAATTCGGAACATTATCCGTTGTTAATTACACTAACAAAATTCATCTTAAACATATCAAGATAATAACATCCATTTCCAGACCAGAAGGAATTTTTAAAAAAGAAAAAAAAAAAAAAAAGAAAAAAAAAATCTCTTTGTGCAATCTCGTAAATCTCATCTCTGTGAAATTGAAAAGTACATCGTTTTTTTATACGAGCGTGATTAGGACGCGCGCAGAGGGAGAGGGAGAGAGAGAGAGAGGGAGAGGCACACGCGCAAGATCGAGGCGAGGCGAGGCGAGGCGGAAGAAGGATTAAACGAATAAATAATCGATCGGATCTGTACGCAGGTGATCATGGGAGACAGACCAGCGGCGGAGAGGGCGTGCAAAGATCCGAACCCCATAATCGACGGCCGCAAAGCAAACGTCAACTTGGCGATTCTTGGAGCTAAGCCCAGGGGTAATCTGCAAGCGAGTAAGTTCGTAAGCTCAAACACGATAGTTTGCGAAACGCTTATTCGAATGAATTGTTGCGAATTCTTTTTTTTTTTTTTTTTTTTTTTTTTTAGATAGACAGATTCGATGATTGCTCGACGCTATTTGATTTGTTTCCTTTTTTTTTTTTTTTTGCTTGGGGTGTTTTACTTTTGTGTTTCTTTCCCCTCCTCCCTCCTTTTCCCTTGTAACGATTCTAATATCGATTCCTTTCGATCCGAATACTCATCGAAATTGATTCGATTCCAAAAATGTTATTTCGAGAGATCGATTAATTTCCGGGACGAATGGTCATTTCTAAACTTTCGACCAATTTTTGCGCATCATTGTCGCGGGTTTTACGCCGTTGAAACACAGCCAAATCAGCGTATCCCATTCGTCGCGAATAATATATATCTTCTCTTTGTGACGCGCGGTTATAATTCTACGTGATATACGCGAAGATGGCGCGCGGTCCAACTGCGAAACTTATTATCAAAGCTAAGCCTAATCTTGACGTGTTACAATTTGGAAAAATTCATCCTTTTAACTCTGAAAGATGAAAAAAGAAAAAAAAGAAAAAAGAAAGAAATTAGAAGAGACATCGTTTCCCGGATGCGTGTCGGATCACGATTCGACTTGCGCAACTATTTAAATTCGCGCTCCGAATCCGAAGATTTGGAACATCGATGAAAGGGCAAAAGAAGGCGGCAGGCAGGCAAGCAAGCCTTTATTCGCGTGTAGCGCCGTTTCTGCAAATCGAGGACCCGTGCCTTTCCCCCCTCCTCCCCTCCCTCCCTCTCCGAGATCACTTTCTTGAACTCTCGCGATGGCTCGGGGCCAACATTGCTTGGCGCTTCGGCACCTAAGTCTAAAATTGCCTTAACCCGAGCGTGTGTGCGCCGCCTTCGTCTTCCCCCTCCCTCCCTCTCTCCCCCCACTTTCCTCTTTTCAACGCGCGAAACTCAATTCTCGAGCCTGAAATTGGCCCGACGATACTTATTAAGAAAACTATCTCTTCCATTCCCGATAATACGCGTGAAAGAGTAAAGGGAAGGAGAGCGAGAGAGCATCGAGTGCACGCACGATGCACTTTGAAAAAAAAATTTTTTTTCCTCCCCCCCTTTCGCCTCTAGTCGTACTATTTCTCGCATCTTAATTTATTCGCTGACGCCGACGAATTTGCGTCAAACGTTGTTTATGAACGTTGTTCCTCTCTTTTCCTCCGATTATTTCCTCCCCTCCCTATATATATAATATTTTTTCACGTCGTTAATTTGTAATGATTGGGAAAAATTTCAAAGAAATTTCCTCATTTACTCAATTTATTTGATGTATATTTTATGCACACGTGCTTTCGCGTCTAATATTCTTGATTTTCATAATTGCCATGAAGCAATGCACGCTTCATTTCGAATACATTTACGCGTCGTATTCCTATTCCCCGCGATAGAAAGCACGTCATTACCAAAGTACAAGCGTATGCAAATCATGTTACACCTCTCTTTCATTGTAACAAGCAAGTTCAAGTTCGAATTGGTTAACGATTCTTAACGATTTTTTCTATCTCTCACCCTCTTTTTCTTTCTCTCTTTCTCGATCCATTCTTTGAGGAAAACGAACACTTTGCGTATGTATATATATATATATATATATACACGTTTTTTTCCTTCGCGAAGAAATATTTTGTTGTGTATGTACGTAGAGGATAAAAAGGAGAGGATAGAGCGATATATTTAAGAAAGAGCAGGATGTTCGATTTACACGAGGGAGGAGGGGGGATGGCTCGAGTTCAGGGCTGGCCATTAGAAACTTAAATAGGATTAACTCCGTACTTGTTTATGATTTCAGCATTCCCGTTCGCTGCTGGCATTCGAGCTGGATACCCCGCTGTTCTTCCCGGCCAATATGGGTGAGTCTACACACACGTTGATGTGATTTTTGTCCAAGAGTAGTTGTCTTATAAGAAAGAATTGCATTCGAAAAAAAGAAAAAAAGAAAAAAAAACGTATAGAATAGCGAAGAGGAAAGAGCCCCCTCTGCTTAGCTAGACGATTTTCTTGACGATCGAAAAATTGAATTTTTAAAATTGCATATAAAAGCCGTGATATTATAAGATATATGCGCCAACGATCGTTTTGAATAGTTATATAGTCACGTGTACGTATATTTGTTTATTAATTTTTTTTTCTTCTTATATTGAATATTTAATACACATTTTTGACACATTCGTAATTTTAAACTAAGGGGGAGAATAATTTTTTTTTTCTCGAATTTTTTTCGCATCGATTTTATTGTAGAAGGAGGGCGGAGAACGATTTCATTTTATAGGGAAGCGAAAAATTAAAAAGATTCGAAAGATTGAAAAAAATATAAAAAAAAAAAAAAAGAGAAGGTACTCGGTGTTGACGGTGTTTCCAGTTTCATTTATTTTGTGAATATTTTGTTAAAGGCAGACTATATATAACGTTTCAGCATCCTGACACACACACGCGCGTAAGGGAGCAAGCCGAGAAATTCCCTTTTCGAGATCCTTGAGAGCGCCATGGGCCGTTCTAAGGAGCGCAAATATATTAGAAAAATAACAAAAAAAAAAAAAAAGAAAGAGACGAATATGGATAGACAGAAAAAAAAAGTCAGAGAGACCTGAAACGAAAAGTAAAAAAAAATCTATATGTATATATATATATATACACACACACATACGTGTACGAGAAAAAGTGAAACAAAGAGAGAAAAAAAAAGGAAGGGGCAGAGAAAATATTTGCAATCGATGAAAGTGTGAGGGAGGGAGAGAGAAAGAAAGAAAGAAAGAAAGAAAGAACGCGGCACACGTACAATCAGAAGCCATGAGTACCCACGATATATTATTTCTACAAAAACTGTCAAAATGTCGACTTCCGAGGATCGGCCTCTTCTTCTAGTACCTATTACTAGTATTTTTTTGGTTGTGTTTTTTTTGTTTCTTCTTTATTGATGAGGTTGACGTGAAGTGATATGATAATTGATTTGCGGTTGCTGAGAGATTTGTTTGTTTACTGGTTTTGACTTTTTTGGTCTTTACACTCTTTTACACTCTTTTTCTTTAATCATAATAATTAATTAATATTAATATTAATTAAAAAATAAAAAAGGAATAATCACGCGCGTGATTGTCATCTTCTAATTTATAGGGATAATTTTGTCTTTCGATCATTAATTTACAATAATGTAGCGAACGTGGTATAATAACTTCGAGACAACGTGGTTTACGTTGTTCAGCTAATATAACTTGCCGTTAAAACGTTGCAAAATCTATCATCATTGCCACGCACACATCGGCGAATATATAAGATACACACACGGATAATTTCCATGGATAGACTATTTTTTTCTTTTTTTCTTTTTTTTTTTTTTTTTTTTTCGTAGCATCTGTTCACTCTCGTATCGTAACGTGTTTTTCGTATCGAGTATATCCTTCCCCTCTTTTAAGATTAATTTTCGCGTGCTAATTCCTTTCCGTTCGTCTCATTCATTCATTCACTTTTATCGAATTCGTATTTCACGATGTATCGTTCACGCGTTCGCGCGAAACGTAAAGATTCATCGATAACATTATTCGCCACTACAGCTCGCGAAATTCTTCGTGAATCGCGCGATTCCTCGGAATATTAGTTCGCGGGAAACTCGCGCGGAGGCGCTCGTGTGAATTATTTATCCGATTATTCGAAAATAAGCAGAGTGGTGGGGAGGAGAGCAGATAAGAGGAAAGGAAGGGAGAAAAAAAGGAAGAGAGAAAGAGAGAGAAATATGGAGAGGAGATTAACCGTGTGCAACAGAATTTCGTTGAATTATGAACGAATACGGTCGATTTCTCCGAACCTGTGTGGATCTCCCGTATTTTTCACCGGAAATCGACCCGCACCGCCGCGAAACACGGCAACGTTTCATTAATTTTTCATCGTGCCAATCGATTTTATCGCGGTACACTCGGTTTGGCCCAGTCAGATTTCTTAGCCGCAGCGTAGAAATTCGTCGAGATATCGAACGGTTATCGAAACGTGGAAATCGTTACCACGGAAAAGAGAGGGAGAGAGAGAGAAAGAGAGAGAACGAGAGAAAGAGAGAGCGAGAGAGAGAGAGAAAGAAAAGAAAATAAAATAAATTCGTTCTCGTGTCGATAAGAATTTTGACAAATCTCAAACATATATATATATAAATCGACGATAAAACGAATTCTTAATTCTGATTTTAGAAAAGTTTAGAAAAGTAATTTTTTTTTCTCTCTCTTACTAACGCGAATCCTTTTTGTTCGGATAAATTGGACGGAGATTCGACGGAGTGTACAGGCACCGCTAACCATAATTATAATACAATTAATAATAACCTTGTGTGTGTGGTGAAGGCTTACACTACACTTGGTGTCGCTATTGGTGTTGTATTTTTTTGGTGTTGTACGTGGTTTTTTTTTTCTTCTTTTTTTTTTTTTCTTTAATAATATAACATCGGTGTGCACCGTCTGTATCACTGTTTAATAAATAGGAGAATCGAAGAGGGACGGAATCGATACGTTTCTCTTCGCTATTTCAAAAATCGGCGGCTCGCGGAGAAAATTATCGGAGACGCCCCCCGACTTCCTTTTTCGTCGAAGGATGACGAGAATCCGCGAAAAAGAAAAATTTTCAATTAATAGACGCTAGAGAGTCGCATAAAATCGGATATATCTTGTGTGTTGCGCGTGTCCTCAAATTAGCATATGGTGGAACGCGTAGGTGGAAAAGTGAAATCCAACACCGAAGGGACTTTTCTCGTTGCTTGGGTGAATTCGTGGTGCGTCGTAAGTTTTCAGAAACCGTGGTCGACGACGATGACGACGACGACGACGACGACGACGACGACGACGACGACGACGACGACGACGACGACGAGGACGACGACGACGACGACGACGACACGCCTTGCATCTCTCGGTTCGGCCATCTTGAAGATTCTGGCGCTGGTCCAATCTTTATTTAGATCCACCTGTCCCCCGTGTCAGCTTCCATGTTTCAGCATCACGATATTCCACCGTGACTTCCTGCGAGGTGACTCTTTAAACTTGCACCGAAACTTGAAAAAACTTTCCCCCCCTTCTAAAAACTCGTCCTCCCATCGTTCTTTCTCCTTATTTAATTAATTAGAAGCGGACCGAGACGATTCTCTCGATGAATAACATGATTAACATTTTTCCAAGCGTATTAATAATAACGATAATCACGAAGTTTTTCGACTCGAGAAAGTTTGCGAGTAAAGTAAAAGTAGGCGGGTAATTTTTTCTTTTTTTTTAATATTAAACGCGAAAGTGCGATGATTATTAAAGTGGAATTTATAATATGTATATTGTTTATATTGGCCGATCGTTAACATGTTCATCGAGCAGTTATAGCGAGCACGGTTGAAACATTGGCATTAGAAAAGAGGTTTCGCGGCGGCCGGTGCGTGGAGAATGTCTGTTTCTATTTTCATTGTCGATGCCTTCTCTGTCCACCTGTCGCTGTCACTCTAATGTCCGGACCGAACCAATAGCGTTCCACGGGAGGCAAACATTGTTACAATATCTTAAAATCATATATTCCAAGTAATCGAGAGGAACGAGCCCTATATATATATATCTTCAACTCTATATATACATATATATATATTATATTTCGAGTTATTCGCAGTTTTTGCGAAATAACCATTTATTCCTCGACGAAACGCGGTTTATTACCCCGATATCTTCGAGAAACCGGGCTATGAATAATATCCTCGATAGATAATAACGTGTCTTCCAAGAGATAAATTTCTATTTCCGCTGTTGCCTTGTTTCTTTTTTTTTTTTTCGACCGTCTATTATATATAAAAACAAAAACCGTTGTGAATAAATTGTCACGCTCTTGCGTCATCCAAACTGATTTCTCCTCTTCCAGAATAATCGTAAAAAAGAAGGAAAAAAGAAATTGAGAAAGGACGAACCGAGCAACGTGTCATCGCGAGTCCTAATCCTCAAACGCGCGTGAAAAAACGCGGTGGGACACGTGTGCCAGGTGGTCGCGTCGTAATTTTCTCTTTCTTTTTACGCGGTTTTATACGTGTTCGCGCGTCGCGTCGATGAGAAACGGTCGAAACGAGATGTGTGTGTGTGTGTGTGTCGAGGGAAAAACAGCCGTTTAATCGGCCAGTTTTCGTAAGTGTGCGCGTGTGAACGTTCGAACGTGGATGATATACGCGTGCGTCGGGCAATACGTGAGCGGACAGTGAATGCGCAGTGTGCGAAACGTTGCGAGCGCCGGCGCCGTGGATAATCCAATGGGATGATCTGCCAATCCTTGGGAAGCGGAACAGGCCAATGGTGGGTTCTCGAGGGTGGTTCTTTGCAAAACCCGTTTTCTTTCTTCGCGTTCGTCGCGCCACTTTCCACAGAGTTGAGAATTGGAGTTAAGAGAAAAGGGAAACGTGGAAACGCTGTTTCGAGGTCGAAGGGATGTAAATTGTTAATAATCTTCGACCTGCTATTCTAATTTTTCTTTACTCGAGAATTACGAGAAAGAAAGTGGATTGTGGGTTTTCAGAAATTTTTCGACGAATATGACGAATATGAATCATGGCAATTTTCAATTTCTTCTTCGAATTACGTTTTCCACGTTGCAACCCTTCGACGAATATGAATCATGGCAATTTTCAATTTTTTTTGTTCGAATCACAGTGGTTTTTCAGAAATTTTCCACCATCCGACGAATATGAATCATGGCAATTTTTGATTTCTTCTTCGAATTACGGTGATTTGTAAAAAATTTTCCACAATTTTCCAAATGAATATAAATTATGGCAATTTTCAATTTCTTCTTCGAATTGCGATGGTTTTCCATGTTGCAATCCTCCAAAGAAGATAAATTATGGCAATTTTCAATTTATTCTTCGAATTATAATGGTTTTTCAAAAATTTTCCACGTTGCAACCCTCCAACGAATATGAATCATGACAATTTTCAATTTCTTCTTCGGATCACAATGATATTTCAGAAATTTTGCAACCCTCTAAAAAATATAAATCATAGCAATTTTCAATTTATTCTTCGAATTATAATGGTTTTTCAAAAATTTTCCACGTTGCAACCCTCCAACGAATATGAATCATGACAATTTTCAATTTCTTCTTCGGATCACGATGATATTTCAGAAATTTTGCAACCCTCTAAAAAATATAAATCATAATAATTTTCAATTTTTTCTTTGAATTATAATGATTTTTCAAAAAATTTTCAACCCTCCAACGAATATAAATTATAGCAATTTTCAATTTCTTCTTCGAATTATAATAGTTTTTCAAAAAATTTTCCACGCTGCAATCCTCTAAAAAATATAAATCATAGCAATTTTCAATTTCTTCTTCGAATTATAATAGTTTTTCAAAAAATTTCCACGTTGCAACCCTCCAACGAATATAAATCATAACAATTTTCATTTTCTTCTTCGAATTATGCCGATTAAATCGAAACATAGAAAAGCATGGAAACAAATAATTCCAAAAATTTTCCAACCTCCAAATTTTCATCGATGCGATTCTTCCACGAATTACATCGATCAAACCGTAGATTAAAGTGAAAATAAAATCAAACCTCTTCCCATTTATTAATATTCAATCTTATATTTCAACCTCTGTTGAAAATTTTCCCTTCTAACTTCGTATATATCACAACAAATTTTCAATAACGATATCTCAATCTTCTCGTTCTCCCCGTCTCGTTCCACGTCGAAACAGGCATCGAAGATTCCTCCGTGTTCCCTCGAGCGTCCTACCATACGCAAGAAGTGGCAGCGACGCGCGAGGGAATTAGAGAAGGGAGGTTATCAAGCAAGTTCGTCCACGCGTCACTTGGCGCAGCGAGGAGATCCTAATCGCCGTGTATGCGGCCACTTTGCGTCGGAAATCGAGGGTGGTCACTTAGACACACTTAGTCACGAAAGGACAATGCAGAGCCTCCCCCCTCCCTCCTTCCTTCTCCCTCTCACTCTGCTTTTTCGAACTCACACGCGAATTTCAGGATATTCTTTTTCTCCTCCCTTTCTTCTCTCGCTATCAACTTTGATCAGAGACGATATATGTGAAATCGAAAATTCAGGAGTAACAGGAGTGATCTCACTTGGACAAATTTCTTGCCATTACCTTGTCACCAAGAATTACGAAATTCTTCCCCCCTTCTTCCCCCCCGTCGAAAAACATATCCACGAATATTGGATCGATCGTGGAAATTATTCATCGGCCGGTTTAAAAAAGGGCTTTTTCTTTCGTCCTTCAATTGGAAATTACGGTTCACGGTCGAAATTATTAATTAATCATTCGCCGATATATCTCGCCCCCATCTCCTCAAGATCCTCGAGATATTTTAATTAGACGGATAATCGACTACTGTTCTATATATAAAAAATTCATCGTAATTGTTTTCTCCCCTGTTTGCTAATTAAATTGTTCAAGCGAACACGAGCGAATATCGGGTCGATATAACGAAGTATCATCGAGGGTAAATTCTTCGATTTCTTTTCGTTCGAGTCCGCAAAAAATTTTTCGATGGACTATTTTTCGATTGGTGGATTTTTGGAATTTTGGAAGATTCGCGGATGATTCGAAGATTGGGCGACCGTCGGGGTTGGTGGAATATACGCGGAGGGGGGCAGGGGCGAAAAAACACGCAGGGTGGAAAAAGCGGGGTTGAGGACACGCGAGCCATCCATAATGCACAGACCGCGGCGAAGATGCGTCGGGAAGATAAATTGGAATAGAAAATGGTGGAGATATAGAAGAAAAAAGGAAAAAAAAAAAAATGATCGTCCAAGTGGAGATAAGGGAGGGGGGGGAGGGGAGGCGATTTCGTGAATTTATTTAGTCGACCAAGGTCTGGAATGCAATTCGCGCAATTTATATCGTCTACTACGTTTACGTGACTTTGATATATTTTGTGATCGAGAATATAAGAGAGAGAGATAGAGAGAAAAAAAATGGGAGGAATTTGAAAAAATCAAAAATGATACGAGTAGATCGAGAATTTTTTTATGAGTATATATTAATATAAGTTTAAATGATAATAATAAGTATCAAAGAGCAGATAAGGGGATTTGATGAATTTACATGACTTGGATATATTTTGTGATGGAGAATATAAAAGAGAGAGAGAGAAAATGGAAGGAATTTGAAAAATCGTGTTTTAAAAATGATACAAATAGATCGAGAATTTTTGTACGAGAATATATCAATATAATTTAAACGAATTTTAATAAAAAATAAAAAACGATGATCATCAAAGAATAGATAAGATTTCATGAATTTATTTAATCGTCCATGGTCTGGAATGCAATTCGCGCAATTTATATCCTACGTTTATGTGACTTTGATATATTTTGTGATCAAGAATATAAGAGAGAAAGAGAGAAAAAAAATGGAAGATATTTGAAAAATCGTTTTTTAAAAATGATACGTAAATCGAGAATTTTTATATTTGTATCAATATAATTTAATAAACGAATTTTAAAATAGCGAACGATAACGATTTATTAAAAAAAAAAAAAAAAAAAAAATCTCATTTTAGTTGCGTAAAAAAATTGGTCAAAAGTCTGATGGACAAGCGAATTTATTTTCTCATATTTATATTAAGAATGGTTCAACGATACTACTTAAATATTTTCATTCATCAATCTTATAATTCATAAATCAGATGAATACTTTGTCGCGATTTCTCGACGCCAGACGGAAATATTCACAAACATCGGACAGGGGGCAGTGTAAACGCGCATCCCAAATAACCTATTAATTTCCGTAAACTTGGCGCAGAGTTTCTCGCTAGAGGGAAATTGTCAGAATCGAGAAATTGGGTGCACGAGTATCCCCTCCCCCCTTCCTCCCGAGAAAGCATCTGGCCGCCATCTGGTAACAGGCCAAGCGTAATATTTTTACGAGGATCGTCGATATATACTAATCTCTTCGACGCGATCGAAAGAGCGTGGCAGCAGGTGATGTGTGTTCCTCTCACGTGTCCACCTCGTGTATTATATGTATTTATATATATATATATATATATATATATATAAATTATCGCAAAATTTAAATTCGAATTTCCGAATATTTATTTCCGATATTTGATGAATCAGAATTTTTTTTATCAAACTCTCGTCGAACAAAACCGTAAATTAAATTAGGCAATTAAAATTTTCGCGCGGAGAAGTCGAGAAGGTGGATGAATGGAACGTTAGAAGGGAGCGCGTTTTTTTTCTTGTATCGTTTTCGTTAATCTATGCGCTGCACTAATTCGACGAGGCGAACTATCGTTTCGAAGCCACAGGAGCAACATATTGATTTCCCTCGTGGACTGGACACTAGCCATTATCGATCCGTTAAAAAGTTCAGGGCTGTCTCCTGTGTCTCTATGTCCTTTGGAAACGCGATTCGCGAGTTACAGTGTTTCTTGTAAAAAAAAAAAAAAAAAGGAAAATTATTTTGCTCACCATTTCAATTAGTCGAAATTCAACAAGAATTAATTTTTACGACTAAGAACGCGATCGCCAAGTATCGTGTATATATATATATATATATGTATATATATATATAAAAATTTGGTCGATGATCGAGTTTGACGTCCGTCATCGGCCCATAAAGGAAACGCGATCCTTTTCGCGATAAATTGGAGAACAGGTTGAAGTGAGAATCGAGTCGGGGCGGCGAAGTTTTTTTACGAGCGCGCGATGATCCGGTATTGTGCGTTGAAAAAAAAGAAGAAAGAAAGAAAGAACGAAAGAAAGAAAGAAAGAAAGAAAGAAAGAAAAAGAGGGGAAAAGAGATAGAGACAGAGGCACTGCCACTGTATTGGAACGTATTATTCACTTTTCTTTTTTCTTTTGTGAATTTTATTTTATTAGAGTAAATTATGTACTAACGTTGGTGTTAGGTTAATCGTGTGCCGTGAAGTATCGAAAAGTATCATTATCATTCGTGGAAATGACCTGACTATTACACACGTTTGTCGTTGGTTTGTTGTTGTTTTGCCGACACATTGAGGATTTTTCTTTTTTCTTTTTCTTTTCTTTTTCTTTTCTTTTCTTTTTTTCTATTTTTTTTCTCTTTTCATTGGATTTGTTGCGCATTCTTTTTCTTTTTTTTTTTTTTTTCTTTCTTTAACGTCACGCCTTAGTGATACCACACTCTGTCACCATTTTCATAACGCGTTCGCTTCCCGTCCACCTGTCTCCCCTCCCCTCCCTTTTGTCCTTTTTCTCGCATCGAATAATTTCTTTACACGAACACGAGCCATACACACGCGCCCACACAGACACACATACGCACACACATTTATTACTCGGCGTTTATTATCGTTTGATATATCATTGCAATGGTACACGTAAAAGTAGCATTCGTATGACGGCATAGAACGCGGATAATACTCTCAGATTCACGGTTATCGAATGTTATATCAAAGTACAGTTTCAAATAACACAGAATTGATTACTAATTCAGCCACACGTGTTTTTTTTTTTTTTTCTTTTTTTATAAATCATTCATTTTTCTCACGTTGGAAAATACAATATACACATATATATCGAAGACAAAAGACTTTTTTTTTTCGAAATACAAAAGGCAATTTGAATTTTTACAATTTTTCCTTGACAATGTCTTGTTTAATAAAAAAAAAAAATCGATTTGATTTTAATCTCTCTATACTTTTCTGAAAACTTAACCTGAAAAAATTTCGGAAAAGGAAAGATATTTTCTTTAGAAGAAAGAAACATTTGAATCGAGGGAAGGGGGGAGGGAGATATAGGCCACGAGAAACATAAATACGCGTAATAATAATATATAAATAGCCGACTCGTAAGTCCGAGTCCATTAGCGATCGTGTGTCGTTATCTATATTCGAGAAAGTTGGGGGCAAACGCTTTTCCAATAAACCGTTTATCTTAATTGATGGGGAGTGGTGGAAAGCGTTGCATTATTCGCGCTTCAACACACTCGTCTGCACGCGCAGCCAGGGGATCGAAGACATTCCACTCTTTTACACTCTGTACACGCTGGTTAAAAATCCTTCTCCCCCCCCCCCCCTCCTTTCCCCCTCTTCTCTTAATAACCGCACAGGGAGAAAAGTTCGAGCTTCCGGTTGTCCATCGGCACAACACTACTCTCCTTTATCATTATTGTTTTCATCATCGTCATCATCTCCTCGAAAACGGAGATTATAAGACTGATTAACTCGATCCCGAGGAAACTCGATGGACCACGGGTCGCCTCGAACGGCAAGTGTGACTATCTATAGGGACAATCGATCATGGTGGATTAACAATATGGCCACCTGAGACGCGACCACTAGCGCCACCTTATTAACCATCACTCAATTACACATTTTTACACATTTTATTACACAATTACACATTTTTCTTACTCTTATTTTTCTAGAAAAAAAAAAAAAAAAATAGAAAAGAAACGTATATACATATATATTTCATTATAATGAACGATAATCATGATTATTAATCCACCATGAACGAGTATATACTGTTCGTATATTAGATGTACGAGTGGCATAGTCGTTACACGTTATAGTTGGAAGGGGGCGCGCGTGGCGTTACACGGCTAACCGGTATCACGATTTTGGTTTCAGGGTGCCACCAGGTTACGTGTACCAGTCACCATACCTGGCGGCTGCCGCGCCAGGTGGTTTGGTACCGCTTCCGGCCACGCAGTTGACCCACGCGGCTGCCATGGCTGCGGCGTCGCAGTTCTACGAGTATCAGAACGTTGCCGCGGCGGCCGCCACTTACCCGGGGACGTCGTACAATTTCGCCGAGGCCTATCCTTATACCAGCGCAGCCGCTGCTGGTATGTGTTTGAAAAGTGTCCAGAGCAAGGACAGCAACGGGCTGATACACCACCACCAGCAGCACAACGGCAGCAGCCCTGCGGTGCTGGCACACCAACGATTGGAGAAAGCTCTCCTGCCTCCATTTCTGCCGTCCGTGCTGCGTAGCAACGGTAGAAATTTATTCGAAAAAAAAAAAAAAAAAAAAAGAGAGAGAGAGAGAAAAGAAAAGAAAGAAAACCGAATGCGTTGAAACAGAGAGGGGATAGGGTGAATGACGCGGTGGGGTGTATGACGAGGGTGATGGGATCAAGTTCGACGAGAGTGCTGCTCCTTTTATTTTTAAATCAAACTCGAGGTTTAATTTTGTTTCGTAGGTGGTTTTTAACGTTTTAGGTGATGCGAAGGGGGGAGGGGAGGGATAAAAGAGAAATAGAAAAGGGATCGTTTTTTTAATAGGTGTTTACAGAATTTTCCTTGAATTTGTATTAGCAAGAAATATTTGTGGAAATTGGTCCCATCATTGGGTGTAAATGAGAGTGAGAAAGGAAGAGGAAGAAGAAGTTATATTGTTTTTTTTTTTTTTTTTTTTNTTTTTTTTTTTTTTTTTTTTTTTTTTTGAAGTAGTTGTACTTCCACGAGGAATCTCTGCAAGATTCCCAACAAATTTTCCAAATTGATTGTTGTCTAGCTTATTCGTGAAAGGAATATGTAAAGCTTTTTTTTTCTATTGGATAGTTTTTTTTTTTTTTTTCTTTTTCAATGTATATTTTTTTCACGCTCTTTTTTTTGAAAATTTTCGAATTTAAATATTGATTTGATACATTTGTACGATTATTCCATTTTAATATGTAACTTTGAAGGTAAAATATTACGTAATCATTTTACGAACGCATGTGCGTCGATATTGATAGTTTTTCAATTTCAATGTTTTTTTAAGTTGTTAGAGGAATGCATGTTTCATGGAAGCTAGAATACATTTGATAAAGTTTGCGTAACAAGGTAGTATTAGCAAAGATTAACAATATATATGAAAGATTGCACGTTTCGATAATTTTTATCAGATTTATTTATTTATTTATTTATTTATTTTTTTTATCATTTCAAATTCTTTTTCAAAGCTTTCCACGTATTTTCGTTTATTGATTGATTTTATTTTATTTTATTTTATATCTATTTATTTTTTTTTTCACTGAGAACGAATTTTAACACGAATCTTAAAAGAAATTGATATTTTTTTTTTTTTCATAGCACAAAGTAAATGGGAATCTTGCTGAGAATACTTTCTTACTTATTTCACTATCGCTTCTTCACGTTAGCGTATGTCTCGTAGTTTTTACGTTTCATTTTGGTCACGCAGTTTATCAAAAAGACAATAGAATTTTGCATTTAACAGGAGAACTTTCTACAATCTTCATTCCAAAATATTTATGATATCATCAACTGAACATTTTTCCCTTCTTTTTTTCATTATTTTCATTATTATCTGCAATTACTTTTATGCTATTCGTACGTTCTCAGGAGTATGATCACACATGAGAATTGCTTGAATAAAAGTTTCCTTAATTTACGCTGGAATGTTCTGCTCTCTGTATAACAGACACATATAAAAAAAAAAAAAAAATGGAAATGCAATATTGCATGCTTAAGCTGGCTTCGCATTCAACACGATCGACATGCAAATTTTGTTGATGCTCTGATGTGCTGTCTACGGTGGTGGTGGGAAAAATGTCACAATGGATGACAGAGTAGTTATTATATAGTGTCTTGGCAAAGAATTGAATATAAATCTGTTGACAAGGATAAAAATTAAAAATGATTTGTCAAATATTCAAAAAAAGAAGAAGAAAAAAAAAACATTCAAAAATTTTCACACGTAATCCGAGTCAAAAGTCAGTTTACAGAAAAAACAAAACAAAAGAAAAAAAAAAAATATCTATTCAACATCGATATAGATACGCAATTCTAACTTACTTTTGACTCTCTTTGTGCACAATATTATTCGCAATTTATTTTGTATTCTTCAAAGGATTATCCGCTCTAAGATCGGCAAAATACACAGAAGCTTAGAAAGCGGTTTACCTTTTTTCTTTTCTTTCTTTTTACAGCGAATGCAGCGGCAGCGAGTTACGTGACACCATACACGTATGCAACGCTACCAGGTGCAGCGGCAGGATTACCAGCAGCAGCGGCTGCAGCTGCAACAGCGGCGGGCGCAGCCTTTCCAGGACTACCGTATCAAACGACGCCTCAGGAAGCAAGATTGCAATAGAAGTTGAATGAATTGCCGCGAGGTGGAGGTTCGGTGCACACCAATTGTTCCGCCAGCGTTAAAAAAAAAAAAAGAAAAAAGAAAAAAGAAAGAAAAAAGAACACGCAAAACTTAATCCTCGCCGCCGTATATACATGTGTTTAGTCTTCGCCTGTCTCTTCGCGTCGATCCATTTCTTTTCCAAAGCTTCTTCCTTTCTCCGAGAGGGGGCAGGGTTACTAGTCGGCGCGATTCCATTCCGCACGAGAGAAGAAGCCATTGTCTCAAACGTTTTCGTAGCTGTAGCCAGCTCACCGTTCTCACGAGTTAATTTTGGAAACGACGTACCGACCGAGAGACAGAGAAAACGAGGAAGCTTCGTTGGATACGGCCCCACGTCACTCAGGATCGATGGTTCGATCGTTTCTTAACCTAACTTAACCTTTAATCTTCCCCACTTTAATTCTTCCTTTCCACGTTCTCCTTTATAGGGCCAAACTTGGCACGCTCGGCCAATATATCTTCGAAGTATACATGACGAATACGTAAAATAATTGTCGTTAGCGTTTACGATTATTTATAACCGATGGAGCACGATGGGCAATAGAGGCTTTCAATAGAACGATTTAGAAACGTCGGATTCTTTGTACATTTACTTATGCATCGATCGCGCATGATTAATAACGATGAAATTTGTAATGTATCATTTAAGATACGTTCGAACGAAGTGAATTACTCGCTACATTAGGTGGAATCGAAAGACTGATCCGTATTCAGAATTGATATTGCTTAAAATATGTGTATTTTTACGAGAAAATAATTGTTGATTATTGGCATATATCGGCAATAAGTTTTGGAAGATGGAATAATATATCTCTTCCACTATCGACGAATAATTTTTAATGTTTTTCATAAACCGTTATTATCATTGCAATTTTTTTTTCTTTTTTTTTTTTTTACAGAATATTGAAACTTAATTTTGATGCTTTTACAGATATCATTTCTGAATATTGGTCGAAGACTATTTCTTAAATTTAAGTGTATAGCTTGTTAGATTCAATTCGCCGAGATATACGTTTTCCATTTTACATATAAGAAATGTTCTTTCTATAGTTGACACGTATGTTAATAATTCAAAGATAAAATTTCCACGAAGCTTTAAAATAATTGATAATTTATTAAATAGAAAAATGCTTTTTTACTTGTTTTGATAAGAATTTTATCGCGAAGAATGTAATTTATTTAAAAATTCTTTTATTTTTTTTTTATTATTGTAATAGATTTCTTAATTTCTTTGACTTCTAATTTATTCAACATAACGAAAAAAAAAAAAAAAAAACTTTGAGAAAATATTTTTAGTTTCGTGGATTTGATTTTTTATTTGAATATATTTTTTAATTGCTGCTAAATAATTTTTCGAAAATATATTACGATATTGTAAATAACGCGAATGCGTTACGATTAAGCCGACGTTGCCTTAGAATCGCGTGTCAGCGAAATCACCAAGTGTCTTAAGGATGATGCCTTTTTTGTATGATTTATAGATGTTATTTAAATGAACACTGAGGACCAACGGACGAACGAATCGATAATCAAAAGAAATTTGAACCTCGTAATAATATTTACAAAAAAATTTTTGTAAAAGCACCAAAATTTTGTTAATGAAAAACTATAATAGTTGTTTCTTCATATATATATATATATATATAAAAATCGTTAAAACTTGTAAATAAGAAAGGATAGATATATTAATCAATTTATAACGCTATTTCATTCGTAATTTTGATGATATATTTATTATTGCATAGCGATATAGTATCTCATAACCTATAATTTTATCTTTCTCCAACGAAAAGTTCCAATACAATTGCTACATGTTGTTAATGTATTCTAAATACGGATCATTTTGAATAATTAATTAATCCACACATATAGTAGTGTAAGAAGAGAATTGCACGATGCAAAGAATTCGTTCGTCCAATCTTAAAGTGATCAGGTGCCTTAATTAGCATGACCGAATAATTTTAACGGTTAAAAACTAGTCAGTGATTCGTTAGCGCGAAACTATTTCGCTAACGCGTATACAGGGGTGAAACTAAAAAAAGGAGGCGAGACGATGATGTTACACTGAAACTGAAAAGAGATGAAACTAGAAAGAAAGAAGGGAGACGGAAGATCAGGCTATGATGAATGAGGCTGTCTAGTCCTAAACCCTTCGAGGCCTTGTAGATGAGGTCAACTCGGTTCGTTAGAATTTTAAGTAGAAACTTAATATACGAATGAGAAGGAAACGGAGATGGAAACCAAAAGTCTTGTAAAAAGTTAGCAAAACAATTGCTGTTAGGAAGGCTTAGTGTTAGATATTAATTATTACGTAATCGTTCGATTAATATAATAGGAAAATAAATTAATACTATTGATACATGATATTATTTTATTATTATTTTATTATTATTATTATTATTATTATTATTTTATTATTTTATTATTATTATATTATTATTAATTGATAATTATTATTATTATTATTATTATTAATTATTGATAATATTATCATTATCGATTATTTTTGTTCATGTACTTAACGATAAAGCGAAAGGAATACGTGATCAGTCGAATTTATTACGAAGCGAAAGAAAATCCTTTGTCGCGAATATAAAAAAAAAAGCGAATATTTTTGGGATTAAACCGTGAGAAATGCGACACGGGTGACAATGATCCTTTCGAATATCCTATACTCTTAGGATTAACGGTTGTAATATATCGCCTGTTATCTTTAATATTAATATTATATACACCCCATTGATAGGTTAACGAAGAAATGAAACTGAAAATGAATTATATTGTCTCTAAAAAGAAAAAAAAAAGCGAATGCGTCTTGATCTTATGATAGATCGCGACTATTGTTGTCTGTTGCTTTCGCACATAACCTAAAAAAATTCTGTGAGAGACAAAACACGAACATTGATTATCGAGAAATCAATAAAAAAAAAAAAAAAATGAAATAAAATCTTAATTTTCAGAAAATTACGTTTGTATCATTTAACTGTGTCCTCTTTTTAAATTTATTTCACTCACGTACTTATGACTTCGTAACGAAAACTATTCTTATCGAATTTTAATATTTTGCGTTTTAGTTTTTCAGAAAGAAAAAAAAAATGAAAATTGACGAGGATCGAATTCGTTACGAATTCTTTTATCATTTATTTTATGACAAATTTCCTTTTTCTTTCCCCCGACAACCGAGACGAGTGAATTGGTAGTTCCAATGGAACTCGATCTTGTCGTTTTTCGTGGCTAAAGATAATCTTAATGGCCTTGTGGAATTGGACGCCGAGCGTCGCGGCGGTCTGCATAAAACGAGCAAAAGAAAAATCGCCCTCCAAGTCAGACCGAGTAAAAATAACCGGCTCTGCCTTTCGGCAAAATAACTACGATTTGGCTTCCTTCATGGATCTTCATAAATTTGTCGCTCTTTGACAAAGGAGAAAAATCTTCTTTACTTTGAACCATGAATTTCAATACGCTACAAAGACATTCTTAAAATTAAAATATTACATCTACACCATCAAAAATACACTTTATACAAGTTACGCCAAAGAAAAAAAAAAATAAATAAATAAAAATAAAATGATTCCATCCACTTGAACGAATTCAGACTTAGCACAGACTGCAACCAATCGGTGTTCTAGGATACCTTTGGAATCGGTGCCGGCCGGTGATCGTGGGTAAGTAGAGGTGATTAGATGTCAGCACCGCCGCTTCATTGATAATGGGTCCGCTGAATGAGCTCCCCGCTTATCACTCGTTTATGATAGAGAAATAGTAGGGGAGCATTGCCATTGACACAAGACCAAGCCTCAGTTACCCCGCGTTTATTCGCGTAAACTAGAGCGCTCATAGCGCTCGGTGACTTTTTTTTCCCGAGTTACTCCGTCAAACGAGGGAAGTGACGAGAAAGGAAAGACTCTCGAGGATCGCGATCCAGATAGGACTCGCGACCTGGAAGTCCTTCCTGAGTCCATGCGGAAGCACGTGGTCTAAGGTCAAGGTGAGACTAATAGAATTCTCGCGTGTTTTCGCTTCCTCCTCTTGCATACTTTGCGCTCTACTCATCATAAGTGCTAATGTTTCCATTAGGATTGCCCGTTTCTTGCACAGGTTTTTTTTTCGTGTTGTAAATTAATCACACGAACACGTTAATCAAACGTTATCGTTAATCAAATCGTTACGAATAATCATGTGCTTTTATTGCATATCGAATTCATTTCACTTCTTTATCTTTTCCCCTTTTTTTTTAAATATGCAACTTATGCAAATATGCAATATTAGCTGTTTTTTTTTTTTTTTTTTTTTTTTCGAAAACGAACGTTCTTTGAATCAATGGATTATGGTAAGTGAAAAATATAATTTTATTGAAATAGTAGATTTTAAAATATTCAAATAGAAATATACTAATTATCGTTAAATAGTTTCAAATGGTTTTTATCTCTTCCTCAGAAACATTAATTTAACGATTCTTTCATTATGTACGTATTCATTTTATCAATGCAGAAATAGCCTCGAGTAAAATCATTTCGAATTGATCGAGCCAATTATACACTCACGTGTATAATTATTTTGAAAGTATCGATGGCTTTGTATACGTTCGCGTGCCACTGTTACAAGTGATTATTATTATCATCATGGAAGATGTTTTTTTTTTCTCCGACATACACCACTGTTGACAATTATTTACCGGTTTCTCGTACACCTACAGTTTTATCGTGCACATGTGTCGGGCGTAATAACATTTGACTTTCAAAGCAATAACACGTTCCTGCTTTCGCGTAACATCCAACGAAAAGGATTCGTATTACACATCTCTATATCTACATCTCGTTACATATATCATATATATATATATATATATATACACATTTATATAAATTTATCGAATTTTACATTCCATAAGAAAAAAAATTATTCCAATTACTTTTCTCGTTCCTTCTTTTCGTTTCACGATCAATTATCGAAATTTATATGTCATTTCGCAAAATCAAAAGAAATATTGAACAAGTCGAAAAAAACCCGATGTTCTTTCATCTCGAATAAAATTTTTTTGATCTTGAAATTTTGATCTCCGTCCTTAACTTTGCCTATTTCGATTTCTTTTCACCGCGTAACACTCTATTATAAAGTTAGGTCCGCGATTCTTCGCGTGCTTCTCGTAGCACGACGAGGCGGAAGTAACAATCGGCTGGAACTCCGTATTAATGCAGTCTCCGAGCGTCACAACGAAATCTATACCCAGTTAAATTGCAATTGCGTAATCATCTCAGGTGCCCGTGGTATATACTCGACAATTACCAAGGAAATCGTTGGTAAATAAATCCATTACGTCGTTTGACTTTTAGACTTTTAGACATTTAGATGAAACGAAATCTCTTCTTTTCTCCTTTACATTGATCGCAAATAAATCGGATGGGATAGCAGGCGTATATCGGTATCGTGAAATATTTTATTCGTTTTGGAATTTCAAAAACACGTGCGTTGCAAATCCATCACACGTGATGTATTTCTCGCTATTGAAAGTACCGTTTATAAAACGTGATTAATATTTATGTTCGTCACGTTTATCTATGAAATCGCTTGGCCACGAGAAAAGGAGATCTCGTCAATTCAGAGTTTTTTGAATATTATATATATATATATATATATATATATATATATATATATATATATTGTATACATGTTAAATGTTATAAGATGAACGTAAGAAAGTTGACAGATCGAAGCTTTTGATCTATAACTTATTTTTCATCTGTATTATTATCTTAACCCTTCCCCTCATTTTTGTTATCAATTAGATAATTTAATGGAATGGATTTGTCTTATATTAATAACGTTGGACGACTCGCAAAGAGATTGATAATAAACCAATTCTCTCTCTTTCTGTATATATAATATTTTGAAAAGTAATATAAATTATAATCGAATAACATTAAACATATATTAAAATTCTGACTTAGTTTTTTACCAGAAATTATATAATAATACAACGAAAATGTACATCTAGCAAAATGAGAAAGAAGCAATGAAATAGAAGGAAATAGACTATTACTAATAACAAAACAATTAAATAGTTTATAATGAGAGATAACAAATTTATCGCTAGCGAAGGAATCGCATGAAGAAGATATGTGAAGATTTTATAGAGAAATTAATGCAATTATTGTAATCATGACCTTGTTAGCTTCCCATTTTTATACTCATATATATTTATAATAGCATCTGATAATTCTGTGAATTTACAAGTCATTTTTGATTATGTATTTTATGAGATATAATTTTTCCTCTATTCAAAATTTTTAAATATATCAAATTATAAGATTTCCATTGTTTTTTTTTTTTTCATTAGTAGAGAGATAGATAGAAGATATCATCACATCAAAGTATCTTGAGTATATCTAGAATATTTTAAAATCTATAGAAAATCCTAGTGATTTCTAGATAAAGAAGAATTTTTCTTTATTCCAAAATCCTAATGATCCTTAAATAAAAAAGAATAATTTTTTTTTTCATGGAAAGTTTTGGTTTGCTCCTGATTTGATTTTAAAACTTATGAAGAATGGTCCCTGGATAAAAAAGAACTTTTTCTTTCTTCCTAAATCTTAGTGATCCCTAGATGAAAAAGAATAATTTTTTTTTTTCGTAGAAAGATTTGCTTTGGTTCAGGTTTGATTCTGAACTTTACTTTCTGAAGAATCCTAATGATCCCTAAATAAAAAAAGAACTTTTTCTTTCTTCCTAGATCCTAGTGATCCCTAGATGAAAAAGAATTTCTTTTTATTCTATAGAAAAGTTTGATCCTGAAAGGCTTATGAAAATGAATGTTGCAGTGCAGTCGGAGGGATGAGCCAAGGTTGTGGAATTTGCGGGATTTATCCCCGATGGCTACGAGATCGTGCCACCCCGAAAAATTTCATAGCGGTGTATGGCCTCCTCGGCACCGTGCAGGCAATGGCCTTTATTTACATCGTTGTCACCCTCACGACTTTGGAAAAAAGATTCAAAATACCTAGTCGTACAACTGGTAAGAATTCTGCTCCAACTCGTTCGTTCTAATTTTCCTTTATCTCCGTTCCTGGAAATCATATTTAATTTCAAAGCGAGGCTTTCTATCATTTAGATTACTACTATTTCTCTATCATTTGATTACATATCTTATGTAATAATGACAGTATAAAATTGAACTATACATTATTTTTCCCATCATTTTTCTATAATATATTATTACTCACGAAATAAAAAAAAATGGATTATTGGTTTAATAAAAAAATAAATAAATAATACAATCGTAGAATATGAATAGTATTTCGCTCGAGTATTTCGCGGTTCTTATTTTCACCGTGATTGCTCTTATCACTGATACCGAACAGCCGTGTTATACGAATCTAGTCGTATTAAAGTACTTACTTGGACTTGCATTCGCACATGTACGTACATATCCGACCAAAGATCGTTTATCCGTGTGCGCTCGTCTAGTAGGTAAGTAGAGTGTCGCAATCATAGAAGTGAGAAATCTGTCGTTAGCTGGACACGCACTGTAAAGACACATGAATGTATATACGTTGTACAATGTAATGTTCTTCTACAAAGGTGAACCATGTTTTTTTTTTTTTTTTTAATTTAAAGAAGATTTAATGAAATTTAAACTAGTAAAAATTAGGAGTGGATCGTTCAAAATCTCTGCACAACATAAAAAATATAAAAAATTTTCGTCTGCATCGCACGTTTTATCAAGAATAATTTATCGATCGATGGAAAAATCTCTTGATAAAATTTACTTTGTTTAAATATTTAATTTCGCGTGTGAAATAATTTCTCCAATCAATTTTTAATTATTCTCTCGTTCGTATTATCTCGAAATTGTGATAAACTCTCTCGTTTGCGTATACGTTTCCCACCCTGATTACCAAACTGGCGCACCGATTGAAACATTATTTGCATCGTGTATATACAATTGGATGAATATTAATTAGAATAACTGCGTGAGAAATCGATACAATTCTTACGCACACAAATATGCGGCATGTCTTCATCCAAAGACTTCGCGGTTTTGCGAGGTCGGCATTGTGACACCGATTCGATCGATCGTATCCATTGAAATTCAATTGTGGTACAAACAATAAGTTCCTCCTTCGTTGAATTTTATTATTTTTCGCTCGTCAAGCGTTCTTTTTAAATCTCTTATAGAAAAAAATTGATTTCGATATTAGAACAATTTAAACATCTATTTTAAACATATTTAATGATATCGTGAAAATTATATTTCGAAAAATTATAACGTTAATTTTTCGAAAAATTAATTTTGTGTCCCTATAAAAATATAAAATCCCTCATTTTGTTAACAATGTTCGTTTCGATTTTGATAATTTCTTTGATAGAAATAAAAAAATTAAGAATAATGATTTAAATTCCTAATTCATAACAATTATTGAATAAATCTATTGCAATTAAATTTTATTACAGGATTGATCCTCTCCGGAAATGAAATCTCGCAAATCTTGTCTTTGATATTAACCTATTATGGAGGATCTGGTCACCGTCCAAGATGGATCGCGATCGGTGTCGGTCTTAGCGCCCTCTCGTGCCTTGTCCTTGCTCTCCCACACTTTCTTTACGGACCAGGACGAGACGCTTTGGCGCTGACAAAGGAATATCTCGATCAAACTTTGCTGAACGCCACTACAGTTCCTCAAGATTTGGCCATTTGTCCACGAGTCGTTAAACCGGATCATTGCGACGAGGAGACTCTGTTGGACGTCAGCATTCTACCTCGACTTTTGGTCTTTCTCTCCCAGTTTATCCTTGGAATTGGTACCACTTTGTATTACGGCCTTGGTCAGACGTACCTGGATGATAATACAAAGAAAAAGAATACTCCTATGCTTTTAGGTAAATATGTATATCTATTATTATTATTATTATTATTATTTCATTAATGGAAGAATTAAATAATATAATCGTAAGAATAAATTACGAAGAGAATTGGTTCGTTTTCTTTTCTAATTTTCTAATCTTTACCCAGGTTTTACCTTTGCTCTGAGAACAATCGGACCAGCAATAGGATTTTTGCTAGGTTACGGTTGTCTCAGTTTGTACATAGATCCCAGTTTACATCCTGTGATCACGAAGAAGGATCCACGATGGTTAGGTGCGTGGTGGCTCGGTTGGATTATTCTAGGTGTCACTATGGGCATGTTTGCTACACTAATAGCCATGTTTCCGCGAAAGTTACCGACTGAAAAAGATACTGCACTTGAAACTGTGAAAAAGGTAAAAAAAGAAAAAAAAAATAAATAAATAAATAAAAAATAATAATCATTATATGGAAAAAAATTTATATACTTAGAATTCAAATGGAATCGATCATTGTATTTTTTTGCTCATTTTTCAGGATGGTAGTATCCCCTTGAAACTGCATTTGACCGTGCAGGAACAATACATGAAACCGATGGAACCAAGAAAGTCTTTGGAAACAGAATACATTCCAACTATGCGTGAATTTCCAAACGCGATGAAAAGGTTACTGACAAATTGGCTATTGACTTTCAATAATCTGAGCGGAGTATTCTACGTATTAGGTGCATCGGCATACATAACATTTTTGGCAAAATATCTCGAGGTTCAATACAGTACCTCTGCAGCTGGTGGTACTGTAATCGCAGGTATATCATTCCAAAAAAATTATAATTTAAACCATGTATAATTTTTTTTGATATCGAATAATTATAAATTATAAATGTATACTTTAAGGTCCTATATCACTCGTGGGTATGGTACTAGGATTTTTACTCTCCGGATTAATCATTAGCAAATTTAAACCTGGTCCAAGACCATTGTTAGCGTGGAATGTATTCGTCGGCATTTGTTTTGTTGCCGGTCAGATACTCTTTATATTTCTCGGTTGTTCCGATATCGGGTTCGAAGGTCTCAATTTAGAAACTATGCAGTGAGTACGTTACGTTTCTCATTTCAACATTTTCAGACAAGTATACATTCATAAAATTTTCATTTTCATTAATAAAAAATTCTTCACTTACTCAAAATCCAATTAATGAATTTTCATTGCAGAATGAATTTGACATCAAATTGCAATATAGACTGCAATTGCGACGGTGTTAAATATTCTCCTGTTTGTCACGTGGCGTCGAAGATAACTTTTTATTCTGCCTGCCATGCTGGTTGTCGAACGATAATCAACGACAAAGAGTTTGGGAATTGTAGTTGCCTTCCTTTATCCACGTTCAATTTCGAAAATCACTTCGGTTACACGACAGATGGCGACTCGAGGGATCAATCGATCTTCATTAGCGATCCACGTGTGATGATCTTCGACAAAGTGAGAGCTGGCCCTTGTACCAACGATTGCAGTCGCCCTTACCTTCTGTTCATGGTTCTCACCTGTATCATACAAACGTTAGCGTGTTCTGGAAAGATTGGCAACGTTTTGGTTAATTATCGTAGCGTCGAAAAGAAAGACAAGAGCTTCGCTCAGGGTATTACTTTGATGATTATCTCGTTGTTCGCGTTGATACCGGGTCCGATTATTTATGGCGCCATTATTGACTCGACTTGCTTGATCTGGGAAGAATCCTGCGGGACTAGGGGAAATTGCTGGTTCCATCATGGAAGGAACTTCCGATATTTAGTTAATATAACCTCTGCAGGTAAGTATCTGTTGGCATAAAAATTAACGTTTAAAAAATTAAATTATACTCGTTATAGGTTAATTCTGATATTTAAAATACTATTATTTTTTGCATCAATAATTAATTAATTGATTTATTTAAGAAGAATTTTAATCAATTATATTTTTGCACGCGCGCGAATTTCGAACTTAATAGCAGAATTCATTTTAATGATATGATTTAATTGAAATATTATAGATGCACAATAGCGAGATATTATCTCACGATAAAATCTATTTTTAAATAATTGACGTATATATAGATATAATTGTTAAACACTTTATCATCAGGTATTTATCATTAAACAAAAAGACACAACAATTTTATAAATTATCTTAATATCTAAATATTAATGCATAAATAATTATGTAATAACCAACATGTCCTGATAAAATTTATGTATCATGCGTATTTATATTCCTTCATTAGCATTATCATTTCTTAAATTGTAACATATTTGTTTATCAAGCTAATGGAAATTTACCGAGTTTTGTTTCCATTTTTAAAATACTTTTTTTTATATTTTTTATCTCTTGTTTAATCGATCATATTAACACTAAGCTACGTAAATAAGTGGCATTCTCAATCTACTGATACCTTCCATAGATATATATATATAATATATATATATATATACACACATAGATTTCATACTCGCTTTTCTTCCATTATTAAATTGTTACTTGCTTTTCTATATTATAAAAATAAAATAACACAATTTATTATTATAATATAATATTATAAAATAAATTAACATAATGGTAGATTCGATTGTTGATAAATGGATAACGAAAAAAAGAAAAAATTTTTATCTTATCTATACGAGACTTTATAAAATACACGTACATTACTTTTACGGTGTAAATTATAACTTGTACCTACGTAATCGTTCGATTTTGATCCAATTGTAAATCTTTGGATTAGCAATGTTAGATACGCTCGAAACGATAAATGATCATTTTCACTAAATTATATTCCCGAATAGAAGAAAATTAGATTCCCTCGTATTTTTTATATTCGAGACACAATTAATCCACGTTATATTTAATTTCCAACGACATCACCGCCTTATTGTATCACGACACATGTTTTTTTAGGATTCTCGATAATAGGAGTGTTGTTCGATGCAGCGGTTTGTTATCTCGGGAAGAATTTGGATCTTTACGGCGCCCAAGAGTGCGACAGACGTCGCGAATTTATTAAAGAAGACGAGACGCCACAAACTGCCGACGGCGAGAAGAAGAAGGAAATGAACGGAAATCTGTAAACTGAGATATGACAAAACGATCGTTTTTTAACCGATTTAACGATCGTTTATAAAGTTTTAGATAAAATTTTACGTGTTATTCTTTGTTATGTAAATTAAGAGATGAAGAGAAAAATTTCCGTATTTGACGATGATATTTATCGAATTGCGCAGGGATAAATCTTTGATAAATTTAATATTAATAAAAACAGTCGACCATGATTCGAAAGTAGAAAATCGACAAATATTTTTGATAATGTTTCTTTATTTTTTTTTCAATTACATCCCAGACTGGTATAAAAAATATTTGCACGATTGTACAGCGTTATGCCTATATTTGTAAATAAAATACGAATTTTTATTAAATTTTTTTGCTCGTTTTATGCCGTCTCTTTGATCATTGAAATCATTGTCGCGGAAACGTAAAAAAAAAAAAAAAAAAAAAATCGATTTCCAAGGAAAATCACTTCCTTAAATCTATGGCAAACAGAGTATAATACTCGACGAGACAGAAACATTTGATCGAATTGATATGAGAACAAACAGGTACGTATATATATTACATCGTAAAAATATACGTTCCTCCTTTTGTAAGAGTTCTGTTATTCCTCGAAAATCGAGCATCGCGCCAAACTGATATAGAATTATGTGTAATCGAATAAATCTTGAATAAATCTGACTAACTTCTGGTCTTAATAATTATCTTATTACATTTTTATCAATATCAAGCATTGTTAAACATTATTATCGAATAAAATATCCGCGAGGAAAAACTTAACAAACAAGCAGAATGGTGTCAATGAACCTTCTTCGTGGAACGAAAATAAGAAAAATAAATGGTTTGTTTGAAATTTCGTTACACGAATATCGTAAATATCGTAATACTCGCAGAAGAAAAAAAAAAAAAAAAAAAAAAAAGGGTTTAAAAATTGTCTTTCGTAAAAAAAAAAAAAAAAAAACAAAAAAAAAAAAAAAAAGAAAAGTTAAATCGGTTCCAACTGATTCGTCCTCCTGATGAGGAGAGGGGAATCGTGATAAGGGGGATAAGGCTTGTTTTCAGACTTCCATCCCGGATTCTAGGGGTCGAAGATGGAGCGCAGAGGCCTTCCGCCTAGTCAAAGGATTACAAACCCGCGAGTTCGAAAAGTAAAAAGGGAGTTTCTGTTTGAGAGCCTTTTAATTTTTAAGCCTGAGAGAAACGAGAGCCCATCCGTAATGAATTCCACGACGTCTCCGTGACGTCAGGACGTCTCTATCGATCGCATCCTTAGGCACGCTCCTGGAGGATGCGCTTTGGCATTACCGAAGGATTAAGTGCCCTGTCTTACTCTCCTCCGTAAATAAAGAAAAATCACGATCGTCTGCTCGTCCACCAGCTACGGGGATCGACTCGTTATACTGAACCGGGAGAAGGGAGGAGGGGCCCTTGTACAAGAATTTTTTCAATTGTGTCAATTAATATTTCAAATTTTCAAGGATTGTCAACAAAGCGTCTGAAGTGGGAATAGGCGAAGGACTAACGAAGAACGACCCCTCTTGCCTCTCTGCCGTCCCGCGAAACTTTTTTTCAACGGTAAACAGTACATTCGAAGAATAATAAAGATATGATCCGGGAGAGTAAAAGTTTTCTAGAGTTGCTTTCGAAAGTAAACATTTCTTTCTACTTTTTACTAAGTAATATGAATTGTGCTAATTGACTGGTATTTTTAATTTTTGAAGAGTAAATATTAAATGCAAATCTATGTACATGAGATTAATAAAACTTTCGAGAATTATTTTCGAGAAATATACGTAATATACGTTGGTATTACGAGAGTAAAACTTTCACCAATTGTAATTATAATATTTTTCATAGATGAATATACTTTCAAAGAAATTCTTTCAAATTTCCTTCGAATTATGACATTTATAAAGAAACACAAAAATATCGATGAAAGGCGTACTCGAATTTGGATAAAACGTTCCCGTCTCTGATTACGTATCACGGCACAATTGATACGATCTCGATCTAAGATAAAACGGTTAGAAAGATATTGGAGAATTTTGATCGAATGCCAGTACCTTTGAAAGCGCGCGAACGCATTGCCGCGAATGTACGGGTGAGATTCATGTTAGTTTGAAGTTTTGTCGTAGTGTGTACACGGTGCATTGTGCATGACCCTGACCCATCTTTCATATAGACCTCATCAACGTCTTCTAAGTCGAGGTACAGTCTGATCTAGACTAACGTCGACAATGGTTGTGGAACAAGGATAGAGATATGCGATATGGCTGACCGGAAGTGACCGGTTTCAATCATTCTCTTGCTATTTCTAACGATCTGACAATATCCGAATTATTGAATATTTATTTTTCATAAATATAAATTATTCATTAATCGTTGAACGATAAATAAAATCGTTAAATTATTTCTGGATAATTATTGATTAGATAATTTTAAATGTTCATATATTTGATTATTATTATTATTATTATGTATAAAAAAATGTCGAAATGAATATAATATATTGTACAAATATAACTAAATTATTATTGCTGTTTTACAACGATCAAGTATCGTGTAGATATGATCAATTAAAATTTATAGATAAATTACGTGTTTCGAATGTTTGCATACAAGATTATATATAACTTTTGCGTGGAGAACTGTCAGCAGATAAATTGCAATACACGGTATTGTATCCAATATCACGTGAAAGATTTACAATATACGGCGCAACGTAAGCGAGAATAAAGAATTGGGGAATAAATTAATATTTCTAGAATATAGATTACTTACATAATACGTTAAAACTCGCGATATCTCTCGATCGAACGAAACAAACGATACGAAGCCTTATTCGAAAGATAATCTTTCGTTATAAACAACGATACAAAGTTCGTAATAAATATAAATACAAAAATTCACTTGTCCAATGAAAGAAACAAATGTGAATGAATATTTATATTAAATTGATCTATCTATCTATACTGTACGAACAGATTCCCGCATAAATTTGATCGCATATTTGTAAAATGGCGTTACGAATAAAAGGCCATTCGCCCTCGAAGAAAAACGGCGATTAGCATTAACTATGGTAATAATAATGATTCTAATGCAGCTCGTCCGGCCTTGATTCTTCTATTCTACGAATGCTGCGTAATTTAGCGACGCAAGTGGGTTGTAGCGTTGAGCGCGTTCTAACGAAATTTGTCAACCTATTAGTAGACTATCCAAGCCCTTGCCTCTTAATTTACTCGCGCAATACGAATTGTTATTATTGTGACGCGGCCGCGATCCGATCAACTCTTGTGTTTATTCAAAATTGTCAAACATCCACGATTTTTGATTTTTGATAATTTTAAATTGTAATTTTCGAGTTTAATAGCAGATAATATTTGTTCTTGTATATATTGTAAATAATTGAATTTTTGATTTCAGTAATTCTCTGATAATAATTATTAATAATGATAATTATATGGTGTTTGAAGTTTAAATCGATGGCAGACGATTCAATTGAAAATTAAAAATATTTTGAAATATAATTAAAATAAAATTCAAGCTGAATCTTAGGTAAAAAAAAATTAATATTATATATTTAAAATATCGTTCAATTTTTGATTTTGATTCTCCAATAATGAAATTGTAATTTTGAAACCTAAATCGATGACGAAATAACAATGATCCAATTAGAATTTACTAAAAAAGATAATTTTTGATTTTAGTAATCCAAAACCTATCGTTTTATTATTTTATCGGAAATCATTGTACTCCACATCAATTCAAGCGAAATTAGAATATCATGGAATACTTAAATTCTTCGAATAAAAAAACATAAAGAAATCGTATAAAATTTTCTTATAATTCTATATAGTCTATTTCGAGTTTTAGATTAAAAAAAAATCTCACAATTACGTCAATGGTATTATTTGGAAAAATAATAGAAAGAAATAATAGAAAATAAAATAATAATAAAAAAATAATAGAAAAAAAAATAATTCAGAAAGCGTAATCTATCAATTTATTGAATTTTTATCGTAAGAATTATTTACTTACGATTTTACTTTTCCCAAACATTCAAAAACATAGTTTCGATTAAAAGTTGCACGCATATTCCACGGGTAATTATTTTTATGTGCAACTTTTTTATCCCGATACAATTAAACTTTGCGCGTCGTAAAATAATTTTGTTGTAAGTGAAGAACAAAATTAACGAAAAAAAAGAAAGAAAAGAGACGAGAGAAACGTTCGTTTTCAGTGACAAGATGAGACCGTATGTACTAATTTATTGCCGTCTTATCGTAGATTTTAAATTTTTGTCAACAAGCATAATGTCTTGACATGCGTTTGAGACAAGCATACGAACGTCAGACGGTATTTCCTACAAGTCACGCCAAAATTACTCAATGATGACTTGCGTTTCAACGACATTGACGCGAATTCGTTATTTAAATCGTTGTGGCCGAACCGCGAAAATGGCTCGAAACGAATTGTGTTAAATGCAATGTAAAGGAACAGTGACTTTGTTACAAGTTATTATATACGTATACGTTATGCATTCCTCGTCTCTATTGTCGTCTTCTTAAGAAGACGTTACGCATTAAGGCAGAAATATAAGACGCGTTACCGTAAGAACAGGGCACGTGCATCCAGAGTTCTCTAGCTCGGTTGGTAATGTCGCTTTTTTAATTATCGGGCTGACCGTGATAATAATCGGTTTCGTAACGCTTTCCATTTTTCGTGGCTCAAGGTTGCCGAAACTGTTTGAGTTATCAACACTGTTGATCGCCTATTAAACAGAACGAAAAGTTAAGCTTGTATTTTTTAATTATACCTCTGTATCCTCGATATCACGTGAAAATTGTAGAACAGGGAAAATCGAATTACGAGATTATGTTCGAAAATTCTAAAAAAAAAAAAAAAAAAGAAAGAAATCGAAATTATTGAATTTTATTTTATTCGTTATTTTTTTTTTAAAAAAAGATTTTTTCATTAAAAAAAAAAAGAAAAAGTAAACATTCGATATGGCTTTTTTATTCGTCTTCGATACGTAGAGGAATACACGGAAAATCTCGCGGTGTCTTGACAACGTACAACACAGGCCGATCCGTTCTTCGATGGAAAATTAAATTTCAGCAATTAACCACCAGCTATTAGCGGTATAGCTGTTTGGTGTGTGCCATTAGCAATGCGCGGGAATAGACGGAAGAGTTTACCAGCCGCGTTAGTGTGCGCGTGTGTGTACATCACGTCGCCTCTATTAAATCATAATGGGTTCACAATGTGAGCCTCTGCTCCCGGAGGTTGACTAGAAACGAGCATAGACACCATAACGAAACCCGAGACCTATCTTGTTCAGATCTCTCATTTTTCGAATCCTAATTCTCGAAATACCTAATTTTTATCTTATATATACTCGACGATCAAAAGACTTGGATCACTTGGATATTCAAACGAGATTTTTACACCTGATTATCCTTAATATAACGTCACCTTAATATCGGTCATTATCGTCAAGTGTTCAACTTTTCTTCAATAACCAATCATTACAACTGCCACCTCGTCGGCTGCCACTAATATTCAACCTGAGAGATTTGCCTCGATTATTCCATAATGTACCTTAATGTTGTCGCAATCGTCGATAGAGACGAAGTAAGCCAATGTTGTCACTTTTCACCCCGGCTTGGCCCCCGAATTATTACTAATTTCGAAAAAAAAGAAGAAAGAAATTGATATTGATTTAATTATATCCAGCAATGTATCGATGATAAAAAAGTCTCTTTTCACGATAACCAACTTTTCTCCCTATGCGATTTTTCCACCTAGATCGAATCATCTCTCGATTCTATCCAAGATTATCGACACGTCTCCGCAAATATGGATTATCGATACAGTGGGTACATTTCGAGGAGGAATATTGCGCGAGAAGGAATCACAAATAAAGACAAAGAGAGAAAGAGAGAGATGGATAAAGAGACGCGTAGAGCGCTCGAGCGCGGAAGGAGAGAGAGAGAGAGGGGGAAAGAGAGGTTAGACGGAGACGAAAAATGGAGAAGGAAGGAGGAACAACCGTGATGATTGCAAGAGAGATAGAAAATGTGGCCGCTTGATAACAGCAACGCGAACCGAAGTGCCATAGATGCATCCACACAGTTCTCCGCGTCGCGAGAGTTCCTCTTCGCCTCGTCTCGATCGGTTCCTCCTCGGGATCGGAAAGTGGGGATCCGCAGGAGATTCATCTCTCTCGGTTTCGGAGGATCGATTTCAGTCGGATAGGAATATCGTTCGTTTTCGGACAAAATTGGATTCGAGACGATTTTTTTTTTTTTTTTTCCCCACTTTAGGAGATCCTCTCTTAGTCTTGGATCGGATCTGGTGTCGCGATTTTTTTTCTTTTTTTTTTTTTTTTGGTTCGCCTAAGGGAGGATTTTATTCGAAGTATCAGCATCGAAGCGACAACTCGATTTTCTCCCCGAAAGGATATTTGTCTCTTTGTCTTTTTTTTTTTTTTGCGGTTAGATGTGAGTGAATATTTTGTGAATATTTTGTTCCTTTCCCTCGCAATCGATTCGTAAAGTAAATTAATTCGTAGGATTTAAGTAGATACACTCTCGCTCGAAAGAAAAGTTAGAAACGTTTTTGGAAAGATTGTGATCTGTGGCTGAACCGAGTTTTTTTCCAAAGGCTACTCTGACTTTTATTTATTTTTTTTTTTTAAAAGATTTTTACGGCAGTGTATATACTATGATCCAATATCCGAATTAAAAGAATTATCAGACGCGAAATACATATTTTACGCAAATCACCTTTCTCACTTGTTTTTTACTTGATTCACCTAACTTCACGTTTGTTTCCCTAAAACGTCGATTCGATCAAAAATGTCAAAAATGTCATTGCTACCGTTCCCGTGAGTGATCGGACCGAAAGCAATTATCTACCAATAATTCTTGAAAAATATCAGAAATATCTCTGATCCTCCCCCCCCCAGGTAAAGAATCGCAATCGTCCCGGTGTCAACGGTGGGGAAAAATCAGATCGGCTTGAAGCACGCGGATACCGAAACGATGGAGAACACGTGACCCTTAAGAATAATTAAACAATAATTAATAAAAGAGAGGAAGAGGGGGTGTCGAAGCGAGGAAAAGCGATGCCAAGGGCCGCGAGGACAGCGGACGTCGATCGAAAACGTGCGATCAGCGATTGAGGTCAAAGCGATCTCGAAGCTGCGTAGCGGCGTTGTTTGCCGGTGATACGTGAACGCCGCCCATAAAGCGAAAGAAGATGAAGAATAACACGAGCAACCACGAGAAGAACGGGCCGGAGAGCCTCAAGTTGTTGAGGGTACCGTCCACGCCTCCGACAACCCCAACCACTCCTACCACGCCGAGGGGGCTCGAGGACGTGTTCAAAGATCTACCCATCACCGACGAGACCTCCTGCGGTATATGGTGCATAAGGAACCCCACGTTGCAGAGATTCGCCAATAAGAAGGCTTACGTGTTCCTCTACGGTGTGCTCGGTTGTATATTTTCGGCTAGTTACGCGTACTTCAACGGTACCATTACCACCATCGAGAAGAGGTTCAAGATACCTTCGAAGACGACAGGTGGGAATTAGAGATGTGATATATATTTCTTGAAAACTGTATCTTGAAAAGAATTTTTACGTAGAAACGTTATATGTGGTCACGCTGTTGAAAATTAGTTGCGAATATTAAAAAATTTTGAAAAAAAAAAAGAAAAAAGTCGTCCACGTTGAAATCTAAAAATACGATATGTCTATATCATAAATCAATAGAACCGAGTCGATTTAATTATTTTTCTCTCCAGGTCTCATCTCCGTGGGCAACGATATCTCGCAATTGTTCGTATCGGTGGTCCTGTCGTATTACGCAGGAAGGGGTCACAGGCCTCGATGGATCGCATTCGGGATTTATACGGTGAGTATTAATCTCTCTCTGTGATTTCTGCCCTTTCTATTTCTCACCTTTTGATCATTTCTTATTCCTCTTCTCGTTCGCGAAGAACGGAGAGAAAACTTGTGGCAATCAGCTGTCGGCACACGCCCCAAAGAATGAGCTAGGAGACGTCATAACCAACCGGTTGGTCAGTTCTTAATTAAATTAGGAAGCGTTGAAATCGTAGCTCTACGCTCATTCACGCCTCTTCCCATCGTACACTCTCGCCACAGTGTGTTTAGCTAAACACTCCATTCATTGGCCAGTGAAAAGGCGATGTTGGTGTGCGAAGAAACATCTCGCCTTACGTATTTTCAATATTTATGTCGAAATAATTTTCGTTCGAATATTATTGGACGTTATTTCGACTGGCAATCTGTAGATCCTTAAAATTGCGAGATATTTTTTGAGAAGTCATTTTCACATCGATATGATATTATAATTTTCATTGGACTTTGATTCATTTTTAAAAATAAAATATTATGACTTAAATTAATTTTAAGCATTCTGTTTAATTATATTACAAATTGAACCACAATTAATAGATATTAGAAATTAGAAAATATTTTTTCTCGAGCCATATTATAAATAACGAAAATAATCGGCATATTTGATATCATTCGATATAAATGACTGATAACGCTTTGATAGGAGATTGATTCAATGTATTGGTTCAATGCAATTATATATATACTTTGTCAGATTATTTTTTTCCATTGTTCTACATTATTTTTATATCTTATTATAAAAATAAAATTTATATATATATATGTGTGTGTATATACTTATAATAACGATCGATTCAGATTTGAAAAAAACTCTACAAAGATCTTTGAGATCGTCATTAATCTTTTCGTTGACGACTTTTCGACGAATTAATTAGTCAACGTTCTACGCTCGAATATTAAGATGAATTGTTAGAGCAATCGTTAGATAACGTTACGGTAACGGTAAACACGACTTATAAAGATCGTGTCCAAAGATGATGGATAAAAAAAAAAAAACTTGAAGAATAACATTTTTCCAGACTGATTTTGTTTAATCAGACAAATGTAAATATCGGGAAATACGTATTGTTAAAGTAGCACGTTTCATTGTAAATAATAAAATACTTGTATGTACATAAAATTGAAGATCAGTTTTATCGAAGACAAATACCATATTTAGCTACTATCTAGTCGCTAATAATATCTACTAATTAATCATATAAACAAATCAATCTTAGAAACTTAAAAAGCAAATAAGTGATTCTTATGAAACGATGAAAGATGAAAGATATCGTATTTACTTTGTGCTTTAGGTAGTTGTCTTCTGTTGTTTAACAATGTTGCCACACTTCTTATACGGTCCAGGAGAAGACGCTCTTTTACTTACGAAAGAGTACGGGGCAAAATCGGAAAACTCGAGTCACATACCTGATAAATATCGGAAGTTCTTATGTCTCGGAAAGGAAAGCCGAGAGGATGAGTGTGAGGATGCTGATGGAAATTTCGCCCCCCAAGCATTGCTCTTCATTGCGCAATTAGTGTCAGGAGTCGGTGGTTCACTCTATTACACTTTGGGTGTATCGTACATGGACGATAATATACAGAAATCAAAGACACCGGCACTGATCAGTTTTTCCTATTTCTTGAGAATGTTGGGACCCGCTATTGGTTATGGGTTGGCGTCGTTCGCGTTGAAATTTTATATCAGTCCTACTTTGACGCCCACCATTACGACACAGGATCCAAGGTACACCAAATTATATCTACTGCCAATTATCTTTTATAATATAACACATATTAGAAAAACGATTTCGATCGAATATTCCATATAACACTTAATAACATATGAATGTTATGAATGTTTCTATCACTGTTTTCTTTCTTTCACATTTTTCTAAATTGTATTAGTTTTAGATTTCGCTTAATATTAGAGACATGTGAGAAGCCGAAAATGTTGGATCGAGTTGGAAAATATCCTCGTTTCGTTTTCCGAAAATATCTTGTACACAGATGTATATTTGAGATTCCCAAGTATTCGGGACTGACTTTAATTTTTTGGACAAGTATAGTTTCAAAATGTTACTCAACTCCTCAATATTCTGAAGAATCTTGACATTTTCAAAAATTCTGAAGTTTTCAGGAATCCCGAAATTCTCGAACTGTGAGATACTTTCGGAACCCGACTTGAGCCGATCTGACTCGAGCCGACCCGATCCTAGCCGATCTGACCCGATCTGAATCGATTCGACCCGAACATCGGGTTCCCGATATTTTCAGTTTCTCGCACATCTCTGCGTAACAAAATTTCGATGCAACATGGAACGAATTAACCATATAGAGTCGAAAAAGGATGCAAAGGTAAAGATAATTTTAATTTCAAAAATTTTTTCCAAACAAAAATAGATGGTTAGGTGCTTGGTGGCTTGGTTGGATTATTCTGGCGATTTTTCTCTTCATCTTCGCAAGCGTAATCGCGCTTTTTCCTAAAACATTACCAAGAGCCGCAGCTCGTAGAGCTTTAGCATTGGAACGAAACAAAACTGCAACGAGCATCAAAGAAGAGGAATCAGAATTACCAGCTTCTCTCTCGGATATGCTGAGGACATTTAAACGATTATTAACAAACACTACTCTGATGTGCAACAATTTGGCAACCGTTTTCTATTTTATGGGATACATGCCATATTGGATTTTCATGCCGAAATACATCGAAACTCAGTACAAACAATCCGCTTCTGTCTCATCATTGATCACTGGAACAGTTGGTTTAGTCTTCAGTGCATTTGGAATTCTTCTTTCTGGTTTGATTATCTCCAAATACAAACCCAAGGCTAGATATCTGGCCGCGTGGAACGTGATGGTGGGCGCCATATCGGTCGTAGGAATGATCTCTTACGCTTTTTTGGGTTGCTCGGCCAACGACAAGCAGATTATGGTTCAACCGGATGGCACCTTGAAGACTCAACTCCCTTGCAACGAGCATTGCATGTGTGACTACGTTACTTATAATCCTGTTTGCTCCGAGCATGGACAGACTTTCATCTCAGCTTGTCATGCTGGATGTCGTAATATAAAGGTTCGAAAGTTTTAATTATTCTTGATAAGTTTATTATTTTTATGAAATGAGTGAAGTGAAAAAAAATTTTTTTAAAAAATCAGTTTTTACTCTATATATTTATATATTATGTTATTTTCGATTTTGTTATATTTCTCAAAAAAATGATACCATTCGATTGAAAATGAATGTCAATTGACTATCGATTGAAAATGAATATCAGTTGACTATCGATATAATCTTGATCGATACTCGATCAATATTCATTTTCAATCAAATAATAAAAAACTGGTAAAAAATGTAAAAAGACTTTTAAACAATTTTAATAATTTTAACAAAAATATAATTGTCATATTTTCATTTAATTATTTCTAGATATTAACCAACAGTAGTAAATTGTATACGGAATGCAGTTGCATCAAACCGAAGTTCGCACGTTTGCCATTTTTGTTTCCAAACAACACATGGAATCCGCAGACAACTGATGTTCCATTCGAGACACCAGCACCCGATGGATCAACAGGTTTTGGAACCGCGATTCCAGGAGCGTGTCCCGTGGATTGTATGCACAAATTTTATATATTTCTGGCTGTGGTTTGCTTGCTTAAATTTAGCGGCGCCACTGGAAGGGCATCGAATTTTTTGGTTTCTGTCAGATGCGTGGATGAAAAGGATAAAACAGTGGCTATGGGCTTTGGATTAACTATTATGAGTTTATTTGCATTCATACCTTCCCCTATTTTATTCGGATACATTTTAGGTGAGATTGATTGATTCTTATTATTTTTTTTTTTTGTGAAATTTCTTTAAATATCTATACATATTATTTTTACAGATAAGACCTGTATTGTTTGGGGGAAAACATGTTCAGGTACAGGAAATTGTTGGCTCTACAATGGAGAAACGTTGAGATATCTATTAAACTTTACTGCAGCCAGTAAGTTGTATATTTATTTATGAATTTATTTATGAAATTTTCATTTACTTTTTATGTACATTACATATGCAAAATAATAATAAATCATTTAAAAATAATAATAATTTTCCTCCCAGATTAATCTTATTATCGCTATGATATTTTTTTCCAGCATTCGTAACGATTGGCACGTTATTCGATGTGGGTGTGTGGTATTTCGTAAAAGATGTAAAGATTTTCGATGAGGAAATTGAATTGAAAGACATACCCGAAGAGCCAGGAGAGACGCTTTGAAAGTAAATCATACCGATCACATATCAAATCGCTTCGTTTCGAGGAAAGATGAAAAGTTAAAATCGAAAGTCATTGATGAAGAGAAAAAAGAATTAAAATAAATAAATAAACAAAAAGAAGATGGGAACGTCAAAAAAGGAAATGGAAGAGCTGACGAATAAAGACTTTACAAGTACCTTAAGCAATTTCTTGGATATATTTAAAACATACTCATAGTACCTCGGATAGAACTTATCGTTGATTATAGTTCATTTGTGAGGGCATTTGAAAAAGAAAATGAATTAATTTTTTTTTTATTTAGTATCCTCGTTTTATTACACATTGTTATTGAATAACAATTCTCATCGTAGATGCAAGAGTAAGTGTAAAACGACTCATATCAGTATGATACCTTCAATTCATAAACTAATTCATATTTCTCGTGTACAAAATATATATAGAGAATGATAATTTGTATCTATTATCTATCTGACAGATGTTTTAATTTTAAATTTATCATATGATATAATATATATCTCTTTTTTAAATTAACGAATCGTTGTTGAATAATATTAATAAGACTATAGAGAATCTATTCAAATAAAATAATTGTTTTTTACTTGAACAGATTAATTTACATGAACTTAGATAGATGATTACACATTGTTAAGAATTTTTATTAGTAGAAAGTATGAATTATTAAAAGAGAGATTAATACTGACGATAATAAAAATGAGCAATAAATTAGGCTATTTGGATTTCAAATAGAGATCTATTATTTTGAAATTTTAATTTTAGTAATTATATATCTTTCAATAAAACAATTTTATCTACGTCGTAATTTATATTTTAAACAATCCTTTTTATTACCTGCAAAAATAATCCTTTTTTTGAAACTATAGTTTTAAGTTTAATAATACTTATTTAAAATATGAACTTCGTTTAAAGGTGAATAAATAAAAAAATGATTAGATAAAATAATATATTTAAATGATTTTGTAATAAATATAAAATAATTTGACAAATATGTGATGAACATTGCAGTATTCTTATTTTCTATAATAAATTTATTTTTTTTTCTTATGTTGAAGTGTAAATAAATGCTTATTGATTTATTTCATATAAAAGAAAAGTCAATTTAATTTTTATAGACAATGTTAAACTTTACTTTATTTAAATTATTGGCAGTATCATATGAATAATAAACTAATTATGAATTAATCATACAGTCTTTTTTTTATAAATTATTTGCACTTCATACTTTTGAATAGTAAATAATTTTTCGTTTTTTTTTCTTTTCATAAATACATGAAGAATATATGTATCTCGAATATATGTATCTTCAGTAAATAATATAAAAATATACATATAATATAAATTTGTACTATTTAAGAAGCTGTAATTATACATAATATGAAGAAGAAAAAATGTATTTATTATCAAATTAAAAAATTTAAAATATAGAAGAAATGCTAAATTGAAAATCATGTAAAGATATTCTTCGGACGAATAATCATATTTTTATCAACTATTTTCACTTCTTTTAGTTTTCAAGAGAAACATTTTTCGAGATAGATACGATAGATTTTTGAGCATTCTTCTACAATTCTTCAAAATTCTAAGACTATCAATCGTATATAAAATAATTTCTTTAATTGTAATATGCACTTAGCCTTAGACTAATAATATAAATAATCTATAATTCATTAAAAGTTTTCAATTAAATTACAGAATTATCTGTAACATATTTATAGCTCAATGAAATAAAACGATCATTAAAATATATCAATTGTTTTTTGATAATAACAACTGTTGATTCCTACATCATGGAAAAAATTACATATTCCAAACTGAAAACAACTTCCAATATATTAC
The DNA here is from genome assembly GCF_014066325.1 of Apis laboriosa. Taxonomy (NCBI): domain Eukaryota; kingdom Metazoa; phylum Arthropoda; class Insecta; order Hymenoptera; family Apidae; genus Apis; species Apis laboriosa. The sequence continues at coordinate 1,460,808 of NW_025222687.1, forward strand.
TTTATCTATTACTCTTACCTAACATCTTAATACCTATACTTTAATACTTCACGAATAACATAAATAAAATTCAATTCTGAATAGATGAAAAAAAGTAAACAGAAATATCTGAATAAATAACTTTCTATAGACTTCGGTATAAAATGTCAAAACGAAATAACATGCAACACTATTATCATTATCTATCAAAAATCAGTGTGCAATGTTCCTACACTCCCTTTACTGGACGTTTTTGGGCTAACACTTTCTCTTGACTCTGGTCGATCCTCAGGAATCTTACCATCCCCTAAACTGCTGAACCCAGACGAATATTGATTTATCGAATTTGACTTCTTCGATGCCATGGCCACCAATGGAATTCCTATCTTATGCTCTGGATGATTTCCATTCTCTCCCGCTATCGTCAATTCTTGTTCCTCATCAACCTTCTCGTATCTATCGATCAACGATTTTACACCTTTCGTGGATACAGGATCGACAATAGGTATACCGACTTCGTTGAAGTCTCCCCTCTTCTGTAGAGGCTCGTTTTGCCTCTTCCTTGAAAATTCAAAACTGCTCGTCTTCGAGGAACCGTCTACGTTTCTTCGATTCAACCTTGGATCACCATAATTGTCTGGATTTGGAAATTCTCGTTTAAGTGAGTTTTTGACGGAAGAAGTATCGCTGTTATATACAGACTCGTAGTCTCTTCCCATGATGCGTTTACGTGACCTTGGCTCTATGCTGCTGAGATCACTTTCCACGTCTGAATCGATATCCAAAGGTCTGTAAGCTACTTTTGGACTTGAATCTTTCTTTCCCTCCTCGTCACTGGAACTTAGATCGTCCTCGGAGTCTATATTTCGTATTTTTGATTTTTGAGCTTGAGACGGTTGATTGAGGGAAGTTTTTGAATCTGTTCGACGATCTCCAGGACCTAAGGGACCGTATTTCAGTGGAGTTTCCTCGGTTTCTTGATCTTCTGTTTCTACATTTTCGTATATGGATTTGACGGATTTTTTTAGGTCTTCGCTTGATTTTTCTACGTTAATTGTTGTATCATCTACAAAGATTTCATATTAATGATAAATATTTACAATAAATATTATTTATTATGTTAAGTCAAGATCATCATATTGAATAGTGTTGAGTTTTAGTTAAACCTAACCTAACCAATATATAATATCATACATAAATTAATTTCATTTTAATTTCAAAATCATTAGCCACCAATTATTTGTAATAATCTGATAATAAATCTGATTAAAACTAATCTAATTTAATTTGTTTTAAAGAAAAATATTTATAAATAATAACTTTGTATCAATAATTATTCCCAAATAAAATCTTCTCAACGCTACTTAAAATGATCTTGGCAGTAACAGAAAAAAAAAATTAGAAATCTTGTCATACAAAATTACAACGTACTCGAAGAAGATTGATGCGTTATAACTTCACTCTCGTTATCTCTTCGATCTTGTTGATTGGCCGCATCATTCGTGTTTGGAATCATTTCCCTCATTTCAGTCATCGATGTTGCTTCTCCCTCTTTCTGGACATAAAGTTTCAAATCTTCGGAGAGACACCACACAACCAATTTCAATATAACACACAAAACCAACAAAGAACCTGTCATATAACACAGATAGTTGCCGAGCTTCGTGCCATCGTGGATACGACACGAAATTTTTTGCGTTCCCCAATATAGACAGGTTAGATTTGCTATAACATCGTATAAAACTTTTCCAGGTATAAATGCTATACACGTCATGAGGAATCCTATGCTGATAGCCTTGTCCTGCACAGTCACCGATCTCAAGATGATCAATGTATCTCCCACGAAGGTCGAGGCAACTAATACACAGGATAAGAGAATTCCAAACTGAAGAAGAGAAAAATCTTTTATTATTAAAATAATCTCTTAACAGAGACAATTATAGCTCTCGAATATGATTCTCGAAGATTACAAATTAAAGATCTAAATATCAGGGATAAGGAAGAATATATAAATTGTTTAATATAAAAATTTTGTTATTAATAATTGAAATTATTAATACAATAACGTTAAATACGTACGTAAGTGTATAATTTTAATAATTTCGATAATTCGTTGACAAAAAGGATTAAATAGATAGTTTTGTGAGTATTTTTTAATATTGTAGAGCATGGAAAGGAATAACTAACCTCGAAAGCTACCCAATTGAATTGACAATGATTCGAAGTGCAAGGTCCATCGATCGCATCCGTTTTTCCTGCGCCCATTACAGTTTCTACACAACTACACTCACTGTAAGTTGTTATACCGTTTCTGACTTCGGAAAAAGTGCATCCAGCGTGACAAGGGCTATAAAAGGTGTGTGTGCCCTTATTGTCGCAGACGGGACGAAAATCGGCATCGTTTGAACATCGACAATTTCGATTGCAATAATGCAATAATATAAGACTAAAAAAAGGAAAAAAAGAATAATATATGTGATATATTATACTTTAATATATAAAATATACGTGGTTCATGAAAGTATTCGAACTACTATTTTATATCTTACAATTCATCTAATTCGAAAATTCTGATTTTAATGAAATATATTTGTACATATCAAAAAATCAATCTTTCTAAATTTTTGATACAATTTCATCTAAAACTTTTTTTATAATAAATTGATAGAGCACGAAATTCTGAACATTTTTAAATTTTATTCTATTAGAAAGTTATAGTTAAAGAAAATTCATTGAAGCACTTTGAGCATTGATTTAATCAAAATGACATCTGAGAAAGAAATCTTTGTGCTCTGCGCGAAAAATGTTGGAATATTTTTTTAAACCACACAAATATATATAAATATATATGAAACGTAACACGATAATTATTTCTCGTCATTCATACTCACGATCCCTTTTTAGTGGTGCCAAAGATAGGTTTTTTATCACAAGTCGCAGCAGTGAGTGCAAAGATGATCGCAGCTGCTAAAAGCACAACGATAATACTGTACCCAATGACACTTCTCGCGCTGGGTTTCAATTTTGAAATTACCATTCCCGAGAGTACAACGATCAACGCGACCAGACTGGGCTTCAAAATATCTGGAAAATTAAATCTTGACATACGTCTCTCGAAGGAAAATGCAAACAGATAATTCTATCAATTTTTTTTACTCGTTATCAATCTCGAAGAGATAGGATCCTCGAAACCTAGCAACATCCCAGTGGGTTTCGGCACGTGAAATCTCGACTGTCCAATAAGATTCTCGAAACTCACGAAATTCACTATGGCCATGATGTAGAGGGTACAGGCCAAGATTTGACACATCAGAATCTTATTCGTGATCAGTCTACCCAACGATGGCCAGAAATCTATACTTCCAACGCTTTGGCTCACTATCGTGCGTGGTGCTCGATTATTGGAATTGTTCAACAACGACACAGCCGCTTTCTCCACGATCTGAAAAAAATAAGAGATATTTTCAATGGACGATTGTCGGATTCGTTTCAAATTTATTAAATTTTTAATTACCTCTGATGGTAGCATTCGTGGGAACCACGAGAGAAGGAGGCCGGGAATTATAAGCAGCAAAGTGAAAATTGGCAAACCCAGCCACCATGCGCCTATCTGTTCTCTATAGGATTCTATGGGGTTCAAGGTAACCGCGTCGAATCTGTATATAAATTTCCACAAAGATATTGAACACTTTTCATTCAACATTTTTTCCTTTCTTTCTTATTGCTCTCTATTATTAAATTATTAAATTTAAAAGTTATTAAATTTTTGATATCGCTCACCTAAGGCATATCCACGCCAGCATGCATCCAACAAGGATACCGAAAATTTTTACAGAAATGAGAAAACCTATGAGGCCTGCTACGTGCTTCTTCTTCGTGTTGTCGTCCAAATAGGAAACGCCCAATGCAAAATACGAAATATTCGCTATACCAGATACCACTTGTACCACTATGATCATCGCCAACGTGAAATAACAAAATTCGTTCTCCTTGGCCACGATTCTCGATGTCGTCTCTGAGCAAAGATCTCGACTGTCCTCTGAAAGAAGAAAAATACATATATATATATATATATATATATATATACACATAATTAACGAAAAATCTTAAATTACTTAAAATTAAAAATTAAAAAAAATATTACACTAAATAACTCACCCGCGTATATCGACATATGGGTTACGTTTTCAGTTTCCTCCACCACTTTCGTATGATGGGTCAAATGAGGTATGATCATAACGAAATACGAGATACTTTGCAGGAGGACAATGGCGCCGATCCACGCCGCCCTGTGTATCCTGTCGCCCCAATAGGCGATCACCACCCCGAGTATGAACGGCGTCAAGTCCGAAACTATTAGCACCCATTCTGGATAAAAAAAAAAAAAAAAAAAAATGAAAGAAAGGAGCATATTTACATATCTTCAGTCTTCTCTTTCTTTCTTAGGGGGATGGATAAAAAAAAAGCATGGAAAGCACGTTTCTACCCATCGCGTAAGGGTGGAACTGGAACCTCCTCGCTATAGTCGGCCCTGCCATGTGAAGGTAAGCGTAGGCAGCGGCTTGGATCAGGCCTACCCATGACAACAGTCCGACGAACAACCGCCTCGTTGCGAATCTCGCCAACTTTGGGCACGGCAACTGCGCGCAACCACAGTCTATCGACTCGTCCGGTATTGGATTAGCCGGTCCAGCCAGGCCACCATCCACTTCCGATCGTATCACTTCCTGGATATGTATGGCCATTCCTTTTCGACAA
>NW_025222687.1:1465565-1484836 GCF_014066325.1 Apis laboriosa
TAATATATATATATATATATATATTTAATATATCGATTAATTTAGAAATTTGGAAAGAAACGTGAATGAAAAAAAAAAAAAAAAAAAGAGAGAAAAGGAGGGAAAAGTTTATTTCGAACGCGTTTGTAAGCCGGATTTGTAAATATCCATTTTGCATTATACCATCCAACACCAAGCTCGTTATCCAATTAACCGCGTTACAAGCGTATTACACGTGTCCCACGGCTAAGTACGTGTCGCGATGAATCATCACCATTGATGACGTCTCCTTCGAGGAATTTCATTTCGAAAAATATTTTTTAACCTTTCTCGCACGACGTTTCCTTCCTTTTTTTTTTTTTTTTTTTTTTTTTTCGGTAAATTTTCTTCAACACAATTTAACAACGCGTTAAAAATAAAATACGAGAGAGAGAGAGAGAAATATTATATACGAATAATATAATCGAGAAGGGGATCGATCGATCGACACCTTCGTTATGTTACGCACCTGTTCGACACAATTTGCCGATCGAAATCGTGGAAAGAGAGACAGAGAGAGAGAGAGAGAGAGAGAAAGGAGAAAAACTCAAGTGAACAATGTCCAATCACATGTTTACTCGCGTGTTTTTTACTCGTGCAGAGATTCGCAGTCGACGTCCGTCTTGATCCCTCTCGCGTTTTCACCAACGTTTCTTTTTTTTTTATCCACGAGAGAAAGAGAGAGGGGGGAGGGGGAGGAGGAGGAGAGAGAGAGAGAGAGAGAAAGAGAGAGAGAAAGAAAAGAAATGAAAACGGATTAATAACCGAGCGAGGCGAACTGGAAGGCAGGTGAGGCGAGGCACTTTTAGTCGACGGCACGTTATCTTGTTACAGATACGCCGCTCAGATATCTTTCGATAAAGAGTAGAGGTGTAATATACGCATGTGCTGCACACATGGGGAGAGAGAGAGAGAGAGAAAGAGAGAGAGAGAGAGAGAGAGAGAGAGACGCAGGTAAATACCTCGTATCACGAAACGAAATATATTTACGAGGCGTAACATTTATGTGTCGATTACCTGCGAGATAATAAGGGGGATTTTTGAATGTTGATCGATGTTGATCGGGTAGGTGGAGATTTTATCGATGGTGTAAGTGAAAATCTGTAAATCGAGAGAAAGAGAGAGAGAGAGAGAGAGAGAGAGAGAGAGGTTTTTCTCGCCACTTTTTTCTTCTATTAATTTTAATCTTAATAGCTTTTTTCGAAAAATTGATGGATAAATTTATTTTTTTTTAAGTAAAAGGAATCGTGTGTGTAAATTTATAATTAAGATTAAATTTAATTTTCGTGGAAATTATTAAACGAGGGTAATTTTTTAAATATTATAATTGCCAAGTTGATTGAGATGGTGTACATTTATTTTTTAATGTCGTTATAAATAACGTCATTATTGAAAGATAATTCAATAGAAATTTTCGCAAAAATTATCTTTCGATTCTTATTCTTTCGACGAGCACTTAGAATTAATGATAAGAAAATTATCAGTGTGCAACGGGAGACGCTTATTAGCTAATCTACAGGAATCTACACGAACACGAATGTATCAATCAATAAAAAAGATTCGATGAGTCAAATATTACGAATATTACTTTAGATAAAAGATAAAAAAGAAACGTGAACTAATCCTTGAACTATGAAACACTCGATGCAATATAGATATAGATTTATCGATTCCATTCAATTTATAGAAAAAAAAAAAAAAAAAAAAAAAAAAGGAAAAACGAAAATGTCGAAACTTTTTTCAAAAGTTGAAAAATCTTCTAGATTCGTCGATTCGAGAGTCAAAGATACAATTGATACAATTTCTTGATACGTAACTCACTCACGCCATCTACGACCATATTATTAAATTCCAAGCATTTCGAATTTCCTTCCTTTGGTTGCATTATCGATGCACGTAACTCGCTCGTGTCATTTACGACTCGAATTAAAACGATTACAAAAAAAAAAGTAGTAGTTGTTGCTTGAAATTTCTTCACCTAAATCCTACAAAAATCCTTTAAAAAATTGGCAAATTACTTAAAAAAAAAATCTACGTCGCACAACTTATACATGGCCAATTTCGTATTCCACGCTGATTAAAATTCTAAAACGTCGAAGAAGCGATCCCGAAAGCGTCCAATTTGGAAAATGGCACGAGTCCGGTTTCTTTCCGGAGAAAGAGAGAGAGAGAGAGAGAGAGAGAGAGAGAGAGAGAGAGAGAGAGAGAGAGAGAAACGGTTCGAGAAAGGAGTTAGCACGCTTAAGCACACTTAAGTCAGCGCCATAAGAAAATGACGAATGCCAATTAGCATATGAAAAGCTTCCCTCCGTTCACCAGGTTCGGTTGGCCGAGCGCACCTCGACGCTTGGGTGGGGTTGTTCCTTGGTACGGGACGCTTGGCAGGGCGATCACGTTTTTGAATATTAAGGGCAGGATTACACCGAGGGCTTAACGCGCGAAATTTAGTCCGGCGGAGCCAGAAACGAAAAGAAATCACCCTTAAGACCCGTGGTGGAGAGGAATGGTGGAGACACGGGGAAAATCGGAAAGGAGAGGGACGTAGGGGGGAATCTTTTTCTTCTTAGCTCAATCAACCGCTCTCCTCTCGGATGATAAATGAATCGGTCGGAATTTTGAAATGAAATTGGAATTGGATTAGGTTGGAGTGAAACGATCAGATTTAATGGAGAATATAATTTTGATAACTATAAATTCTTTTCTTAATAAATCAGAATTTCGAAATATGGAATTGGAAATTAGAACGTGACGAGGGAAAAGAGAAATTTCGAAAATAATAAGAAAATTTTTTTTTACGAATCGATCGAATTTTGAAACGTGAAATTGAATTAAGTTGGATGAGATTTAATTTCGATAATTATATTTTAGTTTAAAAGTATATAGAAAAAATTTTTTCTTAACCGTAAATAAATATCGTATTTCGAAACGAATGAAATCGAATCAGATCGAAACGTGGTAATTTTGATCGATACGATATTGTAAAAATGTGCTAATTATTTTTATGATTTATAAAAATCTATTCGATAATTATTTTCCGCCATATTTGAGTATATCAACAGAGATTTGTTAAAGAATATTTACAATTATGGAATTGTTCCGATTGCTAAAAATATAATAAACGCAAGCGAAGATATTCTTTAAGAAAATTGATGATTACAAATGAATACATTCATAATCAACATATTACGGATGAATTCAGAACACGAAAATCTGAAAAAAAAAAATCCACGCACGTAAACACACGATTCCCGATACGATCTTGTTTTCATGTCACAGTTTGTTACGTATCGTTTTTATGTTTCCTTACCTTCAAAGAAATTGCTCGAACTGACCACCTCTCGATTCGATAAAGGTGTGAATACTTCTTATCGTGGATCGTCGAACGAGTTCGAAGAATGGATATTGCACGACGTTTCATAATAACCACTAGCACGATAAACACATCTTACTTCAGTGAAAACTGTCTCAATACTAATTGCTTCATTCATAATACGATACCCGGGACGGTGTTTACATATTCGTTCGATTTCATAACCTTCGAGTTTTGCAGAAAACTAGTGAACCAATATATATCCAGTTATATTTATTATTACATCTAACACGAAGAAAGTGACCACGACGCGAAGAGAGAGAGAGAGAAAAAGAAAGAGAGAAAAAATAACTACGACACGAAGGAGAGGTTATGTCGAGCCTAGTGACATACGAAAAAACGTATATTTCTCTAACGAAATCAAGCATACGAAATATTGAAAGATATTGAAAAAACATCTTTGAGAATATTACTTTTTTTTCTTTAATCTAAAATAATATTATTTAAGTTGAAAAGAAAATAAAAAGATTTAATTTTACAGACGAACGAATTCGATAGATGGGATAAATATACATTATACACGTATTACTAGTAACGAGTGATTGGTATTCTGGACGGTCCCTTCGAGGAGCCACGGTAATATTCCACGTTCATAACGATCGCAAGTATGACATAACTGAAATATAGAAATGTATTTATACGCGCGTATACGTAAGTACATCTATAGATATCTCACGTAGGAGGATGCACGCTTTCCATTAGCAGAGTAAGTGACCACTGGCTACCATTTTCTTTGATGTCGGTTAATTTACTAATAACATCGGTTCCACCGGTCACTCTTCGTCCACCCTCTAAATATTTGTATCGCCAACATATCGACTTGTCCTCGTGTAATTAAGCTACATTATTATTATTTGAGTGGAACCAGATAGCCAGAGGAAAAAGACCAAAATTTCATGAACTCAGGAATGAATTTTCCCACCACGGTGCTAAACTCCCGGATAAATTTCCACTTTATCGATTGTACTCGCGCATTCGTTGCTTCATTAATTTCATTTATAAACATAAACTTTTTTCTCTTGGATATATATCTACTATATTATATACTCCATATTATATTATTTACTCCATATCAATGCTACGGATATTCCTGGATATACAATATCTGCATCAATATCGTATATCTACAAATTTCTTACGCTATTTTTCTTTCTTAACTTTCCAGAACATTAAAAAAAAAAAAAAAACTTTCAAAAGATTCCAACCGAGAAAATTCTAAAAAAAAAAAAAAAAAAAAAAAATTCTAAAAAACTCCTTCCCTTTACGATTTTCTCACGCGTTTTCAACCGAGAACATTCATAAAGCGTATAATCTGAAAAGTGCAAGAGAAAAAAAGAGAAGCATAGGTATCTCTAGAAGAGGGTTGAAAATCACGGACAGCCGTCTGAGGAATATAGAGGGTGGGAGGGGGGAGGGGGCACCAGTTCGGGCGATCTTAGCGGAGGATTACGTAGAATTAAATCCTTGGACGGGGGCGTGCCCCCGTAACACTTAATTTTTCCCCCGATTTTTTAATCTCCCGGTAAATATCGTCCCATTCTCTCTCCCTCTCTCTTTCTCTCTCTCTTTCTCTTTCTCTTCCATTCAGCCATCCGCGCCCTTCTTCCTCTCTCTTTCTCTCTCTCTCTTTCTTACCATCGTCAAAGGAGAGGAACCCATTTAAAAACCTCATCAATGCTTAAGCCCCCCTGCGCTACCATAGGAACTAATCCCTCCTATTTTAACGCAAGAACGAAGGTGAGAGAAGGAGCGCGGAGAAGGAAGGAGGAGGGGGAGGGGGAGGAGTACGCGCTTTTAAAAGTAAGACTCCGCCTTTATTAGTAGATACAACAGTTTTATTTCCACCGAAAAAAAGGCGAAGGAGGATAGAGATAGAGGAAGGGAGAGGAGAAAGGATTGCTGTCCCTCGTTCAACTTCTAAAGAGAAAGAGAGAGAGAGACAGAGAGAGAGAGAGAGAGAGTTCTTAAACTCTCGAGAACGAGGCCCTCGTCTTCGTGAAACGAGCTTAACCAATGCTACGACACATTTCAGACACGCCTAATTGGCAGGCTGGCTGCCTCTGTCAACCGCGCAAAAACTGGTGTAACGCGCCTCCTATACTTCGAAACATTAACGATCGCGTAATCGACGTATATCCTCGTTTCTATATTCGCGAATTTTCCGTTCCGTTGTGATTGAAATTTCTTTTTTTTGCTTTTTGTTCGAAGATTTTATTAAAATTAGTTTCAACTTTTATTTTTATCGTCTTGTGATAATCGTGATTAGTATCTTGATTATTATTAATCCTTTGAAACGCTTACAGTTTTTTGAAACGCTTACAGACATTTTCATAAAATTTTTAAATACAACGAATATTTTCGACTTGTCAAGAGAAAGAAATTATATTATGTGTGTTTCGATAAAAAAAAAAGTGAAAGATAAAAGGATTAAGATGGATAATCATTTCATAACATGGAAATAACCTCGAGAAAACATTTTTCACGAGGTTAGGTTAAGTTTATACCTAGGGGCAATTGTAATATGCTTTAAACTGTTAATAGAGTATCGTTTGGTGATAATCGTAATTAGTATCTCGATTATTATTAACCCTTTGAGATATTTACAGTAGCATTTTCATAAAACTTTTAAAATATAACGAATATCTTCGACTTACCAAGAGAAAAGAATTACGATATTATGTGTGTTTCGATGAAAAAAAAAAGTGAAAGATAAAAGGATTAAGATGGATAACCACTTTATAATGGAAATAGAAAACACTTTTCACAAGATTAGGTTGAGTACTTAGGAGCAATTGTAATTGTAATACGCTTTAAATTGTTAATAGAGTATCGCCTAGTGATAATCGTAATTAGTATATCGATTATTATTAATCCTTTGAAATGCTTACAGTGACATTTTCATAAAACTTTTAAATGCAACGAATATTTTCGACTTGCCAAGAGAAAGGAATTACGATATTGTATGTGTTTCGATGAAAAAAAAAGTGAAAGATAAAAGGATCAAGATGGATAACCACTTCATAATGGAAATAGAAAATACTTTTCACGAGGTTAGGTTAAGTTTGTACCTAAGAGCAACTTTAATACATTTTAAACTGTTAATAGAGTATCGTCTGGTAATAATCGTAATTAATATCTCGATTATTATTAATCCTTTGAGACGCTTACAGTGACATTTTCATAAAACTTTTATATCGAATATATCGAATATCTTCGACTTGCTAATAGAAAGGAATTACGATATTATGTGCATTTCGATAAAAAAAAAAGCGAAAGATAAAAGGATCGATGCATAAACACTTCATAATGGAAATAATAGAAAACACTTTTCACAAGGTTAGGTTAGGTTCGTATCTAGGGGCAACTGTAATACGCTTTAAACTGTTAATAGAGTATCGTGGTACGGTGTTTGGCTGCGGTTGAATCTCAAGTGTTGGGCTAACATTCATGATGAAATTAATCTGGAAGCGGGAGGCCGATCGTGGGGGTGTAGCCACCGGTTAAAAAGCTTCCGGTGGGCTCCATCCATCCCACAGGTTTGCTGCCCCCTTCCTCGTTGACCTCGACCCTTTCCATTCGTGGGATTCGTTCCAACACTCGGCCCTCTGTATTCACGAATGCCCGTCTGGAACTCCGACTTTGACCCACCCCTCCCCCAGATGACCACTTGTCGACAGTAACCCTATGCGTCCATGAACCGTTAAAGGGTGTCTTTTTTTTTTTTTGTTTGTCATTGATGATCATTTACGAAGAAAGTAAAACTCGATGGATTGAATATATATATATATATATATTTTTTTATTTTTGGAATTTTTTCAAGCAAAGAAAATAATGATTGAATTTTGTATCGATTTATTATATAAAATGTTTTGTCGAGTATCGTCAATGATCATTTGCAACAAGAATTAGATATTTGATGATATTCGATTGAATATATATATTTAATATTTTTTATTGAAATTTTTTCAAATAAGATTCGATGGATATATATTTGATAATTTTTATTGGAATTCTTTCAAGGAAGGTAAATAAAATAATTAAATTTTTATTTCGTATTTTCTATCAATTTACTATGTACACTGTTTTGTCGAATATCGTCAATAATCATTTGTTAGAAGAGTGAAATTCGATGGACGATTAAATATATATATTTAATATTTTTTATTGGAATTTTTTCAAAGGAGGAAAATAAAATAATGATTAATAAAATTCGACGATATTCGATGGATATATATTTACTATTTTTTATTGGAATTCTTTCAAAAGAGAAAAGTAAAACAATAATTAAATTTCTATTTAGTATTTTTCATTTATTTACTATATTATTAACATTATTTTATCGAATATTGTCAATGATTATTTGCAAGAAGAATGAGATAAACGATTGAATATACATTCTTAATCGACTTAAGAATCGATTCAACCATACATATCGTTAGATTAAATTAATTTTTTATAGTTTTATATTTTCCCCCGTCACCATTCGCGAGATAAGAATATAATTTCATCGATTTACGTTATTTTTTACAGATCACGTGGTAGACGCATACCTTTCAACTTTTCAACGAATTTTACAATAATCTTACCTCTCTTCCCTCTTCCTTAACAGAAACACAGGTTTCCCCGAGAGAAAGCATCGATGAGATAACCGCTGGGGGACGAAAGCTCAACGCGACAATAGCCACTCAACCGCCCCAACCCCTCCCCAACTTCCGATCTATTTCTCATCGAAGCCAACGCAAAGATGGATGGATGGATCGAGATACAACAATCTTCATATCTCGATAAATCGTTCGAGCACATTTTTCTTTTTTTTTTATCATCTCTCCATCCCAACCTCCAACCTCCAAAATTTTCCTCGACTTTTCATTCGCTTTCACATTTTAAAAATTCCACGAATCGCTCGTAAAAAAAAAAAAAAAAAGAGATAGAAAAACTTCGAAAGTAAACTTCGAAACGACCGATCGATAAATTAACCGAGAAAAAAAACGAAAGAACGATTGAATTTGCCTCTGTCGCCAATTTTCCACCCCCTTTTTTCGGAGAAGAGGGAATAATTAGGCGAACAAACAAACAAACAAACAAACAGAAAAAAGAGAGAGAGAGAGAGAAATCCCTTCGACTCCCTTATAGGGAAAGACGAAATACCGACGGGCGCATCTTTCTTCCCCCCCCCCTGCCCCCCTTCTCCCTCCCCCTGCCCCCCTTGGTGATTTTTCACGAATAAAAAGTAAGAGTTTTACGAATCGACACGCGCACGCGTACAGACGAGGGGGGGGAGGGGGAGGGGGGAGAGAAACCGCGTTTCTGATAATTGGCAAGGGATCTTTTTTTTCCAAGGGTTCCATCTCTTTCCACCCCTTCCCCCCTTCCCCCCTTCCCCCCTTCTCCCTTCCCCCACAAAGGGAAACGAAACATCGCGATCTCATCGCGCACACTTTTCTTCGCGTTTGAAGATTATGCACATTCTAGGGGGGAGGGGGAGGGGGTGGGAAAACACGGCGATATTTATTTTATACGCTCGATACGCGGACAGACACGGGTTCTGGATGAGGGCAGAGGTTCGCAACTCGTTCGATGGATATATCTGTTCACCCCTTTTTTCTTTTTTTTTTTTTTTTTTTTTTTTTTTCCCCTAAAACATTGGTTTGTTCGAACAAATCTAAAGAAAAGATCGATTCGACGAGGAATCGAAGAAGAGGAATCTAGGGTTTAAATGGAGAAACAAAATTGAAAGTTGACGAAAAAGTTTTATACGATGTTGTAAATCAAAGGGTATACACGATGTATAATGGTAACTTACCTTTGTGGATGCATTTTCAAATTTTCCGAGACGGTGTCGCCCTCTTCTGAGTTTAACAAAATAATCTCGTTCGAATGTAATAAATCGAATAATAAAAATAACACGTCTCGTCAGATTCTCGTTAAAGAGGGAAAATTTACCCCATCCATTTTTTTTTGGATTTTTCCAACAAGCTTTTCCACATTTCTTTCTTAAATAATCGAGCGAGAGAGAGAGAGAGAGAGAGAGAGAGAGAGAGAGGATGGGAAGATTGGACGAGCGTTTCAAAAGGGGGCCGTGATTGGGAGTGGGAGGGGGAGGAGGGGAGAGGGAAAAAAAAAAAAGGTTGGTTGGTTGGGAAATACTGTTCCTGCGGTATTTGAATGGGGGTATAAGAGAGAGGAGGGCTGTGGTGCAGTCTGGTATCGACGAGATCGACGGGGGATGGGGGTGGGATGGGGGAGGGGAGGGGAGGGGACGGGGGCGACTCCGCCGCCGGATGTCTTTGCTCTACTACGCTTTACTTTTTATTTATCGCCGTGAAAGAAGGAATTCACGACGCCGGCTCGCGGATTTTTCGCGAGAAAGGGAGACGTCGATGATATAAAAAGCACAAGATTCCCCCTTTCCTCCCCCCTTTCCTTACCATCGTTTCGAATCAAAGCCGCCTATCCATTTTAAAAAAAAAATATTATAACTCGATAAATTTTTCGAGCAATTTTCCGCAAATTTCCATCTTCCATTTTCCGCAATTTGCAAATTTTCTAAATTTTTTTTTTTTACTTATCTTATTTGCATATCATCGTTATACACGTAATTTTAAGTAAGTAGCGAACGGTAATTAAGTATCGTACAACAAGCGACGACGTTTTATCGGTTAAAATTCTACCGAATTATTTTTTATCCAATAATCATTGATAAAATATTTTCACTAATCTCAATCGTAATTTAAAAATATATACTGCGCGAACAAATATTCGCAATACAAGTTTCGATCCATCGAAGAAGAAACGAATGATTGAGTTAAAAAAATAGGTAAATTACAAGCTACATATATTCATAATAGATTCATTTTTTCAGACGCTTTAACTGTGGGTACATTTTAGCACAGCCGATCGCTTTAAACGCAAAAAGAAATATTTTACTAAAAAATGTCGTAACATTGGACAATATAATTCTAATTGTTTTATTTTGAATTACAAAATGTGTAAAGAATGAGAAAGTAATCATATAAAATTTTCTTAAAATATCTATGAATATATCAATAAATCTTGAAAAAAAAAAACAAAAAATGTAGTTTTATGCAAAAAAGACTAAGATAATTACATCTATTTAATTTATAGTTTATTTCATAAATTTTTAATATAAAAATTAATAAATTAATTAAACTACTTTAATTTATTAAAATCTTTATGTCTAAATTAAATTTATTTTTAAAAAAAACTAGATATCGATAAATTCGTTTAACATTTAATTTCTAAATTTATATTTATAATTTTAACGCAACAAAAGGAAAATATTATAAATCTGGCTCTCTTATTTTCGAGATCATTAAATTTTTAATTAATTTTAATCAATCCTGATACAAAAAGTACAAAATCAAATTCTACTTTTTATCATTTAACAATCAAGAGGTTAAGAGGTTAAAAGACTTCTTTTATTTTACTTTCACTTCAATAATATATACAAGCCGTACATACAGTTGTTTGTTATTGCCCAAAAATTAACACGTTCTTTACATACTGCCTATAATTTTATTATGTAGTTTATTTAAATATAATTAAAAATATAAAACACAATTAAAAGGTTAACCGGTAGATTCGAGCATTACATTTTCTCGATCCGTGCGCATCTCGCTGTGACACGTGCGATCGCACGGTGGCGCCATCGAATCAGAATTAAACCGAGGAGTGTCCCGGGGCCAGTGAATCCTGGCCGCGTTGGCCTTCCTTCGTTCGGGAAAGGATTGGAATCCTACTTAATTTTGGGGAGGTCGGTCGATCCAGGAAAGAAAAGAAAACGGTGGAGGACGAGGAAGGAAGGGGTTAACTTCTAATTGTTTTGTTAAATGACGCGCGAGTAAGAATCCCGGGGAGGGCTTAAGCCCGAAAGCGAGCGCCACCCGGCTTCCTTCCACTCCCCCGCCCTCTCCTCTTCTTCCTGCTTTCTTTCTCTTCCTATCCCCTCCTCCTCCTTCTCCTTCTCCCTCTCCTTCTCCTCGCCTCTCCGCCGCCTTTAATTCTTAGCTTTATTCTCTTCTAAGACTCTCTCTTAATTTCTTATTTTCTCCCTCCACCGAGCACTATCTTACCTTTTCGCAATTTATACCCCCCCAGAGTGGCGGAGAGGAGAGAGAGAGAGAGAAAGACAGAGAGGCCACTGAATGCCAGGCTTAAGCAGACAATGCTTCGCTTTCAAACGCCGGCTTCCAAGACCTTTCTTTCGCATTAGATACTTTAATTCTTTAAACGTGTCTTCCCACTGGCTCGGATCCACCGCCTCCGTCCTTTCCTACGTAACCTCTTCCTGCGAAACCATCGTATCGATCGATGATGAGGGATCTCTCTCTATGTTTTTTTTCTTTTTTTTTTTTTTTTTTTTTTGATATTTATTCGCATTAGATCGTATTAGGTGAAATTACCGTTTTTCTTCGGTCGGAAGAAAATCTTTGTTCATCCATGGGAATATGTAAGCCGGTTTATTTGCTTTTAACTGATCTTTTTCTAGTACGAGATTTTCGATCATGTTTTATAAAAAATTTGGTGGTTTCGGCGCGAAGAAATTCTTCGAATTACACACAATTCTATTATATTTTATCTTTTTGAAAATGTAAATGGAGGGACAAGCGATAATCGAAATATTTGGTGGAAATAATGCGAAAAAGAATAATAATTATGAAGGATATTTATTTTATAGGATATTTACTTTATTTTATTCTTCGTTAGAGGTATTTTTTTTTTTTTTTTACATCAAATATAAATAAATTTGTTTCTTAATCTTTGTCGATAAGTTTCGTGGAATTGTTACATCTTGATTTCATTTTAAAATCTTCTTCTGGGAATTTTTCAGGAAGGCGTTTTCCTTTCTTTTTTTTTTTTTTTTTTTTATTTTAAAATTTTGCGCGTTCGGTTTCGAAAGATTTACTTTCGGAAGAGTATTTATTTGTGTAGAACCACTAATACGTTGAGATGGCGTGGTGAAAGGATGTTACTTAAGGCGGAAACTATCGAATAACCGTCAAACGTTACGGCGCAGATAGTCGACAATGAGTAGTTGTCGAACCCTTCGGAAACGTCGTGCAACGAGTGACCTAGACCCCAGAAGATACGAAACTGACAAAAGATCACGCGCTAATGTATGAATTCGGTCACAATTATCGTACAAAATTGTGTAAAATATTTATCCTCGCTTGTTGGAATTTATTATAATAAATTGAAAATTGAAAAAGTTTTGCATCATGTATACTTCAACAACAAAAATTTGAACAACGGTGGAAAAGGAATTACAGAAGCGACCACAGATTTCTCCATATCCGTTCGATTTGAAGACGAATTGAAATTATTGAGCCATTTCGAAGAACCTCTACTTATTAAATTAATTAAATTAATACAAAAATGTGAGTCATCGATTCTCTCGTTGAAAATTGGGCAACGATGGAAAGAAGCTTCCTCCATTTCCGTTTTAAAAAGACAAATTGCAAATTATTTCAAAAAATCTTTACTTATTAATTTTATTCAAAAATATCACCGATTCTGTCGTTGAAAATTGGACAACGATGGAAAGAAGCTTCCTCCACTTCCGTTTTAAGAAGACAAATTGCAAATTATTGCTATTTCTCTATTTATCAAATTTAATTAAAAATTGAAAAATATGAGTCACTGATTCTTTCGTTGATTATAAAACTTTGAACAACGATGGAAAAAAAATTGTAGAGATTTCTCCATGTTTTACGAAGACAAAATTATTGGGTTATTTCAAAAAACTTCTACTTATTAAATTAATACAAAAATTTTCATCGATTCTCTCGTTGAAAATTGGACAACGATGGAAAGAAGCTTCCTCCACTTCCGTTTTACGAAGAGAAATTGCAAATTATTGGGTTATTTCAAAAAACCTCTACTTAATTTTATTCAAAAAACTTCTACTTAATTTTATTCAAAAATATCACCGATTCTGTCGTTGAAAATTGGACAATGATGGAAAGAAGCTTCCTCCACTTCCGTTTTACGAAGAGAAATTGCAAATTATTGGGCTATTTCAAAAAATCTCTATTTATTAATTTTATTCAAAATTATTATCGATTCTGTCGTTGAAAATTGGACAACGATGGAAAGAAGCTTCCTCCACTTCCGTTTTACGAAGAGAAATTGCAAATTATTGGGTTATTTCAAAAAACCTCTACTTAATTTTATTCAAAAAACTTCTACTTAATTTTATTCAAAAATATCACCGATTCTGTCGTTGAAAATTGGACAACGATAGAAAAAAAGCTACTGGAAAGAAGCTTCCTCCACTTCCGTTTTAAAAAGACAAATTGCAAATTATTGGGTTATTTCGAATTTCGAAAAACTACTTATTAAATTAATACAAAAATGTGAGTCATCGATTCGTTGAAAATTGGACAACGATGGAAAAAGAAGCTTCCTCCACTTCCGTTTTACGAAGACAAATTGCAAATTATTGGCCCATTTCAAAGAATCTCTATTTATTAAATTAATCGACAAATCGATTATAAAACATTGAACAACTATGGGAAAAGAGACCACGTTCTAATATATGAATTCGATCACAATTGTCGTACAAAATTGTGCAAAAACCTGTAAAGACCCTTGCTTAAAATTTATTATTATAATTGAAATTCGACAAAACCGATTATACACAAAACTTTTGAACAACGATGGAAAAAGAATTACAGAAGCTTCCTCCGCGTTCAAATTCCACACAGGACACAAATTTATCCTGCGAAATTTCGAATTTCAAAGAACTTCTACTTATTAAATTAATAGAAAAACGTGAGTCACCGATTCTCTCGTTGAAAATTGGACAATGATGGAAAAAGGGCTACAAAAGTTTCCTTCACCTTGTGTTTCCTTCCTTCCTTGTCTGTTTTACGAAAACAAATTGCAAGTAATTGAGTCATTTCAAAGAATTTATTAAATTAATACAAAAACATGAGTCATTTTCTCGTTGAAAACCGATTATAAAAACATGGAAAAAGAAGTATTGCTCTTTCTCCAAAAAAGCTTCCTCCAAATTCCACGAGGACAAATTGCAAATTTATCCTGCGAAATTTCAAAGAACTTTTACTTGTTAAATTAAATAAAATATTATTAAAAATATTATTAAATTAAATAGAAAAACGTGAGTCAACGTGATGCTCTCGTTGAAAACTTTTTGATTATAAAACATTGAACAACGATGGAAAATAACTACTTTCTCCGTGTCCAAATTTCACAAAGAAAAATTGCAAATTATCGAGCCATTTCAAAAAATTTTTATTTATTAAATTAATACAAAAATGTAAATCATCGATTCTCTGGAAAATTCTCTGGAAAATTGAACAAAGATGGAAAAAGAACTGCAGAAGCTTCCTCCACGTTCAAATTCCACGAAGAAAAATTGCAAATTTATCCTTAAAAATTTCACAAAAACGTGAGTCACTTCTCATTGAAAATTATAAAACTTCGAACAACGATGAAAAAAAAAAATTACAGAAGCTTTCTCTGCGTCCAAATTCCACGAAGAAAAATTGCAAATTTATTATTATTTCCTTGGAAATTTCGAATTTCACAAAAACGTGAGTCACTTCTCATTGAAAATTATAAAACTTCGAACAACGATGGAAAAAGAATTACAGAAGCTTTTTCTCTAAATTCCACGAAGAAAAATTGCAAATTTATTATTATTTCCTTCGAAATTTCAAATTTCACAAAAACGTGAGTCACTTCTCATTGAAAATTATAAAACTTCGAACAACGATGGAAAAAGAATTACAGAAGCTTTCTCTGCGTCCAAATTCCACGAAGAAAAATTTTATTATTATTTCCTTCGAAATTTTAATTTATTATTATTTTCTTGGAAATTTCAAATTTCACAAAAACGTGAGTCACCGATTCTCTCATTGAAAATTATAAAACTTCGAACAACGATGGAAAAAGAATTACAGAAGCTTTCTCTGCGTCCAAATTCCACGAAGAAAAATTTTATTATTATTTCCTTCGAAATTTCAATTTATTATTATTTTCTTGGAAATTTCGAATTTCACAAAAACGTGAGTCACTTCTCATTGAAAATTATAAAACTTCGAACAATGATGAAAAAAGAATTACAAAAGCTTTCTTTTCTCTCTAAATTCCACGAAGAAAAATTTATTATTATTTCCTTCGAAATTTCGAATTTCACAAAAACGTGAGTCACTTCTCATTGAAAATTATAAAACTTCGAACAACGATGAAAAAATAATTATAGAAGTTTTCTCTCTAAATTCCACGAAGAAAAATTGCAAATTTATTATTATTTCCTCCGAAATTTCAAATTTCACAAAAACGTGAGTCACTTCTCATTGAAAATTATAAAACTTCGAACAACGAAAATTGAAAATTATAAAACTTTGAACATTGAAAATTATAAAACAACGATGGAAAAATAGGAAAGAAGCTTCCCCCAAATTCCATAACCATGCACAAATCCCACCTTTATCTCGTGCGAAATAAAATTTCGAAGAATTCCAGAAGCCAATTTCCGCTTCGCTCGACTCCTCGATCTCTCTATTTCTTCGCTACCAGCCAAATAATACCCTCCCTTCCCCTCTCGATCCTTCGATCCTCCTCTCGATACCTACGAGCCGGCGACCAACGTAAACTGCCATAATTATTCGATACCTCTTGACACACCTAATTGGACAACTTGGTAAATGGCAGAGAGAGCGGAAGAGAGCGGCAAGATGGTGGAGAGATGCGGGAAGAAGTTGGTGGTAAAGGGAGGTGGGGGGGGAGAGAGGGAGAGAGACGGTACGCTGACCGTCCGATTTTCTACCTCGGCCATCGAATGGGCCAAGCATCGGCACGTAATGGCCACTTTGAGGGCACGCCATAAGCTTTTCCCAAAGAGAGACGAACCTAAGTGGTCTTACACCGACGTTTCCATCCGAGAGATACTTACTTTGCCTATCCGCAATATGACCTAACCTCTCGCTCCCCTCCCGTTTCTCGTTCCCCCTCCACCTCTCCATCCTCCTCTTTAAAGGGAGAAATCCAAATTTTTTTCCAATTTATCCATTTTTTCCATGATCGAGTATATAGATAGGAAACGATGAAGGAATTGAAGAAATTGTTTTTGGAAATTCTTTGGAATAAACTGTGGATAAATTGGAAATTGGAGAATTAATATTCGGAAGATTTAATTCATCGTTGATTTCGATCGAATGTCGAGGACGAAGAAATAAATGAAATTCGAGAATTCGTAATATTATTGAATTATCGTTGATTTCGATCGAATTCGAGGATCAAGGCATTGTTTTTCGAAATTCGAGGGATTCTTGGAAGTAGAATAAACTGTGGATATATATAATAAATTGGAAATTGGAGAATTAATATTCGTCTGAATTTCGAAAGATTTAATACATCGTTGATTTCGATCAAATGTCGAGGATCAAGGCAAACGATGGAATGTTTTTGGAAATTCTTGGAAGGGAATAAACTGTGGATAAATTGGAAATTGGAGAATTAATATTCGTCTGAATTTCGAAAGATTTAATTCATCGTTGATTTCAATCGAATGTCGAGGACGAAGAAATAAATGAAATTCGAGAATTCGTAATATTATTGAATTATCGTTGATTTCGATCGACTTCGAGGATCGAGGCAACGATGAAATGAAATTATTTTTCGAAATTCTTGGAAAGGAATAAACTGTGGATAAATTGGAAATTGGAGAATTAATATTCATCTGAATTTCGAAAGATTTAATACATCGTTGATTTCGATCGAATTCGAGGATCGAGGCAACGAAGAGAATGAAATTGTTTTTCGAAATTCGAGGATTCTTGGAAGTAGAATAAACTATGGATATATATAATAAATTGGAAATTGGAGAATTAATATTTTGAATTTCGAAAGATTTAATACATCGTTGATTTCGATCAAATGTCGAGGATTAAGGCAACGAAGAGAATGAAATTGTTTTTCGAAATTCGAAAGATTCTTGGAAGGGAATAAACTGTGGATAAATTGGAAATTGGAGAATTAATATTTTGAATTTCGAAAGATTTAATATATCGTTGATTTTGATCGAATGTCGAGGATCAAGGCAATGAAGAGAATGAAATTGTTTTTCGAAATTCGAAGGATTCTAGGGGAATTCGAGGGGAAGTAGAACGAACTGTGGATAAATTGGAAATTGGAGAATTCTTAACTCTTTGCACTCTTTAATTTTTTTTTTTTTTTTTTTTTACCTAGCAACAATTGCATTAATTCATTTACAAAAAGGATCTAAAAAGAGGGTCTCAATAAAATTGAATTGAAAATAAAATTGAAAATTGTATAAAGTGTTAGAAAGTATCTGAAAGAAAAGAAAAACATTTTAAATTATTTTAGAAGTTGCTTGTATAATGTCGAGTCTAGCTCATTGGAGTTTGTGTAAGAAATGTGACGTCGAATTATAAGGGTCGAGTTATAAGAGTCTTAAGGGTTAATATTCGTTATTGTTATCCCTTATGTCCGAATCTCGAAAGTTTCGATCGTGATTCGAGGGATTCTTAGAACTAATCATGGTTAAATTAAAATTTTCACAATTCTTAATATTCGTTACTTTTATCATTTCGAAAGCTTCGATCATAATGGTGATTCTAGGGATTCCCAGAATTATGAACGAACCGTGCCTAAATTAAAAATTAGAAAATTCTTAATATTATCACCTTATTCTTATCACCTCGAAAGCTTCGATCGTAATGGTAATTCGAGGGATTCTTAAAACTAATCATGGCTAAATTAAAAATTCTTAATATTCATTACTTTTATCATTCGAATCTCGAAAGCTTCGATCGCAATGGTGATTCTAGGGATTCCCAGAACTACGAACGAACCGTGCCTAAATTAAAAATTCGAAAATTCTTAATATCTCTTATTCTTATCATCTCGAAAGCTTCGATCGCAATGGTAATTCGAAAAATTCTTAAAACTAATCATAACTAAATTAAAAAAATTCCACAATTCTTAATATTCGTTATTGAATCATCGATTTCAAATCTCGAAAGCTTCGATTGCGATCGTGATTCGAAGAATTCTTAAAACTAATAATGGCTAAATTAAAAATTCTTAAGATTCGTTACTGAATTATCGTCTGACTTTTTGTCTGAAAACTTCGATCGCAATGGTGATTCTAGGGATTCCCAGAACTACGAACGAACCGTGCCTAAATTAAAAATTCGAAAATTCTTAATATCCTTTATTCTTATCACCTCGAAAGCTTCGATCACAATGGTGATTCTAGGGATTCCCAGAATTACGAACGAACCATGCCTAAATTAAAAATTAGAAAATTCTTAATATTATCACCTTATTCTTATCACCTCGAAAGCTTCGATCGTAATGGTAATTCGAGGAATTCTTAAAACTAATCATGGTTAAATTAAAAATTCTTAATATTCATTACTCTTATCATCTCGAAAGCTTCGATCACAATGGTAATTCGAGAGATCCCTAGAGCTACGAACGAAATTAAAAATTCGAAAATTCTTAATATTCGTTACTGAATCATCGATTTCGAATCTCGAAAGCTTCGATCGCAATTATAATTCAAGGAATTCTTAAAACTAATCATGGCTAAATTAAAAATTCTTAAGATTACTAAATTATCATCCTAATCTCGAAAGCTTATATCACAATAGTGATTCGAAGAATTCTTAAAACTAATCATAACTAAATTAAAAAAATTCCACAATTCTTAATATTCGTTACTATTATCATTCGAATCTCGAAAGCTTCGATCACAATTGTAATTCGAGAGATTCTTAAAACTAATTATGGCTAAATTAAAAATTCTTAAGATTACTGAATTATTATCCGAATTATCATCCGAATCTCGAAAGCTTCGATCGCAATG
>NW_025222688.1:0-250 GCF_014066325.1 Apis laboriosa
AAAAAAAAAGGGACTAAATCGCGGAAGCTAAATGCACATGGACGACCAACGATCGCAATGATCATTCTCCGAACATGTACAGAATCTCGAGCGCAACGTTCGTTTCGAAAGCAAATCACGACCGCGACCGCGAAATTCGAAAAATCGATGAGAAAAGCCAGAGACGAATGGCACTGTCCTCCATTTGTCTCAGCTTCACCTTCAATTTCTCAAATTTTTTTCCCTGAAACAGGTTGTCACGCGAAAACGC
>NW_025222689.1:0-1240 GCF_014066325.1 Apis laboriosa
ATTATTCAGCTTTTTAATATTCCATAATCTTTTTCTTAAATTTTATTAACCTATGAATATAAAATATAATAAAATGCATCAAAGATCCATATAATATCCATATCCATATAAAATATCCCTAAAAGATTGAATATCCAATCTAACCGAATAATTCCAAGGAATCAATTATATATCTTCTTCTTTACAAAGAAAGCAACGAAAAAAAAAAAAAAGATTTGCGCAAATTAATTCGCGGATGGTTCAATATCGAACACACCGTCAGGTGTCTCTGGTTTTCCACAGTGGAGCCGCGTCGCGTCGTAACCCTAAAAATAAAATAATCGGAAGCATTTTGTGCGGCGCGGTAACGCGCAGGTCGGTTCGCGCTAAATTTAACACCACCTCGCGTATCTACCTAAATACACTTGTACAAGCCACGGCCTGTTGTTGGCTGGGTTCCGAGGATCGCGACAAGCGCGCCTCCACTCGCCCTCACCCGAGCTTTTCTCGGAGAGTTACCTCTTTCGCAGGATCCAACTCGATCTATATCCTTGAGAATCAGGATAATATTACTTTTTCGTGTAGTATCACTTTGCATTGTGTTTTAAAGTTTGTAATGTAGTTTTTCACGATCAATGAAATTACATACAGGATATTAATGTATAATGTGGAACCACCTTTGGAGGATTGATTCTAAATATCAAAAGAAACAGAAAAGTTGATGTATAAAAATGAATGGAATGAAATGGTTGAAGCTTATTTTTAAATTATAAACAATTTACTGTATTTTTATACTTTGTGTTTATACATTGTCTTTTTAATCTCTGTAGCCGACGTCTTTGTGCAAATGGTTTTATAGTTCAGATGATTCGCACAATGCATAAGTTGTCATTGAAATGAATTATATATTTTGTTTGTTCGTTTTGTAAGCTGAAATATAATATGATTAATTTAAGTATCTACTGAAAACTCTAGGAAAATTTCTTTAAAATTAGGAATTTTTCTAAAATTTATTGTTCTAAGTGTATCCAAAATATTTAATTTGACTTAATAACTTTATAGAAAAGAATTTATTGTAAAATATTTAATCATTTTGGATTCCTGAGAATTTGAAAATAGAGATATCTACTAGCAAAGGATCCTCAAATAGTTTTTCTTACCGTTCTAAAAATTTCCAAAATATTTAAATTTGCAAAATTTAAATAATATTTGAATAATTTGAAATCATTTTTGCAAAATGCATATTTACTTTCTTAGTCTT
>NW_025222690.1:0-247 GCF_014066325.1 Apis laboriosa
ATAGAAACTCGAATATCAGATTAAAACGTCGATCTGTAATACCTGTAAATGCAGAAATCGCAGAATCTAGGATATTCGTACCGAGAACCTTCATTACTTATCGATTTTAAATTTTCGTTAATAATTACAAGTATCTGCGCCATATAGTGCTGGATAACGTATGTACGCCCGATTTCGATGTAGATATAGCCGCAATTCAGTATTTCTTGTAGAAAAGATATTTCGTTCAAAACCGAATTTTCCCGCA
>NW_025222691.1:0-1540 GCF_014066325.1 Apis laboriosa
GTCAAAATTTTCTAACATGTAAAAGAACAATCAATAGAACTCAATTCCTTTATTTACTGTTCCTCTATTATCCAATAATAACAAACTAAAAATTAAAAATTAGAAACGCAAGAAAGTTGTAATATCGTCATTATCATCATTCGCGAAAAAAAAACGATACAACAAATATATGCATTGAATGTAGATTAAGTTTTGCAGCTACCGGTCTAGATTTATGTAAAAATTTGTCAGAGTCTGACGGAATGTTTGTTTATATTGAAAATTATAGCAATCTAAATTCTCACTAAATAAAAATGCTATCTCAAGAGCGCTAATTAATTTTTCATGGAAACGTCTTTGTCTTGGTGCACCTCGATATCATAAAACGTATCCATGTAGATGCTTTATTGTATAATTATTCATTGTTTATAAAGATTTATAAAATTAAAAATAAAAAAAAATAAAAATAAAAATTAAAAACTAAAATTAAAATATATTATAGAATTATAAAATTTAAAATTAAATAAAAAAATTTAATAATATTATGAATAGTAGGAAAAATGCTATTGTGATTGATAAGAAGGAAGAATTGTAATATATATAGGAATTACTAGAATAATAATGACTACATAAATAAAAACATTTTTTATTATTAAATTAATAATGAATGTAAAAAAAAACTGAATTATTATTATTATTATTATAGAATAGAATTCATTAGTAACATTAACAATGCAATGACAGTTCTCATAACAATAACGATAACGTTATAACTACCAGCGCAACAAAACAGTAACAGTTTTTGATCCAAACTCACACGAATTATCTTTGCATTTTGAATCCATTACCCGTTATCATTTTCATATCGCAGTTCTTGTATAAATCATCTAAGTAAGTTATCCTTGCAGATATTAAAATTATGATATTTCCTGAGACTAAAATATTTGATTGAAGTTGAAATAAATGTGATATTTTTTTATGATTTGTGAAGTTATAAAAAATTATAAATCTTATTCAAGTAAAATATTTTCACACAGTTAAATATCAAAAACTTTAAAAGTTTTTTATTAATTTTATTAATTTATTAATAATTTAATATTAATTATTTATTAATTTTAAAAAAGCATTAAAAACTATTCTTTTGTTCAATTTTAATTATTATATTATCTTTGTTGAATTTTAATTACGAAATGCTATTTTTTATTTAAAAAAAAAAGAATTTTACTATTTTAAAGGAAAAAATATCAAATTTTGATTTTTAAAAAAATTTCATGATTTATATAAGAAAATATTTTTATAGTGTTTAAAAACTGTTATTAAAAAATTTCCATCCTTTTACTTACATTTTAACAATTTCAATTTAAAAAAAATAAATAAAAAAGAAACTAAATAAATAAAAAAGAAAGCAAATAAGAAAGAACTTTTTGTTATATAAAAAACAAAAATCAAATCTTTCCTTTTTCCTATTATTGTAAAAAATCTCATATTTTCTTAAATAAACTAAACAATATCTTTTTCATTTTTACATTTTTATATAAAATCCTTCATTTTATATTAAATC
>NW_025222692.1:0-636 GCF_014066325.1 Apis laboriosa
AAGAAATACTTCGATATCGAGATTATATATAATGCAAAATCAGGATTCCTATTTTTAAATATTGATCTACTGTTTACCAAAAAATCAATAAGAAATTATTATTTAAAATCCAATTACCCCCAACACAGTTCAAATTTTTCCTGTTCTACAATTTTTTACAAATCTCCTATTTTTTTAGTGATTCTAATTGAACCCTAGTGATCTTCTCACTTCCACTTCCTAAAAATCCACGATGAGCAAATGATAAGCACAGTGATAGAAGCACAGTGCAAAAGTGCAAAAGTTCGATAAAATAATATACAAGAAATATTCCAATTAAATATACTCTGCAAAATTCAGGGTTCCTATTTCTAAATATTGATCTACTGTTTACCAAAAAATCAATAAGAAATTATTATTTAAAATCCAATTACCCCCAACACAGTTCAAACTTCCCCTGTTCTATAATTTTTTACAAACCTCCAATTTTTTTAATGATCCTAACTGAATCCTCCTAGTGATCTTAATGATCTTCTCACTTCCAGTTCCTAAAAATTCACGATGAGTAAATGATAAAACGATAGAAGCACAGTGCAAAAGTGCAAATTTTGGATTTCTGGATTTTGGACGTTAAACTATCCAATCTTATACCTATAT
>NW_025222693.1:0-1437 GCF_014066325.1 Apis laboriosa
ACTACGTTGTTAGAAAAAGATACTCGATGTACAATAACTCCAATCGTTTGTCATGTACAATATCTTATGTAGAGCGACTATAGTCGTAGTATATCAGTGACATCTTATGCAAAGCGACTACAATCGCCCATAATATATCAATGGCATTTTATGCAGAGCGACTATAGTCACTGTAATACGTCAATAGCATCTTATGCAGAGTGATTATAGTCACCCATATATCAATAGTATTTTATATAGAACGACTATAATAACGATTTTAGTCGCCCGTAATACGTTAGTAGTATTTTATACAGAGCGACTATAATCGTCTAGAGTACATCAGTGACATCTTATGCAAAGCGACTACAATCGCCCATAATATATCAGTGGCATTTTATGCAGAGCGACTATAGTATAGTACCGTAATACGTCAATAGCATCTCATGCAGAGTGATTATAGTCGCCCATGTATCAATGGTATTTTATGTAAAAAGCGTCTATAGTCGGCCGTAATATATCAATAGTATTTTATATAGAACGACTATAATAACGATTTTGGTCGCTCATAGTACGTTAGTAGTATTTTATACAGAGTGACTATAGTCGTCTATAGTACGTCAGTGACATCTTATGCAAAGCGACTACAATCGCCCATAATATATCAGTAGCATTTTATGCAGAGCGATTATAATTACCCATTATATTATAGTGTATTATTGATATTTTACACAGAGCGAATTTAATCGTCAGTGGCATCTTTTATGCAAAGCGACTATAATCGCCTATAATGTATCAGTGGTATTTTATGTAGAGCGACTATAATTGCCCATGGTAGCGATTTTAATCGCTCGTAGTACGTCAGTAGCATTTTATTCAGAGCGATTTTAGTCGCCTGTAATACATCATCTTATTTAGAGCGACTATAGTTGCCCATAGTGTATCATTAGTATTTTATGCAGAATAACTTTCATCGCCCATAATACGTCAGTGACATTTATGCAGAGCGATTATAGTCGGCCATAGTGTATCATTAGTATTTTATAGAGAGTGATTTTAGTCACCCAAATATCAGTATCTTTTATACAGAGCGATTATAGTCGACCATAATGTATCAGTGACATCTTATGTAAAGCGATTATAATCATCCATAGTGTATTAGTAGCATTTTAATCGCTCGTAATACGTTAATGGCATCTTATGTAGAGTGACTATAGTCGCCCATAGTATATCAGTGGCATCTTATTTAGAGCGATTATAGTGTATCATTGGTATTTTATACAGGGCGATTTTAATCGTCAGTGGTATCTTCTATACAAAGCGACTACAATCGTCCATAATGTACTAGTGGCATTTTATGCAGTCAATAGCATGCAGAGTGATTATAGTCGCCCATAGTATATCAATGGCATTTTATATAAAGCGTCTACAGTCGGCCGTAATATATCAATGGTATCT
>NW_025222694.1:0-987 GCF_014066325.1 Apis laboriosa
ATGTAGAATGATTTTAGTCGCCCATAATATATCAGTGGAATTTTAAGAGACTATAGCATATCAGTGACGTTTTATGTAGAATGATATTAATCGTAATATACTATATTATAGTAGAATTTTAAGTAGAGCGATTATAGTCTCCTATAGAGTATCAGTATTTTATGTAGAGCAACTATAGTCGCCCATAGTATATCAGTGGAATTTTAAGAGCGACTATACTCGTCCATAGTATATCTTATTAGTAGCATTTTATATAAAGCGGTTTAGTTGGTAGTCGTAGTATGTGAGCAACATCTTGTGCAGAGCGACTATAATCATGGTATATCAGTGGAATTGTATGTAGAATGACTTTAGTCGCCCATAACATATCAGTGTTATTTTAAGAGCGATTATAGTATATCAGTGACATTTTATGTAGAATCAATTCAAAAATGGTATTTTATGAAGAGCGACTATAGTATAGTAATAGCATCTTGTGCAGAGCAACTATAATCGGCCGTAGTACGTCAATGACATTTTAAATAGAGCATAATTTCCCATAGTATATCAATGGAATTTTATATAGAACGACTATAATCGCCTGTAGTATGTTAGTGACATTTTACGCAGAGCGACTATAATCGCCTATAGTATATCAGTGACGTTTTATGTAGAGTAACTATAGTCGCCCATAGTCAGTGACCTTTTATGTAAAGCGATTATAGTCACCCGTACATCAGTGGCATCTTATGCAGAGCAACTATAATCGCCCATATATCAGTATTTTATGTAAAGTGATTATAGTTTCCATAATATGTCAGTAGCGTTTTATATAAAGCGACTATAGTGCATGAATAGAATTTTATATAGAGCGACTATAGTGTATCAATAGCGTTTTATGTAAAGCGACTATATTCGCCCATAGTACATCAGTGATATTTTATTCAAAGCGACTATAGTCGCCCATAGTGTATCAGTGGAATTTTAAGTAGAGCGACTATAGTCCAT
>NW_025222695.1:0-248 GCF_014066325.1 Apis laboriosa
AGTAGCGTTTTATGTAAAGCGACTATATTCGTCCATAGTACATCAGTGATATTTTATTCAGAGCGACTTATAGCGTTTTATATAAAGCGACTATAGTGCATGAATAGAATTTTATATAGAGCGACTATAGTATATCAGTGACGTTTTATGTAGAATGACTTTAGTCGCCCATGGTATATCAGTGATCTTTTATATAAAGCGACTATAGTCGCCCATAATATATCAATGGAATTTTATGTAGAGCGATT
>NW_025222696.1:0-1060 GCF_014066325.1 Apis laboriosa
CTATATACATATATACATATATATATATATATAAAGAGAGAGAGAGAGAGAGAGAGGAGAGCAGCAGCGTGCTGCCCGCACCAGGCGCCCCTTCGCATATTTCACCGGGANAAATATATATAAATATTCCCTATTATTGATATTATTCCCTATTTCAAAACAATCATTAATTCTTTTTGATAGGCACCAAAATGAAGAAGAAGGTGACAGATATATATATATATATATAAAGAGAGAGAAAGAGAAACGAATGAAAAAATTCCCTTTATATTCCCTGTTATTAATATTATTCCCTGTTTCAAAATAATCGTTAATTCTTTTTGATTTTTGATAGGAACCAAAGTGAAGATATATACATATATATATAAAGAGAAAGAGAAACGAATAGAAAAATTATAAATATATAATATATATATATATAAATATTCATAGTATATATATAAATATTCCCTGTTATTGATATTATTCCTTATTTCAAAACGATCGTTGATTCTTTTTGATAGGCAGCAAAATGAAGAAGAGAGTGATATATATATATATATATATATAAAGAGAGAGAGAAACGAATAGAAAAATTATAAATATATATATAAATATTCCCTGTTATTGATATTATTCCCTATTTCAAAACAATCATTAATTCTTTTTGATAGGCACCAAAATGAAGAAGAGAGTGACAGATATATATATATATATATAAAGAGAGAGAGAAACGAATAGAAAAATTATAAATATATATATAAATATTCCCTGTTATTGATATTATTCCCTATTTCAAAACAATCATTAATTCTTTTTGATAGGCACCAAAATGAAGAAGAGAGTGACAGATATATATATATATATATATATAAAGAAAGAGAGAGAAACGAATGGAAAAATTTTTTATATTCCCTGTTTCAAAACGATCGTTGATTCTTTGATTTTTGATAAATAGGACGTGTAAGAGGATTTTGAGAGAGAATCTCTCTTTCTCTCTCTCTCTTTCTCTCTTTCTATTTCTATCTTTTCTTATCTTTTCTTCTTCTTACCTTATCTTCGTCGCCAGGATTCACGTGTT
>NW_025222697.1:0-346 GCF_014066325.1 Apis laboriosa
ATTATTAATATCGTTCTGTTAAAAACGCGATATGCAAGAAAACCTATCCTGATCTAATAAATAAAACACAAATGAAATGTTACTACTCACGGGTATAATAAATACCCGCGGTCATTGTGCTCGTGTAAAAATCTACGTATACAACCAGTCACCCGTGTCGATTCGGATCTTTCATCCTACGACATGATTGAATGACCAGAGGAACCAAAAAGCATGCGACTCACCATTAGATGCGAAGAATCTGCGTTGCCATCAATGCTGTCATGACCCATGACCCACGTAGAAGGATGAAAACTGTAAAAAAAAACGAATATCATAATTTAGAATACAGTATATATACTAATTA
>NW_025222698.1:0-224 GCF_014066325.1 Apis laboriosa
AAAACGCCGGAATACAGTTCTGTGTATCCAAGAGTGGAAATTTTGTTCCAAATCGAATTTTCACAGCAGAAATCATAGAAACTGGTATATCAGTATAAAAACGTCACTCTCGACGATATTTCTGTGCAGAATTCGCCGAAAGTTAGATTTTCTTGTCTAAACTATGCGTATTCCAACGATATCAGTTTTTCTATTCGAAATTTCATGTGTCTATGTGAGATAGT
>NW_025222699.1:0-681 GCF_014066325.1 Apis laboriosa
ATTTATATCGAGTAAATTAATATTTTTACTTAAGTTTAAATAATGAATAATATATTACATATATTATTCATTATATAAATATTGAATAATATATTATAAGAATAAAATATTTTAAGTAATATTCGTTGTCATATTATCAGCGAAAAAGAAAATTACATATTCTTACAATGTGTATAATTTCTATTACTAATCCATTACTATCTTTATTAAAATTTATTAAAATTTCAAAGAAATTTAGCTAATCCTATTTTTCATTAGGATTGATTTTATTCATTTTTATTTCTATCAAATGTTGATTAATATAATTTTCTTATTCAAAATTCCTTTTCTAAAGTCTCAGCCAATTTATAAGTAAATTTTATAAGTAAATTTATTTTTATAANAAATTTATTTAAATTAGCAAAATTTTCTATTGAATTATATTCAATGAAATGTCAATTAAGAAATGATTAATTTTATTTAGGAAAAAAATTAAAATATTAGATTAAAAACAAAATTATATTTCACCTTCTTTGAAAAACGACAATGGGATCCTTTTCCAGATCGCTCATGTCAACAGTAGCACCTTTTTTAATTACATCAGGATGCTTTCGCACTAGTAGCCAGCCTATATGGGAAAAAAAGAATCCTCGACTCGCGTTATGTGGATTCGCGTCAGTATCCGTGAATTTGTGATGTACT
>NW_025222700.1:0-1816 GCF_014066325.1 Apis laboriosa
AAAAAAAAAAAAAAAAATTCCACCATCAATCGTGTCCACGAATCGTCTCTTCGAAAAATTTCCTTCACGTTTTCCCGTGCCTTATCGCCCCGGCCGCATCCCGTCCACAGATTAATTACAAGGGACAATTTTCTGTGAACGGGTGAAACTGTTGAGCGGCGCAGAAAACGCCGAGGGATTGGGAGGAGAAGTGGGGAGGAAGGGGGGGGGGAGGAGGAGGTAAGGAAGTAGCTCGCATAATATACTCGTCGCGGCATAATAATTCAGAAATTTGCATGTACGCGGGCTAACTCCTCAAGTAGGTTATCTATGCCGAAAGTTTTCTCTCGTGATATATAATACGCATCCACGGCCGAGCAACCCGCGTCTACATCGCCTTACGTCCACCCTTACGTTCACGAGGGGGTGGGGGAGAAGAACTCGCCCCTCTACACAAGCAGCAACGAAATATATACCAGACCGGGACATTATCTTTTCGAATTTTGAATTAACTCCTCCCCCCTCCTCCTTCTTCTTCTTCTTCTTCCCTCGTCGTTCATTATTAGAATAAAATTTACAAATTTAATATGTACGTAGGTAAAATTCGATATCGTGTATTTTTCAATTTAATTTAATTCGGAAATTTTTATATACGTCGCGTTTAATACGAGGGGAAGGAACGAGGATCGATCGAAATTTTGTACTTGTGTCAATTGATTTTTCTTTTTTTTTTTAAAATTAAATCCGTATAACATAAATTAATCGAGCGAAAATTTGTCCGATTATGAAATTTTCATATCGAGCGTATTTTATATTAGGTATTGTGAAAAATTGTTGGCGAGCGATATATCGAAGGGATATAAAATCAATTTCCTTCGAGAATTCTTAGGATTACAAGCATCGATTATAATAATACGAGCGGCAGAGTACGCACCTGAATGACCGAGAAGGGACAAGTAACGCCCCCCTCCACCCGATGGCTCGAACCTAATCCAAATTTCAAAACCTGGAATTAGCCTTTGAGGCTAGCATCCTTCGCCTCCTCCTCCTCCTCCTGCTCCGTCGAGCTGCAACCGTCTAATACATTTTCATACTGTACACATTTTCCACGGATAATGCTTCCACAGATACGTAACGATGCCCCCATCGTATGGAGGATCTCCTATTACGATGTATTACACGTACAGATTTCTGACAAACTGCGAATATATGTATATATATGTGTGTATATATCTCCTTTCTCGCTCCGCTCTCCATCTTCCCCTCCCTCTAAGGACGTTTTCCACCCTCAAAGGACACGTCGACACAGTCAGAGGATTACCGTGTACAACTGCGCTCTCGTCGAGTTAGAATTTGGTGACACGAAGAGATGAGTATGTATATACGAGAGTTTATTGAACGAAGCTGTATTAAATTCGGTATCGTTTCAGCCCGACAAGGAGATAAAGGAACTAAAGGGGGGAAGAGAACACCGGAAGCTGATTAGTAGACCGAGGGATTTTCCTCCAAATTCACGTATTTTTCGCGTTGCGTGGTACGTTAGTGTAGTTACCGCCTATCCGAGTAAGTGATACACGATGATTGATGGTTAGGTAAGAAGGAATAAATTATATATCTTAAAGCATTAAAATCCTAATTAAAATTGGGAGAGATTTAAACCGATATAACTTCGAGGATGGCGAGTTTTAATCAATAAACGAAGGCTCGTTGGAAGCGGAGAACTTTGAAACGCTTTTTTATTTATCCCGATATCCCTTTCGTGTCGTGTAAACGAAACGATAATTTTTTAACAACTCGCTTCAAACGCTATTAAAATTAGAAAAACTTTGAACCGCCG
>NW_025222701.1:0-235 GCF_014066325.1 Apis laboriosa
ACAAAATTATCTAAAGATTCGATGCAATTTTATTGGTCATGTTATAAAAATTTAGGAGTTAGAATTTTTTTCTTCAATTTTATATTTATATTTATATAATATTATATAATTTATATAATTTTATATTTATATAATTTATATTGAGAATATTACGATAAATTTTTTCATTGAGGAGAAACGAATATTGAGTGTATAGCGATTTTCGAAAATTAATTTGTCGAAAAAGTAATTTGTC
>NW_025222702.1:0-1850 GCF_014066325.1 Apis laboriosa
GAGCGGAAATAGTAGCTTGAGTAGGAAATAGTGCAATAGTTGCGCGAATACGATGAAAAAGTAATTTGTCGATAAGAATTTTGTAAAATTTCGTTAGAATGAATAATATTGGTATCGATAGTATTCAAATTAGTCACAAAATTATCTAAAGATTCGATGCAATTTTGTTGGTCATATTATAAAAATACAAATTTAGGAGTTAGAATTTTTTTCTTCAATTTTATATTGGGAATATTACGATAAATTTTTTCATCGAGGAGAAACGAATGAGTGAGTGTATAGCGATAAAATTAATTTGTCGAAAAAGTAATTTGTTCATAAGAATTTTGTAAAATTTCGTTAGAATGAATAATATTGGTATCGATAGTATTCAAATTAGTCACAAAATTATCTAAAGATTCGATGCAATTTTGTTGGTCATGTTATAAAAATTTAGGAGTTAGAAATATTTTCTTCAATTTTATATTATAAATATAATATAATTATATATTATATTATATTATATATAATTATATATTATATTATATTTATAATATAAAATTGAAGAAAATATTTCTAACTCCTAAATTTGTATTTTTAATTGTAATACATATTATAAATTTATAATTATGTATATAATGTATATATTGTAATATAAATTTATAATATATTTATAATTATAATTATAATTATAAATATATTATATTAGAAATATTATGATAAATTTTTTCATTGAGGAGAAACGAATATGATATATCGAAGGTATAAAATTTAACAGTGGATAAAAACATATGAATTGTTATGATTATAATTGATATTATCAATATTAAATTCATCATACGAATTGACGTAACAATTGACGCTTATGCACGAAACACAAGTTTCTGAAATATGGACATCTACAAAGAAGCAATAAGCATACATATAAGGTATATTCGCGTCTTGGAAATATCGTGACAGAAGGGATATGACATAATATTGGAACCAGAAGTATCATCGATAACATGGAAGGCGTTGCTTCTTACGACAGTTCTAGTAAGATATGAAAAGATTTAACTTTTTATTGAGAATCCATGCAAATTCACGTTTGAAGAATCTTGGAAGTTATGAAATTTTTAAATTACATTCTTCTAAAAATCCTTTTTATTATATTTTACATTTTTAAAAATTTTTGTACTATTTCTTTTTACTTTAATCTTAAATCCAATTTATTTTTTTTTTTTTTTAGTCTTTTTTCCTCTATTTCTTTTTCCACGCACATTTCGTTATCAGACGATGGAATAATTTCTTCTTTAAGTTTCGGGTAAGGGTCCCGCTCGTTCATCCGGAATATCTCGTCTTCTTGCATCACCGCTTTGAATCAACGGGGCACTCGAATAATGTTTATACGACACTGATTGCCCATAGAGATATACGCGGAAGATTTCTGAAGATTCAAACTTTCTGATTCATTACAAAACTTTCCCCCTCCCCAACTTAAATGTCGCTCTGTATGCGTATTTCCGCTTCGAGCGAGCGAATTCACCATTAGCAACTTTTCTGATCGATTCTTCTGAATTTAAATCGAAAAATTCATTCATATATACGTATAGTTTGTTAAATTCTTATCGTTACAGGATGTTCTATCGATTTTGTTTGCATTTTATGAGAGATTCCACGTATATGAAAGCCATTATGGTTACAAATTGAAAGGAAGATGGAATATTATGATAGTAATGATTTTATTGTAGTGAAAGAGTTCAATTTTTTGATGAAATAACAAATATTATTATTAACATGTATTCAATGGAATATATTGTATCTTCAAAAATGATGTATGAAAATCATTTATTCAAAATTGAATAATATTTATAATAATTTAGTGATTTGTT
>NW_025222703.1:0-915 GCF_014066325.1 Apis laboriosa
ACCAATAGATGCGAAGAATCTGCATTGTCGTAGCCCAAGATGTCACCATCAGGGAATGGAAACTGTAACAAAACATCAAACATTTTAATTAAAATGCAATATTGATTATTTTAAAAAATTGAACTATAAAATATATATAAATAATTACCTCTTCGCGTGATGGATGACTGCCTTATTCCTTGAAAAACACTGACTCTACCCTGTACCGAAAACGAATATTTAAAAAAATAAAATAAAAAATAGAAAACTATCATCGCGTCGATTTAAAACATAAGCGACGAACAAACACTGACTCTAATTTCAGCGAATAATATATTGATAATTTAATTATTAAGAGTTATTATACATTAAAATATTCAAAAAAACTGTTACGGAACAAACACTGATTCTACAGACCGCATTGCACGCGGTCACAAATATTTTTTAAAATTGAAGTCCAATAGAAATGTTCATAAACACTGGCAAAATCAGCCATCTTTAACAAAATATAAAATATTATGTGTATTTACTTTTTCAACAATACAATATTGATGATATAGAAATATTAAAATAATAAAAAGAATAATTACCTCTTCGCGTGATGGATGACTGCTTTATTTCTTCGAGAAACACTGACTTTACTCTGTACCGAAAACGAATATTAAAAATAAAAAAAATAAAAATAAAAAACTATTAACGCGTCCGTTTAATTTGTGATCGGCGAACAAACACTGATTCTAATTTCCCGATTATAATAAGTAAATTTAATTAGAGCTATTATGGTCTAAAATATTAAAAAACTGTTACGAAGCAAACACTGAATCTATCGATCGCATTGCGCGCGATCGCAATAATTGTCTGAAAATAAAACTGTATTAATAATGGGGGGAAATATATAGAAAAAGAAGCAAAAAAATATTTTTTCTATATTTTTTC
>NW_025222704.1:0-232 GCF_014066325.1 Apis laboriosa
TTTATATCTCTGCAGCCAATCGAGATATCGAGATAATTCAAAAAACGATTTCAATGGCATGATTTTCTCTCCGAGTAGGATTTTTGACGACAAAATTTTTCTTCTCGTGCTTTTTTTACGGGAAAAATTAAAGTTTCATTTGTGAGATCTGTTCTTCTCGCAGTAGAAAGTGTATTATTTAATTTTAAATTTAATTTTTTAATTTAATTATTAAGCACGTGTAATTTTCTAG
>NW_025222705.1:0-1141 GCF_014066325.1 Apis laboriosa
TCATGAAACGAATGATTTCAACTTAGCAATTCGACTCTTTCCTATTGGTATAATAGATTAGTAACCATTTTATTCAAATGATCGTCAGATTGGATTGTAAGATCTTTGTTACAGATGAAGAAATCGAAGAAAATTGATTTTCTTTTGTATTGGCTTATGAAACGAATGATTTTAACTTAACAATTCGACTTCCTATTGGTTTAATAAATTAATCGCCATTTTATTCAACTGATCGTCAGATTGGGTAAGATCTTTGTTACAGATGAAGAAATCGAAGAAAATTGATTTTCTTTTATATGTTTCTTTATATTGGCTCATGAAACGAATAATTTCAACTTAGCAATTCGACTGCTTCCTATTGGTTTAATACATTAATAGCCATTTTATTCAACTGATCGTCAGATTGCGTTTCTTTGTTATAGAAGAAGAAATCGAAGAAAATTGAGAAAGAAATTTTCTTTTATATTGGCTCATAAAACGAATGATTTCAACATAGCAATTCGACTTCCTATTGGTTTAATAGATTAATTGCCATTTTATTCAACTGATTATCAGATTGGGTTTCTTTGTTATAGAAGAAGAAATCGTAGAAAATTGAGAAAGAAATTTTCTTTTGTATTGGCTCATGAAACGAATGATTTCAACTTAGTAATTTGACTCCTTCCTATTGGTATAATAGATTAATAGCCATTTTATTCAACTGATCGTCAGATTGGGCTTGTTTGTTGTAAGATGAAGATATCGAAGAAAATCGATTTTCTTTTGTATTGGCTCATGAAACGAATGATTTCAACTTCCTATTGGTTTAATAAATTAATTTTAATTTTTATTTAATNGAATGATTTCAACTTAGCAATTCGACTGCTTCCTATTGGTTTAATATATTAATAGCCATTTTATTCAACTGATCGTCAGATTGGGTTGTAAGATCTTTGTTACAGATGAAGAAATCGAAGAAAATTGATTTTCTTTTATATGTTTCTTTGTATTGGCTCATGAAACGAATGATTTCAACTTAGCAATTCGATTCTTTCCTATTGGTTTAATAGATTAATAATTTAATTTAACAATAAGATTTAATAGATTAATAGCCATTTTATTCAACTGATTGTCAGATTGGGGTTGTTTGTTGTAAGATGAA
>NW_025222706.1:0-357 GCF_014066325.1 Apis laboriosa
TTGAGTCTATTAATATTTAACATTTATCCATTTAATATGGACAAGTGCATACAAAATAATTTTTTATAAAAAGAAATGAGAAAAAAATAATAATAAAACAATAAAATTTTTTGAAAGCTTCGTTGAGAAAATCAAGTTCCAAAATTTTTCTTAATTTGTTTTTATTTTGTTATTTTTTGTTATTTTTGTTATTTTTTTTCGCGAATTATTTTTTTTTAATTTCACTCATAAGTTTTTTTAATTGAGTTTAAGTCTGAGCTTTATTATTATTATTATTATTATTATTATTAGCAAATTTAAAGTTTGATGATTATTTTATTGTTTTAATATTATTTTATTGTAAAAATTGTTTTAAAT
>NW_025222707.1:0-333 GCF_014066325.1 Apis laboriosa
TACCTATTTTAAATTATCCACAACAATTTCCAAAATCTCCTTAGAACCCGAATTCTAAAATAATATCTTTCCAAATTTTCAAAATAATAATACCTTGAAAAAATCCCTTTTTCTCCAAATTGTTACCTATTTCCAAACAATCTATATACTTTTTAAGTTTCACTTTTCAAAAAATCCCTTTTTCCCCAANAAAAATCCCTTTTTCCCCAAGTTGTCACCTATTTCCAAACAATCTATATGTTTTCTAAGTTTCACTTTTCAAAAAATCCCTTTTTCCCCAAGTTAGCTATTTTAAATTATCCACAACAATTTTCAAAATCTCCTTAAAATCCG
>NW_025222708.1:0-1407 GCF_014066325.1 Apis laboriosa
AATATTAAAAATACTTTATTACGAAACAAACTGATTCTACCGATCGCATTGCGCGCGACCATAAAATTTTTTTTTCAAAAATCCAAAGGATGATATGATGACGGTACCTTTAAAGAAATATAAAATATTACATTAGTTACAAAAAAAAACACAATTTTGATTATTGATTCAACTCTGTTTAACTCCAAAATTTAATAAAAATAAAAAATCAAGAGGTTACTAATCTTTAATAATGATAAAAATTAAAATTTATATTTAATACTCAAAATCTGAGAAATAAAAATCTATTAATTTATAAAATTAGTTGAAAAAAATAATAAATTTTTCCAAAAAGGCGATTTATTTCTCGATTAGTAATTAAAGCAAAATCAAATAATAAAATAAGATAATTGAAAATATGCAAAGATAATTACCTCTTCGCGTGATGGATGATCGCCTTATGTTCTTGAGAGCACTGATTTTACCCTGTACCGAAAACGAAAATTTGTAAAAAAAAAAAAAAAAAATAAACTACTGACCGTCCGTAAATGATAATCGGCGAACAAACACCGACTCTAATTTCGCGAATGATTATTACTTAATTAAATATTGAATAAGAGCAGCTGTGCTCTAAAAAATATTAAAAATACTTTATTACGAAACGAACACTGATTCTACCGATCGCATTGCGCGCGATCACAAAATTCTTCTGAAAATAAATCTGTGTTAGTGGGAAAGGGTATCGAGTATTTGTTCATAAAAATTATTATCTCTTGAAGATACAAATTCAACGAAAACGAAAAATAAATTTAATCAATTTGAAATTAAAAAAATAATTTAACATATCCAAAATAAATATATGATTTGTTAAATCTATTCCACTATTGTTTTTTAAAGCATTAACTATTATGAATTATTTAATTCATAATAGAATTATGAATTATTTAATTCATAATAGAATTATGAATTATTTAACATGTCAACAATAATAAAATAAAAAAATAAATAAAAATATATTTATTTTTGATTACGTTACCGCTCTGCCATAAAAAGTCACCATCTGTGTGTGGCATCAATATTGAAATCACATCTTTCTTCTCAAAATTATCTCAACAATCAACTTTTAATCTACACAAAAAATAATTAAATCTTTAAAATAAATATAAAAAATATATAAAATTATCACGTATTGTATTAAAACAAGACAATGATCAAATTCAAATCTTATTTTTGAAACTCATAATCATAACCACTATCGGTCATTCTAACGATGCAATAAACTAATAAAAAAAAATAATAATAAATTTAAAAAAAAATTTTTTTCGAGAAAATATAATAATTAATAAATTATTGAATACGCGAAAGTAAAAAAATTACTATAGAAAGAATATTTTAAACAATAGTCACGCACTTGTAGCAAAGCGTCCT